>NW_020653850.1:6557013-6570381 GCF_003589595.1 Hyposmocoma kahamanoa
TTTTCCGGATTTAAATCGCGTATATTTGTTTTTTCAAACAAACCGACCATGGGACCTGTAAAGGGCCCGAAACGTCGGTTTGTTTGAAAAAACAAATACACGCGATTTAAATCCGGAAAAATAGTTTCATTTCCTATATACTTATATTGCAATTTTTTTCTACACTTCAGATTATTGTATAAAAACTTTTTGCTTATTCTGGGCATGTATGAGAACTACAGTATATATAAAATGAATTATATATTACCGGCCTAGAACGGTAATGCTATGAAAAAGCCTGTGGGGATAATTTAGGACATTGAGGTCGACTTTGCCTCCATATCATGACACTGTTTCCAAGCAAGTGTGATGAAAAAATTCTTACACTTTAAGTTAGGTAAGCATACTTTATGATAACTGCTGGCCTTTTCGACTTTTGATAGAAACGGTAAAGTCCTACTGACATTTTCATTCGTGACTGTAGAACAATAGTGGAGAATAGGAACACAATGTATGATTCTTAGGATTATATAATTCAATTGCATATTTTAAAGGGTATATTACAAGCGTACCTATACAATACTAGATGAAGCCTTCTTTATTTATTCTACGCAGACGAAGTCGGCTTCTACGAAGTCGCGTAGAATAAATAAAGAAGAATTATATATACGATTAAATTATTCTATAATATAATAGAATAATATCATAATATAATAGAATATAATAGAATTAATATAATATAATAGAATTATATATATAATTAATATTAATTAATTATATATATAATTATATATAATAATATACTTAGAGTAACCTACCCATCTCGTATTTTATCTCGAGTTGTAATTGGTCAAAAACGTCGAAACATTGTATATTTCTTATAAAAGGATAAATTTGAATTTTCGGATCCCTTACTTGAGAAATGATTGGTTCTCCATATAAACTTTCGTCCCTCTTGTTCCCATATGTCTCTGTACCAAAATTCATCAAATTTAGTTCAGTGGTTTAGACGTGAAAATGAAACAAACAGTGTTATTTTCGCATTTATAATGTTAGTTTAAATAAGAAATAGTGCAACGTTTCGGCGGCACCAAAATTATCGCTATCTATCAGCATTAGATTTGGAATATCTATCTATACCTACTTAACAGTTTGTTCGACCCCTTTTGTGCTTATAAATTTTCGATGTCATTACCAACCACTGGTGTTGTAATAGTTGTTTACGCAGCTTGAAGCCTCTAAGCGACTTTTTTTCCTTCCGGCGTAGACAGCAAAAAAAAATACCACAGAGTTAGAATTACGGGATCACCAGACAATTGGTCACAGTGTTTCAGAGATCCTCAGCACACAATGAGCTGATATTCTATAACTGAACTTTAGCGCTTTGCCTTACACTAAAATTACTACGTACAATTTTAACTATTGTTAAAAAATTTTGATACACGATTATAATCGTAAGCGACCACTGTTAAGTGTCAAGCTTGGCGTGTATAGTAGAAAAATGGTACTAAAGATTTTCTCAAACTCAAGTTCAAATAACATTTATTTCTTGTAAGCAAATAACACTTGAAAGCGTCACATTGACTAAACTCTACTGCTCATTCGTAAGGTAGATTCTCCCGAGAAGTTTGAATAAGAAACTCTTACTTACAACAACTTCCATGGCTTAGTTGGTATAGCGTCTGCCACGGTAAGCTAGAAGACGTCCGTTAGAATCCGGCCGGATCAAAAGATTTTTTTCTGAGTGTTCGATCTTTGTATTAATAATTATAACAAACAGGTGGAGCAATTTCACAAAAAAAAATTGAGTATCAATTCAATAAAAATTTAAAATACAGTGAATAGCGACATCTCTCGCCAAGACTGGTAGTTGTAAAGGTACTAACTGAGTGAAAAATCTTTCATAGATTTCTCATAGATGGCGCTACGACTAAAAAGTTGTTGCAAAACCATACACAAAGACGCGACGCAAGCACATAGAAGAATTCGTGAGGTCCGTTGGTTCGTTCCGTGGCTTAGTTGGTATAGCGTCTGCCACGGTAAGCTAGAAGACGTCGGTTCGAATCCGGCCGGATCAAAAGAATTTTTTCTGAGTGTTCGGTCTTTGTATTAATAATTATAACAAACTAGTGGAGTAGTTTCACGAAAAAAATTGAATATCAATTCAATAAAAATTCAAAACTCTAGGAATTGGTAAGTAAACATTTTATTTGATTGATCAAGAAAACCAGGCACAGCTAAACGGTCACTCCCCATGAATTTTTGTCATACAAGTACGCTGAAACTTTTGTTTCACCATAATTGTATAATTCATATACCATCTCAGTCAATAATCATGTCATCGCCAGAAACTAAATAACTATAACGAAATAACTGTCAAATAAGTCACACTCGACCAAATTAAAAAACGCATGATGCGAATGAAGTTTCATACTTGACATTATCTTATATTTTTATCGAGTACTACTTATTTGACAAACGAGAACTGGAGTAGACCCCCAGAGTCGTATGTATTGTATAACACCGTAGCATTTTGAATCGCTCAGCAATATTTCCTGCACTGCTACAGTCCGGGCTGAAAAGGGTATAGAGATTAATGCAATCACAGGCATGGATATTTCTAACGCATAAGTTAGGCACGTTCTTGACCGTTTTTTGTTAGTAGCAATGATCAAATTGTACCGATAGATGCAGCACCGTGACGATCGCTGCTCATCTTAACGGGTTTACTCAGAAAATAACCAAACAAAAATAATATGGTAATATTGAAGATTGTGATGTCTAACCACAGAAAGTATTCTTTGTTAAAAATTTGTTTTAAATTTGTTGAGAAATATTGTGCTGTCTCTGTAATATTATATAAGACTGGTAAATATGTGTGGACTAAATGCGACGTTCCATATAATACCATACAGTGGATTTAAAAAAAAATACTTTTAAATAATCCTGTCTGCAGCATCTGCGGTGCCGTTCAGAACTTAAAATCGTAAAGATTTGAGGGGTACCGTCAGACGACCTGTTAAGAAGCAACCGTTCGCCTTTACGAGTTACCAATACACTTAAGTATGTCACCTTACGTGCATACCTATGTTACTTAGACTATATATAAACTTGTGCTAAAGCATTCTTTTTAGCTTTTTTATGATACATAGGGCGCCCTATAAGTTTCCGGAACTGGCCACTTACATAAACAATATTGAAAAACTAATTACAACATTCGAAAATAGAACTCTTTGGCTGTAGAATACAGTTTGTTTCATCTGACTGTCACTTGTTTTCACATTGTGGCGTCATTTTAGAAATTGCTTGTCTACATCACCATGGATTTAACTCGTGAAAATTTTCGTAGTATGATTTTCTACAACTTTAAGTGTAATAAAACAGCTCAGCGGAGCTTCGCTCGGCTTCAAATTGCTTTTGGCGACGACGCACCATGCAAGACGACCATTTATAGCTGGTTTGCAGGATTCAAACGCGGTCGTGTGAATCTCAGTGACGAATTTCATGATGGTCGCCCGTCCACTGCTGTGAACAACAAAAACATCGATGCTGTGCTCCGTATGATCAAAACAGACAGGCATGTGACATACCATGAGATTTGGGCATCTTTGGGCAAAGGCATGAGTCAAATACAATCAATACTACACAAACATTTGGGTGTGAAAAAGCTGTGCTCTCGGTGGATCCTACACGATTTGACTGGGGCTTAAAAAACGGATCGCGTCACTTGGTGCAATGCCATGCTTACCAGATTCAACGAAGGGGCGTCAAATTTGATGTGGGACATAGTAACAGGTGACGAAACATGGATTTATAGTTACGATCCCAAAACAAAACAGCAATCGAGAGTATGGGTCTTTCGAGAGGAGCCGAAACCAACCAAAGTGGCGCGCGTGCAAAGTGCTTCTAAGCGGATGATTGCTTCTTTTTTTAATACAACTGGACAAGTGGCTACCGTTGCTTTGGAGAATCGTTGTACGTTGTGTATAGTGATTGGCACACGACCACTTGTTTGCCGGAAGCTATTGACAAACTCCGTCAAAATAACCGTAAACGCCGTATCATCTTGCACCACAATAATGCCAGTTCTCACGCCGCCAGACAGACAAATGAATTTTTGAAGATGAACGATATTGACCGTATGAGCCATCCCGCGTACAGTCCCTGGTACCTTGTGATTTTTATTTATTTCCAAAAATTAAGAACCAGTTTCGCCGTCAACGATTTTCATCACCTGAAGAGGCTGTCTAAGGGTCGTATTCTAGAACCCTACTCAATGCTCAAGTCAGGATTTGAGCAGACTTGAGTATGATTTCAAGCACTGGAAATACGACCCCAATGGCAAGGACTTGAGTATGATTTTCAGTGCTTACTGCAATACTCAACTCCTGACTTGAGTATTGAGTAGAGTTCTGGAATACGACCCTAAGAGTATGAAAAATATGTTTCAGAGATTGTCACGGAGGAGTGGCATAAATGTTTTCAAAATTGGTTCATTCGTATGAAAAAGTGCATTAACGCTAACGGAGAATATTTTGAGAAACAATGAATTAATTTCTGACCATTTATAGTATTTTTTCTTATTCATTCCGGAAACTTATACTTATATATATTACACCCCACGTACTAAGCGATGGGACGAACAAGTCAAACGCCTGAGGGCGACACGCCTGTCCGTATCATTTGTTGTGCCATTCAGAACTTTAAATCGCAAAGATTTGCGGGGCTCTATCAGACCTAAGTTAGCAAGTCCCACGTGCTTGTAATTTCATCAGCTCCCTTATAAAACGAGAACAATAATGCGCACATTACTGCTCGCCAACAGAAATAGATAAGGTGGCAGTACTTCCCTAGATAAACTTTCACGAAGAGCTCTACTACTACGAAAATGAATGTCGCATAACACTTATGGGATAGATACGAAATTGTTTTCAAATCTGTAATATTTTTTCAAAGAAAGAAATAGCACTGGTTCGAATAAATGTTTTTTAATCTGACAAGCGCATTGATATTTGTGGTTCTAGGAAATGAAACTATACTTTCGAGTGTAAATTGCCTATATTTGTTTTTTCAAACAAGTCAATGTTTCGGGCTCCTTACAGATCCCACGTCAGCCGTGACCATACGTGACTTTGATCCGAAAAAACAGTACCATTACTAATTAATAACCAACTTTTTTTAAATGGTCTACTTTCAGCGAAAGCACCAGACTGCATAGTTTATTACTTACTGAATATTGTACAGATTACAAGAAAAGACGCTAGAAATAAAAAAATAAGGTTGCGTTCTTTGTACACTGAAATAATTATTTCTTACATTTCGTGAAACTTTCTTACAAGAAGCAACAGTTTTTGTCGTAACTTCCTCCATATAACCTCGGGGCCATTATTTTATGATATCTCCGGCAATAAATATACAATAAAATATGTATTTGGGCAAAGAGACGTAGTTTTTGAAACGTAAGATTGATGAAGTCAAACTACAGTCGTATGGAACCAGTCTACTGTTTGCGATACAAAGAGTACACTGGTGACGGTGCCACTTAGAAGATTCCGATTGATTAGCTCTTAGTGGCACTGCAACGGTTATGGGTAGGCGTGTCGCTTACCATCAGACGTACGACTTGTTCTACCCGTAACTTGATGTCAGAAAAAAAACTTTACAATGCTGTAATCAAAATTGAATCCCTTCTTTAATAAAGCTATTTTTTTCTCATATTTGTTATTACACAAATGGTCTACACAATCTTTAAAAATGGTGCACATGACATTCATAAGATTATCATACGTGCATAGCTTATGTGTACGGAATATTGATAATGGCTTGGCATTTATGTCAGAGATCATCCAACGCTAGTCGCAGTTTAGTTCTTGGAAAACTTGGAACTTTATTTCGTGAGTTTCTGGATTATTATGTAAATCACATCCCCTTGTGCTTGTGCGGTACATTTTCTTTTTTGATTTTTGCCGCACATTTAACTTTATTCCGAGTTTCTTTTTTGTCTGTGTAAATAATTCAAATACTTAAGTCTTTTATTGCGTTTACTTTGTAGAATTTTATTACGTATAGTTCTTATTGATGTTATTATATAGAATAAAGTTTTAGAGCGGTCGCCTGGGTATAGCACAGACGCAAGTTCGAGTTCTGTCAGATCGAAGGAATTTTACTTTGTGTTCTGCCGTCTTGTTATTAATTATAACAAACTAGTGGAACCATTTCACAAAAACATAAATAAATATCCATAGTACAGTAATAGTTAATTGTATATAAAACTGAGCAAGAGAAGGGGCCTAAAATAGAAGAATCCTGAACTGAGCGTGGCGAGTTTCAAGGCACGAGACGCAAAACAACTTTGCTGCCGAGCGAAACACACAACTTTTCACCTCACTATAGCGAGGAGAATGGTAAATGAAAGAGAAAAAGTTGAACTATAGCCATTGACTTTCAATTATATGGACGTCGGGTCCGCGCTAAAAAGTGTCCGAACTTATAGGGCGTTAAAATCGTATACAGAGCTTCATTCACGCTTTAGTCTTCGTTTGTTCGACTGACAGCGAAGCAAGCAAAATTAGACAGTACTGCGATGACATTACAATTTAAATTCAACGTTTTAGCTTTTTCATATTCCTTTACATGTCACTACGTCTAAATAGGTTGACTTGGGACATTTTTTTCGTGGTTTTTGTATTAGACCCGTCGTCCATTTATTTGTAAGTCAATGACTATAGCAAAATAATTTAATAAACAAAATTAGTTATCGTTGTCAATTTAATGTCAACAATAATAAGAATAAAATATGTCAACGCATTTATATTATATAAATAATGTACGACAAATCGCGTAGTTGAACGTGTCATTATGTGTTTCTTTTTCATTCAAAGAAAAAATTAGGTGCACAATCCATCGTCAAGTTCGAATTTCAAAAACCTTTTCCACGCGCTAGCGCTTTGGCACGCAGAGTTCTAATGAGAAAGAAAGCCTTTCTATATGGAAATAATATAATAATAATAGGGGTTAAAGTATGAAATTGCCGATTTGTACTGAAAATCTAAATTGTTTATTTTTTAAATTTTTAACAAATTCATTTAATCAAAATAGTTGCCATTATTATCTATACATTGCTGCCATCTAATGGGAAGGTTATTAATGCCTTTGCGATAGAACTCCGACGATCTAGACTGCACAAACTTTGTGAAAGCATTTTGTACTACCTCCTGGGAAGAAAACTTCTTGTCACGTAGATAATTGTCCAAATCACGAAAAAAATGGTAGTCCGTTGGAGCAAGGTCTGGTGAATACGGAGGATGACGAATGGTTTCTAACTGCAGTTCCTGAAGGGTCAAAATGGTTTCTCGTGCTGTGTGAGGTCTCGCGTTGTCGTGGAGCAATAATGGTGAAGATCGATTCATGAGTCGGGGCTGTTTTACTGCTAGTTTTGTCAACATGGTTCGGAGTTCGGCACAATAGACATCTGTCGTTATTGCTTGACCAGATCGGAGAAAACTATAGTGAATAACACCATGCTGAGACCACCAAACAGTTACCATTACCTTTTTATTGGTAAGTTTTGCTTTAGGACACTGTTGTGGCATTTGACCTGGGGTCAGCCATTGCATTTTTCTTTTCCGGTTATCATAAAGAATCCACTTTTCATCACATGTTACAATTCGATCCAATATTCCTTCATTTCTGTACCGGTTCAACAAGGCAACACAAGTTTCAACACGCGTTTCTTTCTGCAGATCAGTCAAATCATGAGGCACCCATTTTTCGTATTTTTTTATTTTATTGATTTGACGCAAGTGAGTCAATATTGTGGGTAAGGTAACGTTAAACCATGCCGCTAATTCCTGGGTAGTTTGACTAGGATCGGCTTCCACTATCTCTCTTAATTCATCGTTATTCACCTGTGTGGGCGGTCTTCCTCGTGGCTCGTTCTTTAAGTCGAAATTTCCATCACGAAAGCGTTTAAACCAAAATCGCACGGTGCGTTCATTAGTAGACCCCTCTCCAAACGCAGCATTGATATTGCGGGCTGTTTCTGCCGCGTTAGTTCCGCGTCGGAACTCGTATTCAAAAATCACTCGAATTTTCGCAGTATCCATCTTTCTTGTCTAAATTGAATAACAAAAACAATTGAAAGTCGATATTCAAATGTTTCAAATTTAAAAAAAAAAATCACAGAAACCATTTGAAAAAAGTTTCATTCGAAAACCTCAAACCATGAAGATTCTATGAAAATTCAAAGAACCTATTGCAATAAAACGGCAATTTCATACTTTAACCCCTAATAATATATTTTATTCAGTGAAAAATGCTAACTAAACTTAAGGTGCAATAATAGGCTGCGGAATGTACTCTTGAATAATATGAACTACAGTCCACCACTACACCACTACAGTCGTACTAGGAAATATCAAACCTATTTTTTGACAAAGTAGCTGGCCCTCCCGCACCCAGCGCATTCACCGGTAGACGTGACTTGAAGTTTATAAGCATTTGGTGGGCTATCTTTTTGTGTGCATAATGTCAAAGAACTTAAAGCTTCGTTAAAATACACCTAAACGTTACGTCGCTCATAATTAAGTTCAAATTTACCTAAATTTTAGTACTTAATATGTGTAAACTAACCACTAGTGAACAGAATAGTACCCAATATAAACAAAATACTTTTTAAAAACATATATGTATTGAAAATCCAAAAACTCCACGAAAAGTAGAAACGTATTTATTACATTACCATTGTAACGAGACTACAAAGACCTTACCAATCAGTCAGTAAAATATATTCAAAATTCAACTTAGGAAGAAAATATATTCAACTTTTCAACAATAAAATCAATTTTTTTGTGTTAAAATTAAATGTTCACCCTACTCGACGAAAATAAAACAGTACATTTTTTCCCTACGTTACCATAGTAAAAGATGTTCGTACTAATGGATGGTATCTCCCCCTTCGAGTATAATGCCAATAAGCAGCCTAGTAATATAATCTATTAGCAACATATTTTTATATACATTGATTTGAGTTTTAACGATTTTCGCACATTATTTAATTTTAAATTACTTTTTCCCTCACTAGCTCGGAAAGGCTTTCTTTCTCATTAGAAATATGCGCTCAAAAGCGTTTTTTGCACACCTGCGTGGAAAAGATTTTTGAAATTCGAACTTAACGACAGACCGTGGTGCACCTAACTTTTCCTATCGATGAAAAAAAAAGATAATGCCACGTTCAACTACGCAATTTGTCGTACATTACTTAGTTAGATAATATAAATCCGTTGTATATTTTATTCTTATTGTTGTTGACATTAAATTGACAATGATAGCTAATTGTGCTTATTAAGTTATCTTAATTCATCGAGAAACTAAAATAATTTCAATAATCACTTAAATACACAAAATAAAAGGACAAGCAAGCAAATTAGGTGTAAATTCAGATCGCATCCGAAGATAAACTTTTTCTCTTAAGTAAAAAACTGATGTTTTATTGCTCAGCTGTTTTTGTTTCATCTACCATTTTCCTCGCTACAGTGAGGTGAAAAGTTGAATGTTTCGCTCGGCAGCAAGGATGTTTTGTGTCTCGTGTCTTGAAACGCTCGCTACGCTTTCGAATCTATTTTTGAACCACTCGCTTCGCTCGAGGTTCAATACAAGCACTCGCGTCAAACAACTTTGCAGCCTTGCATAACAAATAATTATTTTTAATAAACCAATAAAAAAAAGTTTTTATAACAAAAAAAAGTCCACAAAAGTTTGTAGAATGTAATTCCATGTTTGCCAAGTTTTATTGAAATCAGTTAACCGAAAGTGGGTCCAATAAACCGGATTCATCACAATTTGCCACCCTAATTTGAGGTGTAATATTTTCTTCTAATTTAAATGGTACTACTACTGAAGTGCCCTCTTTTCAACAAAAAAAGAATCATCGAAATCAGTTCCCAAGCGTCGGAGTAATCACATAACAAACACAAAAAAAAACAGTCGAAATGAAATTTTTTTTGAAATCAGTTAAAAATCGGGACTTAATCGCATATAAACATATATTATTTATCTCTTTAGATCCTTGACCAGGTTATCAGACTCTTTAATGGTTGCAGAAGTAACAGTCCACTATATTGTAATGTAATACGAGAAGATATATTTCTTACAAGATCTAAATTTGCATGGGTAATTTAATGTTGTGAACAAGATCTCTTAACAGAGAGCAGCAGAGCTCACATAATTTTTATTAATTTCTAGTTACGTCAAATAGATCGTTGCCAATCTCTATTTTATGGACTAGCTACTACAATGCTTCTTATAAAATTATTGCACATATTTCTCACTATGCGACATAGCGTCTTTGTCAAGTCAAAATTATTTAGAATTTGAGTTCGATCTCAAAAATAGATTGTGTTTATGTTGTAATCAGGAAACGAAAAAGGTAACCGTTTTAGGTATTTCAGCGCGGGCAAAATTGAACAGAAAATACACCTTGATATGACACTGTTTACAATGTATTCTCTTTGGTCGTTGGTATCAAATCTTTTTACAAGTACATTGTAAATTCTACCTTGACGCACATGCATTTTGTGTTCAATTTTTACAAACTTTGAAACGCCAATAAGGGCTACTTCTTTCGATCTCTGAATGTAAGTATTTTTGTGTTGTCTTCTTTTTGTTCTAAGTACATCTTGAAAGACCTTTAGGTCTTGTAAGATACGGTTTTCTCTTCAACTATTATTTTCTTAAAAATAAACTTTTTTACGTATTTTTATTCAATTATTAAAAACAAAAAGGTGTTGTTATAATTATTAATACAAACATTGAACACTTAGAAAAAATTCCTTCGATCCAGCTGGATTCGAAACATATTCGCACTAACGTCTTCTAGCAAACCGTGCCAGAAACGAACCAGGGGACCTTACGAATTTTTCGTCGGGTCTTTGTATCTGGTTTTTAACGACTTTTTTGCCGTAGTGTCGTCTGTGAGAAATCTATTTCTTCCTCATGACTGTCGAGTATATAATGCTCATAACAAACTAGTGAAGTAATTTCATAAAAAATAATTGAATATTGTGGTGATGAAACACCCTGACATTCAATAAAGCTTATTTCAAAAAAGTGTCGTTCCAATATGAATGTCTTTTTTTTAATAGTGTTACTGAATTTTCGTACTTATATAGCTACTTCCCAACTAGCAAAAACTTGTCGTATGTAGGTTTATAAGGCCTAAAAATATGTTCTTATAAAAGCCATATTATCGTTTATAAAGGTGGATGTGGGTACAAATTCTAAGCACTTAAACCGTACACATGTCATATTGTTGGTTTATTACATGCAAATAATTCTTATATAAGTTTTATTATTATCGCCGGCAACAGTATATGCAACTTACATTTGCCATATTAAAGGTGTTGTTTACACGGGCAATAGCCTTAGACTAGCAATATCAGAGCCAATTATATGGATGCTAAACTTATGATTGTCATACTGACATCGTTTAAAAAGGTAATTGCCTTGTATAAGCATTAACTGAATACGTTAATATGGGCAATCATTATTTCAGCAAGTGTGTAACGATTTCACAAAGAAGTATTATTTACTTCGTGTGTGATGCGTATAAAACAAATATCCTGGCAACCATTTTTGTAAAACGCTGCTGCGGAATAGCTATTTATGAGCTTATTTCAAGTTAAAACTACGTGGGAATTTAAAAGTATGAGAAAGTAAGATATAGTTTGTGGTGTATTATCAACGCGCCATTGATATGGAACTGTTTTGTGCCGAAAAAGTATTTTAATTATTTTGTTATGTTTTTAATACTGCTGCTACAAGAATAAAAGTAAATTACACAACGTCTATAAGTGGACTATAAAGATGATACCTGTATAAAAGCATTACTTATTGCTATGTTATCGCCATATTGATTATTCTTTTGGCTTTGGGTTCCTTATTAATAATCAAGTAAAACCAAATTTATATTATGTTTTCTGTAATTGAGAAATTAATCCATTGTGCCAGTGTCCGGTCCTCAATTCAATAATGCTTATTTTTTCTTTGTTGGTTTTGAACAACTAATTTGATAATTCGTTTAATGCTAAATGTAGAATATTGAACTTTACAGCCCAATTCCTGATATTGTCACGAAAGTCATACTTTCTCACCTTGTCATTAATACACTCATCTTTAACACTATCGCTATCAATTTTCTCTTCATCACACACCCCGCTTAAATAATTTTGTGCGGAACTACCAACTCCGTTAGTGTTGGTTGGTAACGGTTGGTGGACAACGTCACAGAAGAAGTGGCGGGTGTAGAATTTGCAGCTAAGCTCTAGTATTTTTTGGAAACCCTTCTCCTTATTCCATTCTTGCAAATCCATTTTTTTACAGGAAAAGGCGTAGATAACCCGACCACGCGTTGCACTTCAACACGTTGACTTAGTTATGTAAATTAATATAACAATCTTAATAATAATACTCTTCTAATTACTGTATTAGTGATAATGAATTGCTTAAACTCTTATAGAAACGATATAGCTAACAAGTATTCATTTAGGAAATGAAACTATTTTTCCGTATTTAAATCGCGTATATTTGTTTTTTGAAACAAACCGACGTTTCGGGCCCTTTACAGGTCCCGAAAAATAGTTTCATTTCCTATGTGTAACAATCGCGAAAACCTAAGAACTCGATAAGTATTCATTTGCTATATAAACGTTTCTTAAAAGATTTATAGCCTTATGTTTACCTTGTCTACTTCTTTTATAAGAATAATTACTTTTTACGAAGACCTTTATATAGCATTAAATATTATATGGCAATTAAGCAATAACATTAACTTTTATAAGAAGAACACATTCTGAGGCTGTATTGTAGTCATATTATTTGGGTTTAATAACGTTTATACAGCAAATTATAAGAATAAAAGCTGTATAAGCTAAAACCTCTATATATAAGGTACATCGCAATAATGAATGCTTTTATAAAACAATTACAAGATTTCTAGCCATAGCGTTATAAGATTAATTTACTAGTTGGGATTATAAGAGCGATGGTCTCTCGCCATTTCCACTTATCCAGGTTTACTCTAAGCTTAGTACAGCACTCGTTAAGTTAATGAATTATACTAGTAAACAAAGTTAATTAATTAAAAAGCAAAAACTATAACAGCCAAAAGTTTACAATTTTAACGAGGGCCGAATTGCATCCACCGTCCCATTGTTACGAGAGTTTCGGTCCGACTGTGGAATTTAGTGAACGAGTTTACAATTACGATAGAGTTAATGCAATATCCATGACACTAATTAAAACGTAAGCAAGCGAGATATTGTGATATTGCGGGGGCGGGGGCGGAAGCGGGAGCGGGAGCGGGAGCGGGAGCGGGAGCGGGAGCGGGAGCGG
>NW_020653850.1:6570391-6717154 GCF_003589595.1 Hyposmocoma kahamanoa
AGCGGGAGCGGGAGCGGGAGCGGGAGCGGGAGCGGGAGCGGGAGCGGGAGCGGGAGCGGGAGCGGGAGCGGGAGCGGGAGCGGGAGCGGGAGCGGGAGCGGGAGCGGATGATCGGTGGTATCATGAGTAAGGCATTTATTGCATCTTGTAGTAGATACGATGCAATTAATATAGTAAATTATGAAGTGTGAACAGCATTATGAAGCTATTGTTGTAAAACATAGCAATTTAGTTTATTAAGGATTAGTTATCAAACAACACGACACGTCCTTTGTTAACTTGTTTAAATATATTAATACTTTCTGTTCGTTTAAAGGCTAAGTACTATATTATGTAAATCGATTGTATGGGACCCCACGATACAGCCTTGCGATATGGGGAGCGAGGTAATCATAAAATTGTTGCTGTCATTCTATCAAATAAACTTTATTTTTTTATTTTTTTTCATTGCAAACCGGAATGATTTTCTCTTTTTAAATTAGCCCTTTGTCCTGCAATATTATATCAATAGATGAATGTTGATATTGATGAATGTTGATGATCATGATGTGACATCATTATTAGTGAGTACTACCAATCTACCTACCAATAAATAAATAAAAGTTTGAAATAATTTAAAAGATACTTAGGCAGTTTGCGGCTAGTGGTAGCAGTAGAGCTCCTTGTGAAAGAGTTTGTCCAGAGAAGTACTGTTACCTTACCTATTTCTTCCGCCAAACAATAATCTGACCATTACAGCATTCCAGTTTTGGAGGGTACGGCTACTGGGGAAATTCATCAACGACGATCGAGGCTGCTTAGTTTTTTAAACGTTTAATACTTTAATATTTTGCACGATTTAACCTTCACTGGGTTCGCGGAGTAGCAAATTAATTTACTACCATTTTTATATGTTTCATGTTGTTCGTATTGTTTTTATGACTTTCATGTAATAAAAGCACTTTTGACAATGAATAAGCATCATCATCATCAGATTTTGTTACACAAAGGGTACGATTATAATTAAACATTTGCGTCATTATCTCCGAAATAAGATGGAAACCTGTATTTTTTGTAAAGTTGTACGCACAGTAGACCTCCAAAGCTTGATGAAAAAGGGCCTAATGGGATGATGGTACATTATAAGTGTGTATGTATTTTACCTATAATTAAACACTAGAGACTTACAGATTGTACTGACCTACGTACGTAAACAAGCATAACATTCACATTCATCTTTTTAAGACAATTAATCGAACGGTACATCCAATAAGACAATTCTATATTTACAGTTCACAAAAACTAGGACTGTGGCGATATTGTACAGAAAATACTGCATCCCACTTCCCCGCAACCACACTCTTGGTCTATGACACGAAATTAGTTGAAAGCAAATTTAACTTTGTCACTAGTTATGTTGTGTTGAGACTTTCTCTGGGACGAATTGCACACAAAACTCGTAACTAATTAAATTGTATGTGAACAATGCGAGCCACGAAATATGTCTGTTGCTAACAGGAATTCTCTGTACAAATAGTGCGAAAGCTAATATTTGCGACCTAATTATCGTTTCCGCCTGCTGTGAATTCACGCTTATAATCATTATTTATTTACCCCTACTCTTATACATTAGTCCATTGTATGAAAAGTATATAATGAACTAACAAATTTGTAAAATAATATGAACTGATATTAAGTTTAATTGAATATCACGATGTGAAATTACTCCAGCAACATCTTATAATCTATTAATACTACTAGTACTGAAATTGCAGGCACATGAGACTTGTCAACTTGACAATTTACGTCTCAGTGGGACTGGCACAGTGGCAGTGCACTGCAACTGTTATGTATAGGCGTGTCCCTTACCACCAGGCGCACGACTTATTCGTCCCGTCGCTTGGTATTATAAAAAAAATACAAAGATCGAAGACCAAGAAAAATTCCTTCGATCCGGCTGGATTCGAACCAGCGCTTTCAGCATATCGTGATTTAAGCTTTCCCAACTGAGTCACGGATCGAACCAGTAGACCTTGCGAATTTTTCTGTGCTTGTTTTTGGTTTTGAACTACTTTTTTTGCCATAGCGATAAGCGCCATCTTTGAGAAATCTACGAAAATTTTCCGTAACTCACCTTTACAGCTACCAACAGCTGACTAGTATTTATAATTAGGTGTAATATGAAAAAGTAGTACACACTTTTTTCGAAATTATTGTTGGAAAAAAATAAAACAAAACTGTATATAGACTGTCATTGCGACATTTGACATAAAAGCACTTTTCAATGTATTTGTGAATATAATTCATTAATTTATATAGCAGTTTGCTATCTATTTTTTTATTAACATTTACATGTATTTATTCGTTTTTAAGTATTTTATTTTATACGTGTTTTAACGTTTTAATGCGTATATTCAATCGTTATGCAGGACAGAGTAACTAAACAACAATCTACTGAAAAAGGTAACCACAGCCGAACCACGATAGCATGTTAATTTTGACAGCTAGAAATGTTAAAAGAACTTAATAGTAATTGTCGAATTAGGAAAGAATTAATTAAGGATCTCACTTATCTCCATTATAAACACGAATTGCGTTATTAATTTGGTTATATACAATTAATAAAACAATTTGATTTGATGTGTTTTTTTCAATTGTTATTACAATTATTATTGCTATATTTTCTATTTATGATACGTCTAAATATATAACGTATAAATATACCGTTACTTTCTATGGCTTTATTTTCTAACGTATTTTCGTAAATGTCCCGTAAATAGAATACGTATGTTATTATCGAAATTATATACTGTGTGTCCCATGGCTTTGCGACATGGAGGGAAATTAAATATTGTGGATAGAATATTTTCCGTTATGGAGACATTATTTTGTTTTTAAAGTAAGTAATACTGCATTCAAGTTATTTAAAAAGTTGCTTGCTTTATATTTATTTATCGATTGGATTCGAACCATCCTAATAAATGTATAATAAATCCTGCACTTTATGTTGCCGATCGAAAAGATCTTTTACAAGGATTAATTTCTTATAACTAACATAGTCTCTTAGTTTAAAGGAACATCATGAAATTTTACATTTAAGCTTAGGAAATGAATTATAATAGGAAATGAAACTATTTTTCCGGATTTAAATCGCGTATATTTGTTTTTTCACACAACCAACGTTTCGGGCTCTTTACTGGTCCCATGGTCACGGTTGACTGAGGTGGTACAGTCATCAACCAGTTATGTTTAATATTAATGCAAACCACCGTATCTTTTCACTATAATCACAAAAGTTATTTATTAAATACCTTATTTTTTATTTTACAAAGAAACATTCCAATTTACGCTACATTGTTTTACAAATTTAAATATAGTATTAATTAATAATCGAAATTAGAATAAATTAAAACATATCCATCTTCCCTGTTGAATTTAGATTGTTTTTTAATTCCAATCGCAGTCTGCAAGCATGTCATGGATAAACCTACATATTCAATGAAGTTCGACAAACCCCAGGTCCTTGCAAAAGAATACCGTTATCTACCCAGGATACTGCGAGAGGCCATTGAAATTAAAAAACATCCTAATTTGAACAGGGAAGATGGTTTCTCCGTACTACCAGTTTGGGATCCAATATTTCTTCTGATGAAAAATCCCAAACAGACATAAGACTGCAGTATCAATTATTATGTTTTAATTTATTCTAATTTCCATTATTAATTAATAATAAATTTAATTTATTAATGAATTCATATTGTTACAATAAAATAATTTGTAAAACAATGTGGCGTAAATTGGAATGTTTCTTTGAAATATTAAAAATAAGTTCTTTAATTAATAACTTATGTAGCTATAGTGATAAAATAGGATGGTTTGCATTAATATTAGATATAACTGGTTGATGACTGTACCACCACAGCCAATCGTGACCATGGGACCTATAAAGGGCCCGAGACGTTGGTTCGTTTGAAAAAACAAATATACGCGATTTAAATCCGGAAAAATAGTTTCATTTCCTATGTGTAACAATCGCGAAAACCTAAGAACTGGAATTGTAATGTTTTTTACAGTCGACATTCGTGCTTCTACAAATATCTGCATTATCATTTTATCGATAGCTTTGATTATTTATTAAGATGAATAATTTGTATATAATACTAATAATACAATTGTCCCTGGCAGAAAAGTCCGCAAAAATAGAGTGTAATCATAATGAAACGTTATGTAGTCCTTAACAAAAATGTATGCGCTAACAACATCAATAAATGCATAACTACCAATAAATTATTGCAGACACCGTTAATACGATTACTTACACGTTTTATTCACAACTAAATTAACAACTAGTTGTTAATAAAACTAAATGTTAATTTATGTTAAAAAAATACTTGCGACTTTTTTAATGTAAAGTAAATATTTGAATTGGCTACATTGCATAATGCATTCCGTTCATTATTTTCATTCAATTAATTTAAACTTCGCTACGAGAGCGCGATAGCTTTATTTGCGCCTTGTTGTTTCTGTAACTAGTATTGCAGTGACACTAATTAAAGTAGATGTTGTACAAGTCTAAAACCACTATGCTATCTTGGTTAAAATCACAATGCTGTCTTGGTTCGACTTGAAGTATCTACTATTCTATGAAAACAACATTCGCTGCCAGTGTTCCGTATTCGAGGAAACCCTTCTTGGAGGAGGACTTCACTTTCATAGAGTTTTGCGCTGCACTTGCATACTTTCTTTATCATGATTTAATAGCAGTAGAGCTCCTTGTGAAAGAGTTTGTCGAGGAAAGTACTGCCACCGTACTTATTTCTGCCGCCAAGCAGTGATGTGAGAATTACTGCATTCCGGTTTTGAAGCGTAAGGGTGCTGCTGAAATTACAGACGCATGAGATTTGTCAACTTATGTCTCAGGGTGACGAATGCAGTGGCAGTGACTCTCAGATCTTTGTGATTTAAAGCTCTGAATGGCACTGCAACTTTTTTTTATAATATTAAGTGATGGGACGAACAAGTCGTGAGCCTGATGGAAAGCTACACGCTTATCCAAAACAGTTGCAGTGCCATCCAGAGCTCTAAATTTCAACTGTTCTGTATTGGCGTATCGGTTACCACCAGACGCACGGCTTATTCGTCCAGTCACTTGGTCTCATAAAAAAGGTGGATATTTATGAAATTACCCTAAAATGCTGCACAAAAACTTTAATCTAAGTAGAGTCGAGAACCAGAACCTGAATATAGAAGAAATTGTCATCTAAACGCCGGCAAATTTTACAATACGAAAATCTGAACCAAGTTCCCGGATCTCCCACACTTCCTAGTAAGCCCAATACCTTAACAAGTTTCACTCTTTCCCAATAAATAATGCATGCAGGCGTTTGACCATGACCATGCATCCTTATAGAATACAAATGTTATTGTCCACTATGCACGTTTCTCCTATTGATTTCCAGTCGTCTGGATATTGACTATTATAAATTGACTCCTGACAGAATTTTATTGTGTTTTAGGTACTGCGAAAGGAAACTGGTGTCCACAGATACATCACTATATATCAGGTAAAGCTGTTTACACCCAATATAAATTATCGAGTACTTAGGTTTTTGCGATTGCGACATATTAGAAACGAAACTATTTTTTGTGATTTAAATCGCGTATATTCGTTTTTTTTCTTCAAACAAATCAACGTTTAGGGCTCGTCACAGGTCCCATGGAAAAAAATGTATTTATAGTAAAAACATTTGTAACTAGTTCTATAGTCCAGAATAGGGCGGTTTGCGTTAATAGTCGATTTAACTGGTTAATGACTTTACCATCTCAGTCAGCCTTGATCATTTTATTTTATGTATTTGTTTATTCATTTACATTCGTAGACACGTTACATTTAAAATATTACATGCACCCAGTAAGGGTATAACAAATGATAGGTAAGTCTTATAAGCTAAAATTTAAATTAATAATACAGTTTGAATACAAGAATTAAAATTAATATGAATCATGGGACCTGTAAAGAGCCCGAAACGTTGATTTGTGACTGGGGGAGTTTGAGTAATAATGATATGAAGTACGCTCGGTCCACATGAATTTATTGTGGAAGTATAATAGGGAAAAGGTGAAGGAAAGAAGAAAGGAAGAACAGGCTGTAACAAAAACAGGTACAACAAAAACAATAGTATAAAAACAGGTACAATAATGTAAAAACGCTCACAACAGGTTAGAACTTATTAGTTTATTATTATATGATTACAGTACCGGCCCGCCATGCGCCATGGTGACTGTTTTGACAGATTACAATAGTGAGGTAAAATCTCAATTCATTATCGAAAAAAATATTATCAAATGCGAGTCGCATCTATAAGATTTTAGATTTATAACTAGTATTGCAAGGAGTAGCCGATTAAAAAGTTTTAATGAAACAAAATTTTTAATGATTACTTAATATATCGTCAATTCGAAACGACGATTGTTTTGCATTGAGCTTTTGCCGGAGGTAGAAGTTGTGCTGGCCAGCGATCTCATAAATGACGATCGAATTAGAGGTCATTTAAAAAAATTCCAATTTCGAAAAACAAGTGCCGAGGTGTATCGTAAAATTACACATTCCATAAATTTTACTGCACATCCCTATTGACAACAATGTACAGCAATTAGCTCCTTCAACGTAGTTATGAATTAATACGAAACTTGATTAGCGGACAAACGTCAAAACGGCCATCATAGCGTGCCGGTAGTATAGTGAAAAAATGGCCGGTATTCCTATTATTGCTGCTTATGAGCAGTTAGTTACACGATTGAGAGCACGTCTGGAGTGACGACGGAACGAAGCAAAGTAATAATGGCGAAGGAAAATAATTAGAGAACGATTCAAATATTTTAAAAGTGGCCAGGAACCAGAGAAAAATGTGATAAAAAAAGTGGAATGGCCATGCAAGAGGTCACATCGTCACGTTTTAAGGATCAAATGTACGCGATTTAGATATGGAAAAAATTTCATTCAAAAATTTTTTTCATTTTCAACAAAATAAAATAATCTTAAAACAGAGATAAAGTCAAAATTCCTTAACTGACCTACATTGGCAGATATCTTCATACGGTGGTTTACTGAAGCATTTGTTCGGGAATATTGGTTTTTTGCTTATACGATCGACGGTTCTGCAGTCTAATATCGACTTTAGTTGAAATTAGATACAAATCGAGTTCTTAGATTTTTGCGATTGTTACATATAGGAAATGAATCTTTTTTTTTCGGATTTAAGCCGCGTATATTTGTTTTCAAACAAACATATTATGCGATTTAGATTGGAAAAATAGTTTCATTTCCTATTAGATACAAATGCAAGTAAAACTACCAAGATTTACGTCTGAATCATTTGAAGCGCTGAATTGTTATTCGATCGCATACATCCAGGTCACAAAAATAACCAAAGTTATGACTGGTAAAACTACGAAATATCTGTACGTGTACACGGTGAAAATTTGAAACGGATCAACAAGGTCAGCTATTAATTTCGTAGCTACAAGAAAATGATCCTATAGACAGTCCGTGAATTTTGAAAGTATTCAATTAGCATTCACAGATTTAGCAAAAATGGTACAGTAAGAAAGATAAAGGCACTTTTTACAATACTTTTTTCATGCCATACAATCCTGTTTCTGCTAAGGATCAAAAGTCTCTACGAGACGGGTCAGTTCAGTCATCACATGGCCTTTGCGAAAAAGAACGAATCAATAATCATTTAAAAAAAGAAGCAATCAATTTGCACTCATCATAGTAGGTCAATGACTCATCATAGTTATTTTTATTTTTGCTATTGTTCTTATTTTGAAACACATAATGCGTTGTCAATTAGTTACTAGCCTTTTCTGTAACCTACAAAAAGTGTTTATTATTTTTATTTTTTGTAGTACACTTTCCTTAGTTGATCCCATGGATAATTTTGATCCTTACTATAAGAACAATTACCTATATAGGTTATTGCTCTTTGTCCTTACCAGAAACTAGAACGCCATGAAAGTTTTGTCAACATTACCTTTTGCCTTACTGACGGTGCCAATATTTTCAACGTCAGTGAATGTTAATGGAACTTCAACATTCATGGTTGGTTGTCTAGGACCGTTTAGGTTTAGGTATTTATTAGCTACTACGATTAAGGTAACGATAAAAGATATTTATGAACTGAAGTCTTTGTAACTGGTGTTACTGACGCGTCTCAAATTTTGATCCTATATATTTTACGATCCTATATAAGTTTATATTATATTTGGCTAAACAATATTGTACCTTTGTTACAGAAAGAATCACCCAACGCCAAGCTACATCAAAATTGAACTCATTCGCTGAAGGACGAAAATCTGTGTAAGTTGTAATGCATTAAATTTCAGTTTTCCGCGCTTTCCGTTGGCCACCTCACTTAGCAACACCTAAAATTAAATACATAATTCGTCGATGTTCTTTGTTCAAAAAAAACATTTATATAAAAAGTGGTAGAGTATATGGCTTAACCATCCGTGTCCGAGAATCTCGCTCGCACTCTCAAACCACTTTGCTAGTAATGCAGATTTTGATTTACAAAGATTATCCGTGTATGTAAAAAGTGAAGTTGTATTTCAGAGTTTCCGGTGAAAAATGCTCACAATGGCAGGAACTTATGAGGAAGTTCTCAGACGACTGCAGGGCCAATGATTCCAAACAAGCCTGGTTTGTGACATGAACTAATCGGGATTTACAATCTCAGAACTATGTACAACGCTTTGTGCGTTTAGTCTTCTCCGCTGAAAGTTTTACTCCCTTGTCGGTCTTCCTTCATTCGACACAAACCTCAGATGTTCTTCAACAGTAAACTATTCTCTTTTTCGGAGGTCCATGTAGCTGTTACTGACCAACCTCGGACTTTCTATACTGTGATATCTTAACCGGTCTTCATATTCGACGCTACGATGTCCTATATAGATACTTTTCACGAACTCCAAAGATCGTATGCAATTGAGAGCACCTGATTCTCTTTTTCTTCTTCAGTTTTATGTTAATTTAAACTATTAAGAACTTGTTTTGTGGAAGTCAGTTTGGCTCTGTCTAAAATATAATAATTTATATCGCACAGTTATCGGAAATTGGAAAATATGAGATGCGAGTGGCGGCCATTAAAAACGTTTTGGACTGGATCAACATACCTTGGCACTTGGAATGGTTTCGGGATGAGCGGATACGGGATCTATACATACGCTAATGGTTATTTACTTACTTGCGATAAATAAATCAAATTTTAGAAAACAACAGCAGTACAGCTCCTTGTGAAAGAGTTCGTCCATAGACGTACTACCACAACCTTACCTATTTCTGCCGCTAAGCAGTAATATGACCATTACAGCGTTCCAGTGTTGAAGGGTTAAGGGTGCTGGTGAAATTACAGGCACATGAGACTTGTCAACCAATAACAACACAATTTCTCAAGGTGACGGGCGCGGTGGCAGTGCCCCTCACGTTGTGATTTAAATCTCTGAGTGGCATTGCAACTGTTATGAACAGGCGTGTCGCTTACCACCAGGCACATGACTTGTCCATTCCGTCACTTGGTGTCTTTAAAAAAAAGTTGCTAAGTACTCTAGTGAAAACATTAGTGAAGTTGCTGCAGGATATTTTAAATTTGTCCAGCAGCAAGTATTTACTTATATGGTTGTATTAAACAATGTTTCAGTTTGAAAATGTATAGAATGAAATGTTGACCCATACCCTAAGAACAATATACTATAGCAGTAGGTTATTATTCTTAGTCCTTACCAGAAACAGGATTGAGCGGCTTGAAAAGTTTTTAAAAATTGCATTGCTGACGGTGCTATTTTTTCAACTTCTATGGCACAATGGAAATTCCTTCAAAATTCTAGGACCGTTTTTATTAAGCTATAACGATTAAGATAACTGGCCAACTATAATACCTATGCACTGAAGTGTTTGTAACTGACATTGCTAAAGTATCTCCAATTTTGATCCTACATTATATTGCTGTAGTAAACAATGTTTAAGTTCGCATCAAAAGTGACTTCCCATTTTCTTTCTAGGAGCAGTATATGAAGGAGAATTTGAAGACAATATGTTTCACGGAGAAGGAGTACTAAAATATCCTAATGGCACGTCGGTACGTGGTATTTGGGTAAAGGGAGTACTTTTGAAACCCTCATCCACTACCGTCTTTGCCGACGGCCTCATGTTTCGGGAACACGACTGGCAATACTGTGAAAAACAAGATAGAAGGTAAAAACTAAGTATTACATAAGACATAATTTCTTGTAAACTATCAAATCCTACGAGAGTGACGGTATTAAGTATGAGGGCACAGCTCGGAACACAAAGACTCAAACCTTTCAGAAAACAGAATAAAACGTATTTACTAAGATAATGGAAAGGTTAGCGGATGACGGATTCCGTTACAGCACAACACGCACACCGCTTGCCTTAGCACTTGATTATTTTATTGTTCTAGCTATTTGCTTCTTGTATGTATGTTATTTGTGTGTGTATCATTTAATTGTTATTTCACATTATTTATATTATTTTTTTCATGCCATAATTTATGTATTGTAAATTTATTGTTAAATGTACATGTGCTGTGTCGTTTCTTTTTGGAATTATTTTTTTCTATTTTAATAGGTTTGTAATCAAAAATTTAGATAGCTCCCAATGATGACTAATAAAGCAATACAGTATTCATAGCATTGTAACGATGGCGACTATACCGAGAAAGTTGCATAGCGTTCTACGACCTGTTGTTGTACAAAAAACGAGGGAACAAGAAATTCTTCTTTCAGTGTTCGTCGATTACGATTGTAGTTCGTCTTAAAATACCTAGAACACAGTATTATTGTTGTCATTACGATATTAGTCGGGTCGGGAGCGCGGCGGGACTAATTCCGTGTATTTACGCACGCGCCTGCACTCTGTGTGTTATCGTCCATATAAATACACGGAATTAGACCCGCCGCGCTCCCAACCCGACACGCGCCCGAACCGTCCCGCTCTCTATGTGTTTCACGCTTAAATACCATTCAGATCTTTGCTATTTAAAGGTCTGAGTGGCACTGCAACTGCTATGTACAGACGTGTCCCTTACTACCAGGCGCACGACTTGTCCGTTCCGTCACTTGGTGTCATAAAAAAACCTCATTAAAGATTTTCGCATAAAAGTATTTTGCTCAACTTGAAAACTAAAAGTTTGAAACATTCCCATTATTACATTCACATCCTATCCACCAAATAGGGTGGCCCTTCTGAAACCGAAATAACACAGTTAATTCAATATTGAAATAAAATGAGTTGAATGTTCAAAGTTGTCGAAAGTGCAGCGAATATCCCCGGAAATCTGTGGAACATTCATGAAATTGAATCTCGGAAATGAGATTAAAATCTGAGGTTATATGAAGTGAGTGGTCACCAGAGACAGAAATGTTCGCAGTCAGAATACTTTAACTAAAAACTTGAGTTGTACAAAGGACGAATATTCCCGAAAGACGCCGCTTTGACTTGGAAAATTTTTGTCGCAATGCTTTTTAAAACTTGTGAAAACTCTTTCCTAACTTAGAATATTTTCTAATCCACTTGAAGTGTTGTTAACAATACATTTTCTTATAAATGTTTTAGAAAAAGACATTTAAAAAATAAATTTGCTTTACCAAATTCATTTGCAACAAAAAAAAAATACTTTTTAAGAAAATCGAGGCTCATTCTGCAAACAAACTTTGAATTATTGTGATACATATAATGCCACCATTTTTGTCCTCTTAACAGTGGACTTTGCTTTCTTTACACGATAACTTACAGCGTGTGCGTATGCAATTAGATTTTTTTTTAAATATTTAATCATCATCTTGATTTTGGGGACGTTTATAAAATTTGTTCCAAATATGTAAGTATGTACGTAAATTTTAGAGCAAGTGTATTTCCGGTATAAGTATTAGCGAGACTTGAGAGGATAGAATAATTAGAACAATTTGTTTTTGTTTTGGATTTTTGCATTAGCGTTTTAGCCACTGACAAAGCTTTTGACTTTTTACTTTAAAACGGGAACCTTATAACGTAAAAAGGAAGTTTGGAAACGAGATTAGGAAGGGAAAAAAAGGGGCCGTGAGAGGAAATATAAGACATAAATAAGAAAAATATAAATATAGGAGAAATCATATACTCGTGTAACATTTGTCCCCGACATGTAATTTCGAGGAAACTGTCAAACCACATAAATTATTTATCAAAAGTTAACAACCAATTACCGTTCAGGCTGTACACTTTTGATGGTTCACTGACCATTTTAGTTTTTATTGTAATAATATTGTAAATAGTATTATAAAAAAACGCTGGTTGAAATGTACATTATCAAGGGAATGCACTTCCAGATAGTATGAATCAGTAGGTTTATCCTGTGAAATCAAAACACTGAATAATATTTATGATTTTTACCCTGACATATTAAGTTTAGAAGTACAATATTTTCGAATGTGATATTGATAGCTCGACTAAGGCAACTCGATTTTTTTGACTATCGATACGTGTTATCAAACAAAATCGAATGAACGTGTAAGCAACAGACGGTCAACAACGTATTTTTTGTTAAATGACACTGTTGAAGTTAAATTAGACGTAGGCGCCTACAAATTTGGTTCATTTTAACGTTGATATTTATCAATCGCTAATAAGTGATTGTAATGATCATCAAGAATTGAGCAAATCTGTAAGCACCTTTAGTGAGAACTTGCTCAACTAATTAAGCATTTCGTGATGGATAACGAAGGTCGGGTTTACAATCTTGTCATTTAAGGAAATATGATAGCCAGCATTTTGTCGGATTTATTAGAGAGCGTACTTTTTAATTACACAAACTAATTCTGCTATCTTTTTTCCTTCTTTTGAGATTGCCCTTGAAGATCTACTCTTTTTACTTCTTAGCGCAATAAACAAAGAACTGGAATTATTTACTAGTGTATAATACACGATACTCGCGTTGAAATTGTAGTCAAGCTGTGTTTAGTACATGGTTTAAAGTGAATAATAAACTACAATGTTTATTATTACATCAAACAAATGTACATTTTCTCTAGCTTTCTGCAATCAACAATAAAATTATAATGACTTGATAGAATTATTAAATATAAAGTGTATAAAGTTAAAAGTTAATAAAACTTGTGCGCAAAATTCCTTATACCTGCTCTTTCACGTAATGATGATTTTGATAATATTGTATACAGGTTTTAAATTATAGATTGGTTAAAGGCAAATGTTTTGTTGTCTAGGATAGTTATATCATTAAACGTGTTTTGCAAAAAAAATATTAGGTCATTTATACAAACATAATTTATTTTCATTTATACAAACTAGTTACCATTTTTATTTGTCGAGTTGGTCGGCCTGGAACATGTTATTCCAGAATGACGAGTAAAATTGTATCAAAATTGCCTGCATTGGGAACTAGATGAAAATAGTTCTTTGGCTCTAGTTAATATGGCTTTAGTTTTAAGCAAATATTATAACGATTTGCACAATTGTCAGGTTTTCAATAGAATACGTTCATAAACTTCAACCAGCTGGCATGACATTTCTCTCAGCCGATGGTCCTCCGCGTGAAATCCCCGAAGGTTTCTACGACTGCAGCGATGGCTTTTTCGACCCCAAAAGCAATACTGTGTACGATTATAATGACTTGTCGAAGGCAATAAGGTATGTTGTTCCATATCTTTTAAATTTTGAAGTAAATGCATCCTTAACTGATGACCTCAGTGGTCGAGTGGTTTCACATGGTGGCGCTATTCAGAGGTTCCGGGTTCGATTCCCGGCCGGGAAAATGTAGAGAACTAACTTTTGTAGTACCTTCGGTGTTTGTAGTACCTTCGTTGTTTCCGATTACCATAACACAAGTGCTTTGTTACTTACTTTGGGATCAAAGCAACATATGTAATGTTGTCTAATATAGTTTACGTGTATTATGTTTATGTTAATTTTTTTTTATCAACACGAAAATTCTAGATCTGACTTGTATCTTGTAAGTCTTTAAGTAAGCATACATACGCATACTTATCTGTGGAATAAGCACGTAATAAGACAGTACAATATATAAGTAGGTGCGACTTATTTTAAATAAACTTTCGCAACTCAAACTCAATAAATAAATAAATGTCCATGGGTGCGTTCGTTTAATCGTCGTTATAGTTTGTAACTAGCTCGAATCGCATGTGATTACACTGTTTGATTGACTCACTGATTACGGGGTTCGGCACTTCAGAAGATCTTCTTTCGTAACTACAAGTTGCAGATTACAAATTATTCTAAACTTGTTTGGTTTTAAAACCAAATACATGCGCGTAACAAGTTTGTCCTAGCTTTATTTTTATTGTTTCCTTATCTATTATTGAGCACGTTTTTATCCCTATCTGAAATGTTTACTTTTTTCTCTCAGAAACAGTTTTAGTTTACAGAAACGCAAAATTCAGATTTTTTTATACTTGTCAGGCAGATGTCACCTCTCCACCTGATATTAAAGGGAAAGTGGAGTCCAAAGGTGAAGGAACCTAGTGCTGCGTTGATGCAATTATTGCCCTAGCCACCTCCACACTTCACGCCCGCAAGTCTTTATAATAAATAAAATGTTTTTATTTTTTTAATTATCTAAGCTACATCATAATTTTTTCAGGGTACCCGACATGACAATGCGTGACTGGATAATGAAGAACTGTCGCACTTCTGGACAGCTAAAACCTCTAGGGCCACAACCACAATTGTATGAAGAGTGGGTGAATCCTATTTATGACTACGTGCATCCAACACCGCCGCCAGAACTTTTCACAGAGCGTGATTTCGTACGGACTTTCATGAACTGTTCATATCAAATACGAAAAAACTAAATCCTATATCTTGACATATTATTCTCACACACCATTATTCATTTGTGTAAACAAAAACATACTACCAATATCGACCATAACAAGGACACGTTTATAAGCATATAAGATATTTTTTGCAATTAAAAATTTAATTTAATAGATTACATTAGACACAATTCAATTGTAATTAAAAAATAATAAAGTAGGCTGAAGGAGAAAATTAAATATCTTTATAATAACGATTTGTTAGGACAATAGAAATATCGCGATGCAGTTACCATGCAGCAACTTACTAATCGCATAAGAAGTAAATAAAGTTTTACCCAATGCTAAAAGGCCATTATATGTATATCCCTGCTACGTAAAGAATAATAAGCCCAAATTCACAAAGAAGGATGGCTAAAGCCATCCCAATAACGACGAAGAGCTGTTGATGGACTTTGCTAGTATACTTTGGCGTTTTAGTCTATGCCTAGTTATTAATATACGTTTGAATATTTTTAGAAGTCGAGAATTTAAAAAATGTAAAACATTGTATTTTAGAATAGATGCAAGAACATAACGCTATTGATTCAGTTCGACCAGATTGTGTACGTACGTTTCATTTTAAGCATGATTGAATGTTTACGTACCTAAAGTATTGGTTATTTTATAGTACACACATAAAACATTAAAACTATAAAACACCTAACTAAATAATCAATTAAACAGTGATGACATTAAGCAAAAAATTAAGCACAATGTGACAAAAATATTTAGACAATTTTCAAATGAGAGATAATGAAAGTTGCAAAGGAACGTTTTGACAAGAGACTTCTTGCCAATGTCAATGTCACATTGATATTGTGAATAGTGTGAACATTTTTGGCAGATTTCTGCCATTTGGACGATTTATATTTTATTCGTTTTCATTGCTGCAGAACATGACGAGTTATATTAAATGTGCCAGAGTTTGGCAGATTTGTGAATATTCGGGAAGTTCTATAGTATTTTTGGAAACAAAGTGCAAACTTGTTGTTTTCTGCAACTAGGAACAAACATCTGAAGCGAAATACAGCACAATGTTATAAACATAACCTATATCAACTTTATAACCCCAGCTTCTACAGGCTGTACTCAATTAGCTTTTTTGATGCTTTGATAATGAATCACAAGTATGGATAGATCTTCTTAATGCACGTCGTCATAAACACTGGGTCACACCTACAAAAAATAAAGTGATTTATGAAAAAAAAACCTGTTTTGTGGCTTAAGTTACGCAGACGTAAGATCGATATTGGCTATGAGCTTTTTGGTCCAACTAATTTTACTAGAGTTTGTTCTTTGTCAGGATGATGTGCCATCATCTACGCGGAATCTTCCACCATCAACAATTAATATGTCAGCAATACGTTTCTCTTGATAACGGCATCGTCGGTTCTCCGCTGGCAGCTAACCTGTGTGTCTGAAGATGGGCTTAGCGGTACCTAACGAAAGAGATGTTGTAAAAATAAATGTGCAGCATATTCTGATATCTGTTATTCTCGACCAGCTTTTTTAAAATGCGTCCAGAGAGGCAAAACGTGTAACGTTTGGAAGGATCAAAGCACCAGGATATAATTAGCGTTATTCCACCAGTTTACGTTAGCTGACCTGGTAGCGAAGGCTTGGCCACCTATTTTCTCACAGAAAAACATCTTGATTTATATGACCTTTGATTACTAACAGAATTGATAACCAAGATATGCTACCATTCCTGCAGTTAAATATTCTAAAGTGCTCAAGGAAGTAAAAAAATTACATTTGACTGTTAGCCTTGCACTTTTTGCTTATAAAAGGTTATGTCAACAAACTCCTTTTGTCTGTGGTTAGGCAGTAAGGTCACAACCCTAGCCTGTTATTTTTGGACGAATAGAACCAAAAAATTCTGTGATTTTTGCGGATTAGTGTAAGGATTTTTGAATTTCAAAATGGCCACCGTAAATACATAACGATATCCCGCGAAAAAAATTCTGAATATTATATTTGAAAAAAAATCTAACATTTGGCAGTCCCTAAGGACGATAAATTATACTACTGACTGTGGTTTCTTTTGGTATTTGTCTTTTGAGAAAAATAAAGCAATACGCTTAATGTTTGTAATTTGTACCTATGTCATTAATAGGTAATAAACTATAATAAAAAATGTTACCTACACAAACTTAACGCTTTTTTTTTCTGTGTGGAGTTTTTGATTCATTTACTTTCTCGTTTGAAAAAGCTTTACTTTTAAAAGTAATAGGTAATTGAGTGAATGTAAATGAAAATGAAATGTAAATCTACTTTGACCTTAGAGGATGGAAAAAATAAGTCTAAGGTTTTGATTTTGACCACATTTTGGCACTTGACCATTGACTTACAAATAAATGGACGACGGGTCTAATACAAAAACCACGAAAAAAATGTCCCAAGTCAACCTATATAAACGTAGTGGCATGTAAAGGAATATGAAAAAGCTAAAACGTTAAATTTAAATTGTAATGTCATCGCAGTACTGTCTAATTTTGCTTCGCTGTCAGTCGAACAAACGAAGACTAAAGCGTGAATGACGCTCTGTATACGATTTTAACGCCCTATAAGTTCGGACACTTTTTAGCGCGGACCCGACGTCCATATAATTGTAAGTCAATGCACTTGACATTATATTATAGAGATTCAGCCAGGGTGCGCCCTTTTTTTTATTCCAAGGTTTGCCATGTCAGTTTTTATGTTTTTTATTAACAACTATTTTCAAATTTCGAGTCAACATGGCATCCAATGTGACACTTTTTCATTCTACTTGAAATGTCCCTTATTTCACACATATATTTTTACAGCAATTGTAGTATTCAATATTATTAATTATATTATTTGGTAAACGCACAATAATCGATTACGATTTGTAGACTACTTTTAGAATGTAAATTATATAGCTCTTTAGATCTTACACCAAGTACCTACGTCAAAATATCTCTTGAAATAAATAACTACCAGGTATGTCTATTTCTTAGTAGTTGTATAAAAATCTTGTGTGGAATTTACTATTAATGTTTGGATGTTTTTTAGCTAAACGAAAGTGTCCAAATCAGCTTCACTATGAAGAAGGTAGGAGAGGATACCATTTCTATGTCTCGCAAGCGGGGAATGTCTATGTAAGTAATTGTATTTTAAACTGAAGCTTATTCAGACAGACTCGTTTGAAAATATTATAACTAAATCACTGATTTGGAAGACAATAAATTGTAAAAGGTTGCCCCATAAATGCGTTAGAGAATGGTAAAAAGTTATACGAAATAGAAGTCGTTAAAGTTAAAAAAATATTTTATAAAATAAATAAGTAACAAAAGATACGATCATAATAGTTAACTTCAATATAATATAAAAAATTACATAATGGTATAAAAAGTAGGTATCTACATAGAATAATCACAGTACACCTAAACTAAAAAAATCGACCTCAAACGTTCATGTAATTACATCTATTTGCCAAGTTTTATTTAAATCGGTTACTGGAAAGTGCGCAAACCCCGATTCATCCCCTAGTTCGCCACTACACGGGACTTAACACAGGAGATATAAAAATTGGTGCTCACTGCTTAAAGTATATTGAGAGAAAAACGCCTTAAATTGGAGCGTAGCAAAACCAACCATTAAAATAATTGCTCCGTATAGAATTTAGGTAATAAAAAATGGCTATTTATAAAAAAAGTCTTCATGCGTGAACATTCCGCCGACCGTTGAAAGCTTGCCTTTCAACCAGTAATACGAGTACAAGCTTCAAGAAGTGGACAAATTTTTGAAAAGCTACTTCTTACAATTTCTGTAGAAGTTTTGATATCTGCCACTCTACTGACGCCATCAGTGAAAGGAAACACCGAGTTGTAGCTCGACCCAATTTCCATTTTAACGGTGATAGATTTGCCTCCTTTAGGATTACTAGAGCGTTCATCTTCAATACAAGCACACGATTTAGTCCTCAGTTGAAGCTCTGAGACATATTCTTTGCTCCATCACCAAAAATGTTGTCGAGGTTTTTTATTTTGCTGGAAACGATTCAAGCTATTGTTTGGCACATCTTGATAATCCTGGCTTGGCAAGGAAGTGAGTAGTTTGCCGATGATGAAATGTCCTGGTGTCAATGACATTAGGTCTTCTGAATCGCTCAAGAGAGGGTAAGTGGTCGTGAATTGAGGATTGCTTCAATTTGGACAAGTGCTTTATAAAGCTCTTCAAAAGTTAAGTTACAATTGCCCAACACTCTTTGTAAATTATATTTGATCGACTTTACACCAGACTCCCATAGACCTCAGAAATGTGGCGAATAAGCTAAAATAAAACAAATTTATTTCTTCATTGGCGACCTCAGACGACAGCGAACCACAACTACTTTTTAAAAATTTTGATAGGTCGTAAGCACCAACAAATAATACCATTGTCGGAATATATGGTTTTGGTTACCCCCTACGCGCAATGAATCTGCGCAATGCTGATAAATAATTATTGCTGTCAAGACATCAACCAGTTCAATGTTGATAGCCTTTGTCGTGAAACATATGAAAAAGGCTATGTACACCGTCACCAGCCTACATCCACGACCTTGACGACTAGCATTTAAGTTCACTTATGTTCTTGGTTTGAAGCTTATATGTCCTCGAAATCCAGGTAGACAAAATCCGGCTTCAGTCTAGGACCATGTACGGGACTTAGCACAGGAAATAATAAAAATCGGCTTTCACTGCTTAAAGTATATTGAGAGAAAAACGCTTTTAATTGGAGCATAGCAAAATCAACCATTAAAATAATTGCTCCTTATAATACAATTTAGGTGCTATCTATAAAGATATGTCTTCATGCATGAACAGCCACATGGAATATTTTCTTCAAAATTAAATGGGATCAGTACTGAGGTACCCTCTTTCCAACAAAAAAATATACATCAAAATCAGTTCGCGAATTGTCGCGTAACAATCATACAAAAAAACATACAGTCGAATTGAGAACCTTCTCTTTTTTTGAAGTCTGTTAAAAATAACTGCCCAAAACTTTTACGCAATCGCTTTGATAACTCTTAAATAACTTTCTAAAGATGTTTCCTAAAATAGTGTACAAAATATATATTTGGGGAGTAAATAGGTAATAAATGGAATGTCAAAGACGTAAATGATATATTGTTAAAGCCATGTGAAAATAAGGGGTCAGCCAATCTGACTTCAGAATGACTTGCCAATTTATCCTTTAATATATTCATTAACACAAAGGTATTAAATATTTTATTATAGGTTTCAAATAGTAGCAAATAGGCAGTAAATAATGCACACAGTTTAATTTGCACATCTCATTTGATCCAAAAATCCTATCAGTCACGATTTTTTTGATGTTGCAATTTCTGCAATATGTTTCAATAAAACACTATTATCTAGAGTTTGACATAATCAAATAGTTAATGGTTAATGGAATGGTTAATATATTCTGGGACCTGATTAGTTGCGAACATTTTTGAAGTTTAAAAGAAAAAAAACCTTTCATCGGTCACCACTCTCATATGTCTCGGAATTGCGAGTTTACTTGTCCACTGCAATTGTAATATTGACTGTATTTTTCAAATTCGATTAATTATAGAACAATGAGTAGGTATGCGAATTTCCGCAAACTAAGATGACAGGCACGGGTAAAATATGCTAAAATGTCCCAAGTAAATCTCGATTAAAGCCGTAACAAAATTAAATGGATGCACGAGGTGTGTCACTTGAAATTGAGAAAATCTTACGACATCTCATTGTGATAAGAAAGATTTCTGATTGTTTATCTAAAAATTTCCAGGGCCCCTACCAGCGGTGGACGTCATGGTGACCAATGGCAATCCTTGATGAGAAAATTCTCTCAAGCTAACAAAGAGAAGTGCAAGTAAGGCTTTATTGTTTCTCCAAATATGGTTTATGATGAAGTCAAATACGTTAAATCTCCTCTTTCCTACTGATAGTAAAGCAACGTCAAACCAAGAGTGGATAAAACATAATATGACACTTACATTGATCGTATAGTACACGTTCAAGATAACATCGATCATTTAAAATGAAAATAAGACCATTTCATTATTAATTAAAATCGATAATCTTAATTCTGTTCAATAGGGCAGTACCGACAGACATGCCCAAAATTGTTCGTGGCAAGAAGATCTTTCCAACAGAATCCACTTACGAAGGATCCTGGAATATACTTGGGATGAGCGGAGATGGAATTTATTGTTTTCCTTATCCCGGTATGTACCTAAATGCCCCCGAAGTGGCCAGGACCACACAAACACCAGAACAATGATAAAATTCCTTAATTCAGTTTCTTCAAAGTATCTCAGAACAAAGTCTAATTTTACAGGTGTAAAATACGAAGGAGAGTTTGACGACGGTATGTTCCATGGCCACGGAGAACTAAAATACGCCAACGGAGTAACCGTTAAAGGAAATTGGAAAAAAGGTCAGGTGACCGATAGAAAAATAATCTTTGGAGACGGTCTTGAGTACAGCGAACATAATTGGGGTTACTGCAAGTCACCTGACAGAAGGTAAAGTTGAACTGGTCACAGTCCGTATCCCTATGCGATTTCCCCATGACTGGGCACTATGAGAACATATTGAATGTATACCTATATGTTTTCTTATTTAACATTACAAATGTTAATATACTGAACGTAATATCTTGGCATATTTTTACTTTCCGTCATGACTTTTTCATTTTATTTCTAACTTAAAAGTGCCTTGTTCAATCAATTTGCTGTAAAAACGGACAGAACTTTGACGCGTATCACGGTTTCGTGTTTTACCGAAATTGTGTGATATTTGTGACTGTAGTGAACTTATTTAGGTGAACGTCAGCGTTTTTGGATTACCACCATGTAAAAGAAACTTAATCATTATTGCTTGGAGTGATAACATCGTCCACTACTACCTTTTTATTGTATTATTTCATTACATTAATTTACCATCTAGAAAACTAGACCCACTTTAAGGGAGATTTTAACGCAGACACTAAAAAGATTGATGCTTGACTACGCGATAAAATAATAAAAATTTACGTGTAACTTAGGGGATTTTTACATCTTGCATTGGGATAGTGAGGTGTTAAATCACACTAGGTATTAGTTTAATCATAGTAGTCTGGATTTAAGCTTTACGCCACCAGTAACTCAAGCGAAAAGAAACAGGACAATAGTTACTAAAACTTGTAATTTTCAACCAGGTATACACTAGAATACGACCATGGGTTGAAACCCGGTGGGGACACATACGTTGCCAACGAACAACAATCGCCTGAGATACCCCCAGGGTACTATGATGTCGGTGACGGATTCTACGAGCCCATCACGAGAACAGTATACAAATATAACGACCTCACTGGTATTGTTAGGTGGGTTGTTCTGTTTATCGTTTGCATCAAACGGGAGCTACCTGGTCTGTACAGTTTAGGTAGTTTAATAAATTTTTATTTTAATAGGTCGCCGGATCTTCGTGAACAGAAATGGATATTAGAAAACTGTCGCACGAACCCGAGTCGTTCAGTGGGCCCGGTGCCGAATCTTTTCGAACATTGGTTGCAGCCTGATCTGGAGTTAGAGGTGCCACCGCCGCCAGCTGACCATCACAAGGTTCTTACTGACGAGCACCAAACTGTTAGTATTTTTTAAATTCACATCAGAACATAGACTTACTTACTTTTCGGTATAATTGTGTAAAAAGCACACATTGTTTGAATGAATTTTCGGAATTATTTTTGAATAATGCCTAAGTGCCTAGTAATTGTCTTTTATGTATACATTTTTTTTTGTATTGTGTTTATTCTTGCCTGGATGATGATGATTTTTCAGAATCGTCAAGACAGGAGGCATAGTACATTTACTGGAACTGATTTTCATTGCTCCTTCAAACACAATGACGAGAGCGATAGAATGTTCTGGAATCCTAGCGAAACAAGAAAGTTCTCTACCTGTTCTGTTCAATCAAATAAATTTAACGCTCAAAAGTCTTATTACGGCTCTCTCGGAACTTATATTGCCAACAAATCACCACGAGTACAACAACAATCACAGACCGTTTTGACATATACCTCAAGTGCACATAATTTGCATGACGAATACACCCACAGGAAAGTTTTTGAGTAAACTTACAACAGAAAACACAACTTACTTTTTCTTATTTTTATTTCGAAAGTTATATTATTTGGGTTCATAGAATACGTAGTTTTAAATAAATAACATACATATTTATTTTGTTTTGTTGTTTTCAATCGTCCTTATTATTATAGACTATAGAGTAGAACTAATAATAGCCTTTTTACTTGGTGGCTTTAAAATTACAACTTAATTTCATATCATAATATCGATATATGGGACAGAATCGTAGTCGCGGTTGCCAAAACGCAAACTCCGCATAAAGTGAACAGATGACTCGCATCACTAATTTACACGTTTCCACAAGCGGTAGTACCTCCTCTTCCTGCATGTTTGAACCATGTTTTAAGCCCTAAAGGTAACCAGAACACGTCTCAAACGAGAGAAAATTTAATTAGACAACTCCAATTTGACAACTAATTTCTCTTTCATTAATACATCCATGCTTTCCTCGTAACTGCAGGAGATAAAAGCATCTATGTGACAGAAACAAACAATTGCTTGATGTTTATTGCTCTCCATACCTTGATCAATGTGTAGGCCAAAACTGAAACTTTACAGGACTCGCGTTCCAACGAAGATGCCGAACGGAGCAATATTTGGAATCTTTATTTGCACCGACCAAGTATTCGAATGATTTCTTACCTTGCCAAAGCCGAAGGGAAATGGAAAACATCAAGAAGTTTTGTCATTGGAGATATTTTTCTTGACTACTAATTCTGAAAAGCATATATTTTCAGACTACTACTTACTATTTAATATTTTATCTACCTACTGCAGTATGTTACACTACGAAGGTGTAAGGATGTAACTAACCATAAGATCTCAATAACCTCGTTGAAGTTGTCACGGGCCTTTTGCGATATTTTCCTCCCATATATCGTGACGTAATAAAGTAGACTTATAGGGGAAAACGGGGTAGTTCGATATAAAGCTATGTCCACCACAGTGTGCTGTCACGTTCGTTATGCGTGTTCAAGTTTCAATTCGTCTCGCATCAAGTGTATACAATATTAATTGCCATAATACCAGTGCGCATCATTCAGTTGTACCATATCATCAGATTGGTACATATCTCGTCTTCCGAACCCCATTATTTTTTGTCACAACTTTTTGATGCTCTTTTGGGAAGCATGACCTCGAGCTCTTAGTCTTGTTTTTAACCGTTTTCACAAATTGTGTTTACGACCCGAAGAAATCACCGCGTCATCGTTTCTGTTTGTTTTATTTGTGTAATCTATGTGCTTCTGTTTCCACAGTAATTGATAAGTTCGAAAATCTTCTATAAATTCCCATGATTTAACTTTATCTTGCGTCATTTTGACTGGTAAGACGGACCGTTGCACGCGAACCCATCGGTATCGGCGTGCGCAAGGGGCATGCGCTACTACATACGCTATGGCACTCCACGCATGCATCAGAGGAAGGCGCAATAGGAAATTTAACGTTTCGTCCACCAGGATCTCCTAGCCCAATCCCCCAGGAGAACCTTGTGAACTCAGTAGTTCATCGGATTCCCCCAAACGCGGACACATAACGTTAAGCCCCATTCGCACTATGGTACCTTAAAACAACATAAGCTTACTGAAAGCGCAATGGTATGGGGTACATTCGTACACTCACATTATCTCTATAGCTTCAAACATAATTATTTGGAGTAACATTGAAACTTAGTTGTAAACATACGATGGCGCAGCTCGCCGTTGTCGCTCGACAGAACACAATGTATCCTCACAACCGCTGACTAAAAATATACGCGATACAAATATGAGTTTCGGTTTTAAAAAGTAAGATCTTGTTCAGAAGGAGCGAATTCATACGCGTCTCGAAAATGTACTCGACGCTTATACATCGCATCCACAAGCATCACGCGAGTTTAAAATTCGCGAGTAAATCACGTGCGATACGCCAGACCCACGCGCCAGAGAGTCCTAATACTAGAAACTTCTTGGTTACTTTTAATTTACGCACGAACTTTAAAGCGAGTGCACGCATGTAAAATGTACATATAAAGATGAAATAGAAAACAACCAGCAATATGAGTTATGAAATCTTTTGAGTACGCCAATAGAATTTAATTTTAGAAAGATACAAATATACTATTATCATTCTATCGTAAAGAATCGCATGTACTAGGTACATTCTGCTTTCCCTTCGTTTTCGTCTCTTCTAATGACGGTAAACTAGCCACAACTCCAGCTGCGGCGTCACAACTCCATGTTGAGTGAATCCGTCCTGAAAACGCTCGCGCGTCGAACGCTTGTTCTGGACGCAACAAACGTGCGTGTACGGGCGAGATAATGCGCGGCGAATTCGCTTCTTCTGGACAAAGCCTAAGGGTGCTGGTAAAATGACAGGCACATGGGACTGGTCAACTTATGTCTCAAGGTGACGAGCGCAATGGCAATGCACTTTAGATCTTTGTGATTTAAAGCCCTGAGTGGTACTGCAACTGTTATGGACAGGCATGTCGCTTATTAGGTAATACACCAGGCGCACGACTTGTTCGTCCCGTGCCTTTTTTTTTATTATGATACCAAGTGACTGGTATCATAATAAAAAATTACACATCAAAATGTCTCTTACGGTGTAACAAAGCACCCCCCAGGTGACGTAAAATTGCACATTACCCAATTTTTTGTTAAAATCCTTTCAATTATTAAATTATTTAAAATAGGAATAATAAGGATAAAAAGAATCATTATACTGTTCATTTAGTAGCCCAAAGTTGAACTTAAATAAAAGTTAACGAATCTGCCTCGCTTCCCCTAATGAAAAAATTTAATTATATTAATCTACCCAAAACTTTTTCATGGTCTACTGGTTAGTTGAGTTACTTACATTACGGCAGTTCTGATGGATCGTTGCGTAAAAAGAATAAAATAAATGAAATATTTATTGTAGTTAACAAAGCGTTCCATTGGATAAGATAAGGTTTTTAGAAGTTTTAATTTGTAACTAGTACGTAGCATCCTTAATTTTTATTTTATACAATTTTAATTATAATGCATTCTTAATAAGGTATTTATATAAAAGCATAATAAAATATTTGTTGCAATTATATTAAGTACTTTTATTGTCACGTAATCAATGTTTTTATGGCCTTTCCGCCAGATAATCTTGTGCACGTTTTCTAAATTCTCAATTTGGCGAGAATTTTGACGGGAGCATTTAGCTAAGAACAAACATTTAACTACACAGTTTTCCTTATGAAGCAAAATTAAACCTGCCTTTTTCATAAACGCGTCGAAGAAGAGTATAATATCTCTTGATTGTTACTATTGACGATTATTCTGTGGTTCAGTGGGCTTCTATTTTTTTATTGTACGTTCTTTAAAATCAACTTATTAAAGGCACATCGAAAGTGTCTAGGAATCAAGGTATTTTATTTTTAATATTTGATTACCCTATTAAAATTAAAAATATATTGATTAAATTATTTATTGATTAAATTATTTATTGATTTATTAAATTATGAAATTTACCACAAAAACCAACGGTGTAACAAAAAATAAAAAACATGATTTTCAGTGATTGATAAAAACGTGCTTGATCCCTAGACACTTGATGAGTGTAACTATTTTTTCATTGCAAATATTTTGATTGTTTGCAGGAAAATACACCGAATAAAAAGGTACAAGTAACTACTCCTGTGAATAAAATACTTTCAATCAAGCTGCATTAGTTTAGTTTTACCTTGATTTTTAAGTATACGATCTTACATAAATAATTATCAATGTTATTCTTAGTTACAAACATAATAAAGAATTTTTAAATTATTGAAAAGCATTTTAACTGTCTGTAAGACATTACCGTTTTTAACTTTTTTTTTTGTAAACAATAAAAGAGCAAATTGAACGTAAATAATTATAAATAAATATAAAAATCATTTATTCTCAGACAAAAATCAGTCCATAGTTTTTTACTTCAGAACTTAATTCCTATGTTAGTAACATTTACACGAAAGTACGAAAAGGTCGATTTATTTTAATTCATTTTTAATATTTTTTATTTTTTCCTAACTATTTTATACAATAAACCGACAAAGTTTGTAGAATTACGCTTATATGCCAAGTTTTATTACAGTGGGTTAACGGAAAGTGGGTGAAATAAACCGGATTCATCCCCAAATTTGCCACCCTTATAGGTGGAATATTTTCGTTAATTTTGAATGGAGCCACTACAGAGGAGCCCCCTTTCCAGCAAAAAAGGAATCTTCGAAATCTATTCACAAAATGTCGGAGTAATCGCGTAACATACACACAAAAAATGTAGTCAAATTAAGCACCACTTCCTTTATTTGAAATCGGATTAAACGTAATAAATTTATTTTTCAATTTCATACATTATTTATTAACATTTATGTGGTCTGTGATTAACAGGTAGATGAGTTTTACTCGATGGAGCTAGATAGAGAAAATCTGCATCAGGTTTGACACCGGATAGAGATAAAGATTGGTAAACTTCAATAGAATGACATGAGAGAGTTCTGAATTCATAGACTCTTTAAAATATTTGTCCATCTTGGAAATGGGGTTAATGAACTTCTACAGATTTAATGAGGAAGAAAAGTCAGCTGCAAAAATAGTTTAAAATTATATGGAACTAATGAGAATAAATAAAAAATATATATAATAAATATAATATTTCTCCCAGCAGTGAGTGCTAACCATAGATTTAGTACCTATATACTAATCTATAAGATTACGACGAAGAGTTGGGTACTCTATAAACTGTACTGGTGGCATCATCAGGTCAATGTATTGTAATGTCATCGGATTTTCATATTACACTAAATTTCAAATCGGAACTAAAAAAAGAAATATTCGTCTTATAAATTAAATTAAAGAATGACTAAGATCCCTACACTAACTCGAAAAATAGCTGATAAAAATAGCTTTAAACAGCTTAACCGATATTCATCAAACGGCTAAAAACCATCCCGTTTAAATTAGCCTTCAAATAAAAAAAAAATCACTGAGATCATGATGGGACCTACGATGCCACGAGACAAACATACAAATATATAAAGGCAAATTTATAACTTTTTGCGACGTATAAAATAACTTTTGTACTTCGTAATTTGTAAGTTTGGTAATTTTTATTTTATATAAAAAATTATTATAAGGCTTAAAAAATCTCTACGCGTCATTTGTTATTCATTTCATAGACTTTTTTAATTAAGAAATTTAGCAGCCGGCACGACCCTGGGCCCTGAGCTATTTAGTCGTAATTATCTTTCGCAAAATTAATGCAAATCAAGCAGACTGTCACGATTAGTGGTCACGAGCTGTGAAGCTGTATTTCCATTTCCTCAACTCCTTTGTTCTAAAATTCTCTGATAATTTATATCGTGAGACAATAATCTAATCATCTATTTTGATTGCTCACTGCACTGCTTGGCTGTACTACTTGTCCAATAGCCAATTTTACTCTAAGAAAATGTACCCATTATATGAGATTGTTTTATTAACTTTAATCATGAGAATTATAAATTCTGGGCAAGTTCTCTTTAATTTTCACTCATTAAAAGAATCAAAATAATTGAGTAATTTATAGGGTGGTCAGTAAAGAAGTTTTATAACCTACTCTAGAGAAAATTAAAGTTATGGGTCCCTTAAACGGTAAACTGCGTAGGTACAGACTTTTTTTTAACGCACACACTCGTAATCCCGCACTAGGGAAACCCAGTATCTCGCGGGTGCACTGCACATACATATAGGCAGACAGCCGCAAATTACACCCAAACTTACAAAAGAAATAAATGTAGGCCATACAAATATTTCTCCCGACTCCCGAATCGAACCCAGGACCTCTGCGTGGCAGTCCACAGTGGTAGCCGTTCGGCCACGGAGTCAGAGTTATCTTAAATATAAATAAAATCAAAACCAAAGAAAAAAGACCAACATGCAAGAAAAGAAATTAAAAGTAATAAAAATTCCCTGTGCTTCATTTCATAAGCGCTCATGTGTCATTTCTAGTATCTATTATACGTTTGTTCAGTTGTCGTCGTGTCGTTATTAGTGCCTATAACTTATACCTCGAATTCCACAAGCCACAAGAGCATATTTTTAACGAGATATCTTTTTTTAAATTTAGGAAAGCTATCAGGATTCAGGTTGTGTATCTAGGAGACGAGGATTTAGAAGACCTCTAATCACAAAGGCTTAGAAAATCTCTAATTTTATTATGACGAGTATACATTTAGAGATAATAAATTTTTTTAAAGTAAATAAGTGCGCATTTGACCGCCGTCTCCCCTGATGGAAAGCGACGATGAGGTCCACGATGTAGCAGTAGCATGCACACGTAAATAGTGCCTATTCACTCTCACCTTGAAGAGGCCCAAGTTATAGCGCTTTTATGTTTCAACTAAGCATCCACAAAATAGATGGTTTTGCTGGTCATAGACCATTATACCAGTATAAACGAAGCCGACATCATGTCATACCATTTTCAGAGAGAGTGGGGAGTGATTTCATTTTTAGCCTACTTCAAAAAAAGGAGGTTCTCAATTCGACTGTATTTTTTATTACGATTACTTGTTTTTTTTGTTTATTATTTGTGAACCGATTTTGATGATTCTTTTTTTGTTGGAAAGACGTTACCTCATTATTGATCCCTTTTAAATTTGAAGATTATTTCAAATTTAAAATATTCCATCTCCATGGGCGGCAAACTAGGGGATGAACCGAATGTTAAATTTTTAATTTCAGTTTGTATATATATATATATAATATATAATAACGCACACACTCAACATAGCCCCGCATTAGGGAAACCCTGTGTCGCGGGTGCCATGGACACACACATAGACAACCACAAATTACACCCAAACTCACGAGAGAAATAAATGTAGGCCATACAAACATTTCTCCCGGCCCGGGAATCGAACCTGGGACCTCTGCGTGGCAGTCCGGCATGGTAACCGTTCGGCCACGGAGGCAGTTCTATATATATAAGTTCATCTAATCTTAATATATATATATATTATATATATATATTAGTATAAGCAAAGTTTGAAGCTGGTTCCTTTTTTTTTAATAAAAATCACTTTATAATGCAATACAACTCTCGTACACACAACTAGAGATGGGAAAAACTGCTTATTTTTTTAAACGTTTAAACGTTATGCTTTTTCAAAAAAAGCGTGCTTTTTTGAACGCTTTTTTTTTCACTTAAACGCTTTTTAGTTTGAAGCTAACAAAATCGTTTAGAAAACGTTTAAGCACATAGACTTTTATGTTAAAAAAGCTTGCAACGTTGTGTTGATAGTGAAACGCAAGAGTAGGCCACTAAAGGTTTTAAGATAGGTAAGTTTTTTGTAAAAAACGAGTTATATTTTTATTTATGACATAACATCATTATATTAACATTTTGTTCATTGGTTAAAACGTACGTTTAAAAGGCGTGCTTGTAAAAGCGCTTTTCACTTAAACGCTTTTTAGTTTGACGCTAAAAAAGTCGTTTAGAAAAACGTTTAAGCGCATCTTCGAGGATGGAAAAAAAATAAAAGAAAGGAGCTGCCCTAACTACGGAATGAACGTGCATACCTAAACAAAAATTGAACGAACAAATGGCGGATTTCTTTAGTGTCGTACCATAATATATCGAAAAGTCATTATCGACATGCAAACATATAAAGTAGATCAATATTCCATTAGGGAATATTTTAGGTTACATGGGAATATCCAGGAATGTCACATGAAATTTTGAATTTATTGTTTTGCGTTTACAAATACTCAAATATTACGAAAAGTGAATTTGCACAGAAAAAAATAATATTTTGTAATTTGAGAGTATATAAAAAAGAGAAAACTTTTAAATATAAATCCTATATATTTCCAACCCCACGATTCATATTTTCATAGAGAAATTTTTAAACAGATTCCAAATAGTGTAAGTTTTTTCGTATTTATGCATTAGTATAGAATTAATATCAGTGACTGATTTAAGTGAATCTTTAATACTTCCATTTAATTTTGGAAATAAATGAAAGTAGTAATATTATCTATAATAATATTACTATCATACGTTTATTTGCTTAAAACTTGGCATAACTGGAGATGTAACAAGAGACAGTGCTAGTATAAATATGTTCGCATATATTAAATAGCATGCAAATGTCTGATTATACAATGTCAATTGACTACTATTGGCCGAGCGCCTTTGATTTGTGCAGAAAATTGACACTTCTCCGCAGTACATTGTACAGACACGTGTTATATCACACTGTCTATAAATCACACAAAAGCCCAAATATCTCGTGTTAGTAGACATATTTAAGTAGTTTATTCATAAATCTTGCCAAATATTGCTTTGGTTTCTTCAGATTGCCTGTTTGTTTGTATATTTTGATGATTGTTGTTAACGATTATTTTGAGATAGTGTTGTTCTTGGAAGCATATATATTATCGATATTCTGTTATTAAAATAATTCACTACGAGGTTTTTATTATTATTATTTTTACTATTTCAAGTTTACCTACAATTCAAAAAAGAATGGTTGGATATCATACCGCCGTGCCGAGTATAAACGTTGGATCAAAGACCATCTTCATTTGTTCGCTTCATTTTGAAGAGACAAATTTTAACAGAACTTTGAATGTAACTAGATTACATACAATGCTATTACATCATTAGGTTTATTGGTAAATAATTTTATGTTCAATTTAGATTAAACAAGACTCATTTACTGTTATTCTCAGTTCCTGAAAACAAAATTATCCATTCGTTTTTTATTTTTCCCAATGACAACTCTAACAGTTAATACATTTGGAAAAACATTTGTTTTGACATTTGATGTACTTCCCTTTGACAACGGTATCATGTACCTCATGTACTGAGAAATGGACACGGTTGGCATTTAAGATGACGTTACGTATTTTTGATTCCAGTGTTTGACACAGACCAATGTAAAGCTATCTCTTTTGGCTTAAGACGGCACTTAATACTTAAACATGTTTATGTTTTCGACGTCGAAATGCATCATATACATATAACGTCTGATTTATATATGTCAACGTAACATGTCCTTTAGTTTCCATAGTCTAAAGTCGAAATGCATCATATACATATAACGTCTGATTTATATAAGTCAACATAACATGTCCTTTAGTTTCCATAGTCTGAGGGTCATATTCCAGAACTGTACTCAATGTTTCAAGTCAGGATGTGAGCAGACTTGAGTATGATTTCAAGCACTGGAAATACTACCCTAATGGCAAGGACTTGAGTATGATTTTCAGTGCTCACTGCAATACTCAAGTCCTGACTTGAGTATTGAGTAGAGTTCTAGAATACGACCCTAAGAAGCATAGATTTTATGTTTAAAAAGCTTGCAACGTTATGTTGAATTAATTTGTTTAGGAAACATAAATGGCGCTACTTGAAACGTAGTATGCTGGTAAAAATTAAATTGTGAGTATCTATAGAACTGACCAGTGACCAAAGCTTACGCTTAAAATGAAAAGCGTGCTTATGCGCTTATTTTAAAAAGCAGACTTTTAAGTGCTTTTCGTTTAAACGCCCACCTCTACACACAACCCAGTCTATTCAACGGGAAGTTTCGGATGCCGATATCGTCGTATGGCTATGGCTAGAGATTAGTTTCGATCGCAATCCGATTGAGCATTGGTGGCTTGGTCAGATAAAAAGAAACCTCAAACAAAAATGCAATGATGTCAACAGCCAACTGGAGCTGGTCAGCATATTGTGTAATGTACAATTTGCATATGATACGGTAGATGAGGGAATTCTGGGATTGAGCAGGAATTTCCTGTTTTTTGACTAGTATCTAGTTATCGAGTTCTTAGGTTTTCGCGATTGTTACACATAGGAAATGAAACTGATAACGGAATCCTGGGCAGATAACGGACTTCTTTTGCAAGGACCTGGGGTTTGTCAAACTTCATTGAATGTGTAGGTTTATCCTGCGAGCATGTCATGGATAAGACTTCAGTACTAATTAATATGTTTTAGTTTATTCTAATTTCTATTAATAATTAATAATAAATTAAACTTAATAAAAATTCATTCAATAAAATAATTTGTAAAACTTAATGTATCGTAAATTGGAATGTTTTCTTTGTAAAATTAAAAATAAGGTATTTAATTAATAAGTATTGTAACTATAGTGAAAAAATAGGGTGGTTTGCATTAATATTAGACATAACTGGTTGAAGACTGTACCACCTCAGTCAACCGTGACCATGGGACCTGTAAAGGGCCCGAAACGTTGGTTTGTTTGAAAAAACAAATATACGCGATTTAAATCCGGAAAAATAGTTTCATTTCCTAGTATCTAGTTTATATAAAGATCCTTTCCCTGGCAATGTTAATTGAACCTTAATCGAAAGCGCTCTAAATAGTAGATATCAAAGAATAAAGATCGGTATTTGAGGAGGAGCAACTTACTACTAAGGAAAAAGTAGTCTTAATGTGAAATATGAAAACTAACACGTCTAAGTGATAAAATCTTACCATTTATTTATACAAGAAAGAGGTAATCTATAACAACATATAACCCGTTGTATAGGTTTCTACGATCGTTGGGGGAGTCATCCCAATTATTAAAAGAAGATTTTACAGAAAATACACGAAATAAATTACATTATCACGAATAACCAAAGCAAAAGTGGAAAAAAATTTAATCAATTTTCTTGTAAGTTTTTTTTTCCTGTTTCTGGCACTTCGCGGTTTGCGTTTGTGCCGCTGTGAAACGGGGAAACTTATTTACGGAAAACAATGGAAAGGTAATATAATTTGGCAGAAAGGATCAAAGAAGTGCGAAGGCGATTAAGGTTAAATAAAAATTCATAGACATAAAAGTATATATCATAAAAAGGTTATATTTATGATTTGATATAATTTAAAATCTCGTAGCCAAATATTTATATTTTACGACTGTTAAATGACAAAATAATAGTCAAAAAAATAATTAGTAGGAAGAGGAAATCCAATGGAGACGAGGACATGGAACAAAAAGGAATGACGTATAAAGGACAATCATAATTGAGTACAATAATTTTTCATTAAATTAATTATAATTAATTATACCCCTATCGGCCAAGTCTAATTTAAATGTCTTCCAAACAGGGAGTAAATAATTTGAAAGATATAGTGTCCTGTTGTGGCGTTGTCTTACGCCTCTCCTCACACGGATATGTATGATATAACCGAGCATATGCTCGGTTAGCTCACTTGCAATACAGCTTTACTGTAAATCTCTCGTAGAAGCTCCACATACCTCATATCTACAACAAAGATTCTTTGTAGCGACTGTAACACAGCACTTTATATACTGAATACTGTTGTATTCATAAAATTTCCTTTTTTCCATCCTATAGGGTAAAAAGAAGACCAAGGTTGCCAATGCCAATTGTTCAAAATCCCCAAAAATCACGGTTAAAATCACCAAATTTCGGGAGAGCAAACTTCATATTCCCCACAAATTCCCCACATCTCGAGTTTTCATTATTTACTAGAAATGCATCCCTTAAAAATATAATAAAGAATTAAGACACTCAAAATGTAACCATCTATTACGTTTGCTGTGAATTTAAACAGAATGTAAAATGTGAAACTAATTATAAAATTAGATGACCTTAAATCGTTTAATTATTTTAATTAGATTCAACATTAATCAGTGTTTGAAAAAAAATCATTTTGCTTTGCCTTACAAAATTAAGTAAATTGATTATTTGTTGTGGATTTGGTGACACTATATTAATGTTAGAAATAATCAATGAGTTTCGACCTATATTTAATATTTAAAGTTGACGAGTGTTTATTTGCTGTGTGGAAGTACCAATTGCTCGGCTTCGTTTATCAATAGCTGATTTCGTTTTACTTCATACCGGGGACCGGCCTAAGCGGGAGAAAGAATCGCGAACTCAACACGCACCGACTGGTAATTTTACAATTCAGAACCAAGTACTCTAATAATAATTCTATTTAAGCTGCTTGTTAATAATACGAGGGATGTGCGATGTTGAAAAACACGTCGATATAATTTATCACAGTGTTTCTAACAGTAACGATCAAACTAGGCAAAATAGGCGCTTTGTCGTCGAGTTGCGGATATCAGCCCGTTGCACCAAGTACCAAGTACCAACGATCAAACTAGCGATGCATCAGCAATTAATAGATTAAACAAAATGATAAAATGTCAGAATCCCCACATTTTCCCCATATAGCGCCAATCCCCACTAAATTCCTAATATAGTTGAAATTTCCCGCAATTTGGGGAATTCCCCACAAATTGGCAACGCTGAAGGAGACAATAAAATAAAATAAAATGGTAACACTAAAAAAACAACAAGCATGGACCATGAACATCTTTTTCATGTAGTGCGGTTGAGGTTTGCATATTCTTCAAAATAGATCGATAATTTCATTTTCATAAGCAAAATATTGTATTGTTGGCAAGTTCCTATGAAGTTTAGAGTTAAATACGATTTATTAAAATCGTATAGCTTTAGAACTCAGAGTTTTGTTGTCTAATTTGTTTTAATGATTCAGTAGTTCAGGTTATATTTTTGCTCTAATCACAGCTGTGATTGTTTTATTTCTTGTTGGAAGACATAATGATTTCACAATGAAGTGTCACTACGAAGTTTTGGGTGTGGAGAGGGATGCGAGCAGCTCGGAAATTAAAAAAGCGTATCGCCGTATGGCGTTACAATGGCACCCAGACAAGAACTTGGATAATTTACAGGAGGCTAAAGACCAGTTTCAGCTGGTACAAAACGCGTATGAAGTGTTATCTGACCCACAGGAACGAGCTTGGTAAGATATTTTATTGATATTCATTTGTAATCAAGGTATTTCTCTTTCACAACAGCCTTGAGAATGCAGATATTAAATACTTACCATTTATCGTGCTGACACATTCAATAATACTTTACTGGTTTTAAAAATCTACAAATTGGGTGCCTATTATTCTAAAACTATTTCTATCATGTGAGGAATCCATTGTTAAAGCACATTCAATTTGAAATTATTAATTTCACTGCATAAGTTTACATAACATAACATAATTAATATATAAATGCTAACCATTAAATAAACATAATTAATGGTTAGCATAACATTTATTTGAATTTGATGATGTTATGTAAATCCTTTTTAAAAATGATTCTTGATTTCTTCACTTACCAAATGTTTTCTACATGTTCTGGTAGCTCTAATATAACCAATTGACTTTTACCTAAATCTATAACGCTGTAGTTAGGAGATTATGTTATTTTAAATTGTTCCTTCCAGTTGAGAAGTTGTATTTCTGGGACTTGTTTTCAGTAAAGAAACACAAATGTGTATTATAATGTTAAAAGCATTGAAGACATGTCCCAATGCAAGAATGAAAAGTTAGTCTGTGGAGGCCAAATGCTCACACAATATAATATCAATAATTCCAGGTATGACAATCACAGAGAGCAGCTGCTAAGAGGAGCTGGCAAGTCATACAACGATGACAGTCTTGACGTGTATCCGTACTTCACTCCGTCATGCTTTAGAGGCTTCGGTGATGATCCCCAAGGTTTCTATGGAGTTTATTCTGAAGTGAGAACCTTAGGTTTTTATTAAATGTGTATAAACTGTTAATGAATTTTTTACTTGATGCCACATTTCTTGTTTTATCTATTTTCAACACAAAACAGTCTGGTTACTTTTTATTCCTGTTCTCTTAGCTGTACCTTGTGGAACTTCTGTTTTGGTTTTTTCTGTACCATACTATACATATAACATACTTATAGTTTTTGCATTAACAAGAATTTCACATCCTAACAATTAAATTTCAGGTATTCTCTAAATTAGCAGCAGAAGAAACTGACTTCCTCGACGACCCTGAGGATGTAGAGAAGATCCCTAAGTTTGGTAACTCTTCTACTCCATATGAAGAAGTTAATGAGTTCTATGCTTATTGGATGTCATTCTCTACTAATAAGAGTAAGTTTGTCGACTTAATCTCTCAGTCATAAATAAAATGGTTACATTTATCAACACTAAACAAAGTCCTAACAGATTAATAACGACATATACTTTAGTCAGTAGACAGGTTGATAAGTCCAGTAAATATGTAATGAAACCTTAATTTTAGACCAGAACAAATATTTAATGATTTTAAATATTTTACACTGTTCTCACTTATTTTTGTTAACATTGTTTACTAACCTGCACAGGCTATGTGTGGCTGGATGTACACGAAATCCAGCAGCGCGACAACCGCAGAATAATTAAATTAATGGAGAAAGAGAACAACAAGATTAGACAGAAAGCCCGCAAAGAGAGAAATGAAGAGATAAGGAGACTGGTTAGCTTCGTAAGAAGGAAGGATAGAAGAGTCATTGAGCATACGAAGTTACTACAAGAGAAAGCTGAGGAGAACAGGAAAAAGGTATTGCATAAATTGATTTATAAAATGCTTCTTGATTTGGTTAGTAATGGTATAGCAGATATACAATAAGCATCTGGGCGAGCTCTTTCCATTGTAGACCCTATCTTTGTTCCAGGGCTAGGTAGTCTATTTCTAGCAAGTCCATGCACTTTAAAAAAATTACAATTAATTATTTTTTAATACTATGAATCAAATTTCAGGCAGAGCATTTGAGAAGAGAAAGGATACTTCAAAGACAGAAGGAAATAGAAGAAGCAAAGAAAAAGGAAGGCGAAAGTTCCATCCTGCAAAGCGCTGAGTATCAAAAGAAACTTAGCGAGATTGAATCTCTGTTAGCTGAGGAGTTTGGGCTATCTTCTGATGACGACACTATCAGCGAAGGAGGCATGGAGAGCAGTAATGAAGAGAGTTCTAAGACTGAGGAGGTACGCCATTGTGAAAAGGCTTTTTTCCGCCCTCCACATTTAAAAGCATGTTTTATGCATGCAAATAAAATTTAAGTCATGTACTCACAATAGACAAATGTGTGAAACAATTTTTAAATTTTTTGAAGAATCTCAATAATTTTGGAAACTACTTTGTAGTAATATAACATTACGCATAATTAAATCTCTTGTATTTAAAATTAATAGCTTCCTGGTATTTAAAACATTATTTTTTTGTGAAACTTGTTATTAATATCCAAATAATATTTCTTTTTCAGGCAAGTGAAGCATCAAAAGCAACAGCAAAGTCTACAACGAAGACAAAAGCAGCTATTAGAAACCTATATTGTTCAGCATGTAACAAATTATTTAAAAATATTAAGTCATTTGAAAATCATGAAAATAGTAAGAAACATAAGGAGAATGTAGCTAGTATGACAATGGAGGATGACATAGATATATCGGAGAATGACAATGTTCATGAGCCTATGGTAGCTCCAGTTGACAATCTGCATGATGAAAGCAAAGTGAATGGTCAAACAGACCCGGAACATGAAGAAAACTTAACATCAGATATTGAAGACAATGATATTAGAGAGACTTTGAGTGATGATTCTGATAAGGTAAAGGTATGTAATCATAGTTTATAATAGTCAACTTACTGAGTGTAATACTGTTTGTTAGTCTAAAATTTTGAATTGAAATAAATATCTATAATTTATTTTATTCTATTGACTCTCATCATTGTACACCAAATTCATAATTTTAGTGCTGTTATTAATTTGATGGATGATGATTGAGAGTATACCTTACGTAATTATTTTATAGGCACTGCCCAAGAGCCAAAAAAAGAAGAAAAATAAGAAGAAGTCCTTTATCGCTATGCCAGAGAGTGAAGGCAATGATAGCCATGATGAAATGAGTTTCAATGAAATTGAAGGCCCATCTCGTAGTAGAAAAGCTAAGAAGTTCAACATGCTCAAAAGTCAAATACAAGCTAAGAAAGAGGCAAGTCTTAAAAAAGGATCTCAATCACAGACTTCTACAGAGAATTTATGTGAGGTGTCAAGTACTACACCCACGGATGATGCTTTAGGAGATGCTGCTTTACCTAAAGATAAGCCTTCTTTGCCAAAAGTCCAAAGGCTTGGTAAGCCTAAGAAACCAGTAGAGAGAAAACCGGCCAGAGTTAGGACGACAGAAACTGAAGATTCAAGCACAACATTAAATCTAAGGTGTGCAGTTTGTCAAGCAGAATTCTCATCAAAGAATAAATTATTTGAGCACTTGAAAACAACAGGCCACTCAGTGCCTCTACCGCAAACTAGTTATTCTCAATCAAAGAAAGGGAAGAAAGGAAATAGGTAAACTGTGCTGTGAAATTAGATAGGATGGAAGGTATGAAATTAATCAATGAAAATCAAGATTTTGATTTTCTTGAAATCTAAAATTGACTTATCAATCTATTTATTGAAATTATGATGATTGTCATAATTAAAAATTATGCCTAATTAAATCAATGTTCTCCTTTAATTTTTCCCTTAAATTTATTAAAAACCCGTGTTATTTAAGGTAGAAATATATTTATTAGTTAATATGTAAAACACAATCACATTGAAATAAAGGAATTGCACTTCATGGCATTCATAAATTTTAGTTCATAGTTAACAAATTTCCTGCATGCATCCTTATTTACTGAATTCCTGATGAAACCCAACATGCATTTTCCACTAAGCGGCTGGACTTATTTGTTCAAATAAGTCATTATACCATACCCCTTGGTGCAAAACAGAGTCGCGCGTGGCTAGTCACTTAGTAGAAAATGGCACTAACCCTTAAGAGCAGTTACACACGGCGACAGCTACAGCAATACAGTCACTAATTGTCAACGTTTACAGTCACGCGTTACTTGAGTCACCATATGATAGCTCTGCAAGTTTTTAATGATTCAACATAAGCAATTGCATTGATGGAAACATGTTTGCATCAATGCAACCACCTATAATCTGCTCTAAGTTGACAACAACTCAAAAGCATGAACAATAAGATTCAATCTATTATTATACAACAGACTATGAAACTAACAGCAACTACTATAGGTTTTACTAATAATAAACTTATACATAAAATATAACTTAAGAAGTTGTGTCTGTATACTAACAATTATACATATAAAGTGAAATTTACAACTATAATAATTAATCTGCACAACAAATTCATTCAAACTCTGGAATATCAGAAAAGCTATAACCTGGGTATTCTTTGTAAGCGTAATAAGCTATCCTAATGTGATATGCTCCTGGTAGGAACATGATACCACCTAAAACAATCATTGGCCATAAACGGTCAGAGTATTTTGTATCTATGTGACCAGTGACAATTAAACTACCTACTATAAGTAAAATTGTGCCTACAATAAAAAGGAATGTGGCTAATGTAATGGCTTTCCAGGGGATTCGGGGTGGTGGCAAATCGAATTGAGCGTCAGAGAAGCCGCTGTCATCGGTTGGGACTTTTGCATAGCCGTCGTGCTGACGTCCAAACCTGAGCCTCGACATTTTTAACTTATTCAGATGGTCTGTAAACAATGTAGACATTTCGTAAGAAAATTAAAACGGCCTTTTTCAAATCTTGATTGGAAACTTAAATGCAGACTTTGTTTATAACAATTTTTGTAAATAAATAACCCGAAACGATATCACATAGGTGCTCACCGCCTTGTAATTCGTAGTATTGTTTTGCTTAGGCAAGTACTTTAGTATTCGGCTTCATAATGGATAATTATTATAAAATAAATAAGAATTACAACATTAATGAGAATTACAACTTAGTGTAACACAATGCAATGTGAAATGTAGCTCATTAAACACTGATTTCGTTTCAATGTGCTTATAAAAATCAAAACTGCAAAACAATATTTACCGTTACAGTCGAAAGTGAATTAGTAAATGCACCGTTTGACCACAATTCTATTTGATTTGAAAATTATCAAACGAATTGTTTTCTGATAATGTCAGTGTCAAGTGGCGTCAAATGACAGCTGATTTTTTTTTAACAGCTGATGAGAGGAAAGTGAGAGCTGTAAATTTTTTTTCTGATGTGTTCGGATACGAGGCGTGAAATAAACGTAAATCGGATACTTACTGTCTATTTTTTGAAATAAAAAAATATATTTTTTTTACAACAGAGACGTAATACCAACCTGTGATATGTGTTACTAGAGGCGTCATTTAAATAATTTAAAATCCTTATAACTTAAAAACTACTGTAAATCGTCACTTTACCGTTCCATAGCGTTTATACACCTGTAACCAAAACAGTATAAAGTTAGCACCTGAAGTTAAGTAGAAAAGAATAAATATTTACAATTTTTTTTGTTAGATCTGTTTTCCTTTTGTCCACAAATTTTACTTGATGAAAAGTAAAGATGTCGACGAAACCTACGGTACATATTTGCCTAGGTAATGGACTGTTCACTCTGATCTTAAAAGTCTAAGTATTCTACCCGGAAAAACTGGATCCAGTAAAAACTACCTCCACAGCGGTTCGCATGGTGAACGACCGTGAAAGCTTCTTGCTAATATTGCAATATATATAATATATATACATTGCAATATAATAATATAATAAATATAATATAATACATAAAGGACTGAAATCCTTGCGTTTGAGGAATGACATAAAAAAGCTGCCAGAAGTAAATTACGTAAAACCTACCTACATAAACAATAGTGCCATTCAACAAAACATACAATACATTCAGTAAGTACATAAAATTTATTGTTAGATTTACCAGCTCCATCTATAGGGGGCCACTAAACTTGCAAAAATACCCAATCGTAAATTAATATTATTTATCTCTTAACTTCCTACAATGATTTGTCCACTATTCGCATCGATTATAATAATATACTCGATAACTATTCATGCCATCTATAGGTACCTTATACGTACAGGGCGTTCTACGGCTACAGGACACAGACGGAAACTAAATATTGTAGATAGTTATAGTAGATATTTTGCTTCATAAAAACATTTTATTATTAAAGGTACGTAAATACTGCATTCAAAGACTTTTCAAAATTGTTTGTCCTATCTGAGAATCGATCTCCTCGGTGGCCGAACGGTTACCATGCTGGTGTTACAAGGAGCTCTACTGCTACTAAAAAACGACGGGTGAAGATCGTATTCAACATGAAGTATTCATTACAATGTTTTCCTTCAACATTAACGAGAGATAACAGTCAGGAGCGCGTCAAGCTTGACACTTTGAACTTTGGATCGTTCTTATCGTAAGCTGCATAGAGTTGGACTTAAATATGAAGTGTCAAGCTTGACGTACTCTTCACCCTGTACTTACTAAATGTTCATAAATGTACATAACTATGAAATTAAAGTCATGGCACATGACTTTCCACATGGATTCAAACCGCAGACCTCTCAATACAGCAACAACAATAAATGAGTTATTGTATTTACATACTCTCGCAAATCTCTATATTTCTAAATTCTCTGTCATCAGTTTATAGAATTTCGGTTGAAATAAATTTTAAATATATTGTTGGGTAATTTTCAGGTTACTTTTCTCTCCATAATTTCGGTGGAAATCTTTATTACTTATAATCTAGAATATTATCATAGAGTAGTACTTAATATTCGAGAGTAGTATTCTGAAATATTATTTAATATTTAACGATAATACACTCGAATACTTAAATAATAAAAATTGCCACCAAAATTAGGTAGAGAAAACTAACCTGAACGTTACCCAGATCACAATTTAAAAGTGGCTGTTGCCTAATGCGAGAACCGTTGGTAATAGTGGCTAATAATATTTAACAAAACAGTATTTTCTTTATCACTAAGCCAAAAACAATATTGGCGATAGCAAAATTGATACACCACCTCAATAATATCACACAACCTATCGATTTACAAGCCAAATTCCGTTGTTTACCAATTTAAGCCACTAAAACATAAATCACTCGAAACAATCCATAGAACAAACAACTAAGGATATTTTGGCTCAGTGCCAAAAGTTTATCCCGTAAAATGGGAAGTCCTGTGTGACGCAACTGAAGGCCTGCAGCAACCTTGACCTGCTGCAGTCTGCAGCAAACATATGCGATAATAACACCCTTCAAACTAATTTTGCTGCATTGTTTTCGACTTTCGTTTCAACCGAATTTTTACAGTCTTACATTTACAACCACTGTCTAATATAATATTTTTAATATTTATAATAATAATATTTATAATATTATAATATTTACATTTTAGTTTAAGTGGTGGCACTGTCTAATATAATATTACTTTTTAGTTTAAGTGGTGGTTTGTTTTATTGAATTTAATGGACGGTAAATAGGCATTAACGTACACTGAGATGTCAAATTATACTTTGGGTAATTAATAGATAAATGTAAAACTATAGTAAGCAGAGACAATAAAAAGAGCCGCAGCATTGTTCCTTACCGTATATAATAATCAATTATTAACAATACCGACCGAGAACAAAAGACTATCTGGTTAGGTACACCTACACATTGGCCAACCGTAGCAGCGCAATACGGCGCTACAAACGCAATGCTACTTTCCTTTGTATCAAAATGTATGAAGGATCACCTACAACGACGTCTACGTTGCTACGTAGTATATCGCGTAGCCGTAGATCGTAAATAATTGAAGGTACCAAAAGAATCAAGAAGTGTAACTATTCTAACTTTTTGAATTATACTAATGCTTTACTGTAGCACTAGAAAAGAATTGCATAATCTTTATGAATTAATCTAATTACTTTTTTCTCAAAAGTGGGCATTTACTTTTTTTGTTCTCGAAGATTAATCGTAATAATTTTCTCCGAGAGAGACACAAAGAAACTGTGCAGCTATTTTGAATACAAGTTCCCTTTAGACAAATAATAATGAAGGCTACCTACAGATGTATTTGCCACTAATTACGTAGGACAAGGTTACAACAATGAGTTGAAGTAAATTATTTATTTATATTTGAATAAATTAAATTAAATGTACTTAATAATTTTATGATTAGCTGTGGTCGGAATAGAGTGTTCCTAATGCGTAGATAAATGTCTACATATAGATACAAAGAGTGACATAAAGTAGCTAAAACCCCCAAATAGTAATTTATTCCTGATTTCCGAAAATAGTTTTACTGCATCGTAGAATAACTACTCACCTAAAAAGCAAAGTCATTATAGTGTTAAAAAACCAATGCACCATGTAAAAAATGACTACATATTTGCATAACCTTTCACCATAGTAAACATTTTTTATGAGCTGCAATAACTTGTTTTAAATTATGCGGATATTATAAATACTTTTATAAATATATTCACGCATAAGATACAGTAAAGCTAGGTACTTCAGGAAATCCGGAAATCGCAAAAAAGTAATTAATTCATATTAGGTGGTTTTAACTATTCAGTGTCATTCTTTCTATCTATATGTAGACATTTATTTACTCATTTGGAACACCCTATTCCGAACACTGACGATTAGTCACCAAATTGTAAGTACCGTGTGTTAAAGTTGTTTTTACATGTGAAGTATCTATTATAATACCGTTTATATTTATTATTTATGTTACAGTAGTAGGTACATACATAAACCTAAGTAGATTAGAAAATAAATTCTTACATAGTAAAATAATAATTAAAACTGAATGTTTACCCGGCTTCGACTCTAATGAAATCTAATCAAACACATAAAGAAAAAGTGCACTACTTTAAGTTGGGAGTTCGTGAAGAACTAGAAAATATGTTTTCGTGTGTTTGGACTATTAAGCTCATATAATAAAAGCTAGGAAACATAGTTACATCACTCCATAGGCATAGAATGTTAACTTGTTAACAAGCCGTACATAGCAACAGTAGTATGGACGCCATTGCTGGCCGACCGCCAAAACAAAGAAAGAACTTTGCGCCGAAAGGAGAAAGTGCCGCCAATCGATATCGCCCCCTAACAGCTGATTCCGACACCCTCCCCACACGCACAAAGGACCTTGCATAATTTTCTTATAGTAATTGGAACAATAGCAAAATATTATACGCAACGTACGATTCTCACATGGTTATCATTAGTAAATTAAATAAATAGAATATAAGAAAAGAGCATAAAGTGAGATTTTACAGTATTTAACTACTGACACTCAGCAGATATATCTACTTTAGATCGCACACTAAGTTGTTAATTGGCGAACAGTAACTGTACCTACTTAGATAGAAAAAACATTCAAAACCACTACATTGAAAACAAACATCGAAAAATCATATCTCACCTCAATATTTATGCAAATTCAGGACAATATAGCACATGAAGTGACGCTGCGTGTTGGGGTATGGTTAGTGTAATCGCTTGCGGCGTGCAGGGGCGCATGCGCGGTGGTGCAGGAGCAGCGCGCGCACCCCGCTGGCTGTCACGGGCCGGCGCCGGGCCACTCCGCCGGCAAACCGACCTCGAGGTACACGCGCGCCCATCGCTCGCAACGCCAAGCAACGCCGGCCCCTCGCGGCCAGGAGCCCTCCAGGCGCCTCTAACTGCCTATTTAACTCCACTCAATCCACCAGCGAGGGCAAAGCGCCACGGACGCCGGCGTTTGCACACTAGGCTCGCCGGACAAAAGGTAAATACCTACTCATTATACTTTTCAAATGACACGTCTAAATTACTCTAAATCATATTCCATACTGACTAACAGTGGCCACACAATACACACGCAAAAATTCTCCCTACGTGAATTTAAATGAAGAGTCGTGCTAAAAGTTAGGGTTGCTGCATTACGACAAAAGACTCGAGCGACAAATCAACCGTTTCTCTTTATACTTGAACTCATATGAAAACATGCGGATACTAATCCCCCAATGACAAGTACAGTTGTATTTGACCTTACTTCATTACGGCTTCACTCCATCCCTTCTTTATATCATAATGCAGTTTGTGGCATACGTACCAAGTAGGTACTTATTTTCTCGTATTCATTTCACATCGTCAATTGTCATTTCGCTTAACAAGGTTTTGGTGTTGTTCCCATAATATTCATTTGTGTCAAACAGCAATGCCCGAAATGGTCGGAAGTTGTTACGTTGAAAGTAAATTGATGCTAATCGAACTAGCTTTCTGCATAGAATTTATGTCGTCAATACTACGTAAGAGCTCGCAACATTTTGCTGTAATACATTAGCGAATAATCTATGATAAAAGAATGGTGAAGAAAATAACTGTTACTGTACGTGTTAGAATTTGTTATAATTCAACTTCATTAAATACCAAATACAAAATTTGATTTAATTTCTGAAGTGCATATTGTACCAAACCAATGTTGTTAAATATTTTAGGATTAAAATTATTATATTTTACAATTAGACTTTCACAATAACTCCGAGAAATTCCCATTCAAGAACATTGCAAAAAGTAATAAATGAAACCTGTAATTTTTGAACCACGTAATAAAAATTCTTGTCAATAATATCCGATATTATGATTGGCCAAATCATGATTCGAAGTATAGTAGATTATAGCTATTTTAAACATGGTCAGAAAAGATGTGAAAATAGGCAATAGGTCAGACAGAAAATATTGATTGATTAACTTGCAATTACAATAGGAAAATTTCGTTATTTTTACAAATATTAGCAAAGTATATAGTTTATTAACTTATGTTTGGGATGGTTTTTGGTAGCAATAGCAAAAAAAAGGGTTTACACAATGTTTTCCGGAAGATGAACATTTTATAAATAGGCAACTTAAAACTTGAAATGTACTTAAAATGTCAACGTGACAAAACTAACCAGTCGGTGGCACGTGATTGATCAGTTTCTTATATCGTTTTAACTGCTGATATTGAAAAACGCTCACTGAATAAAAACCGCACCCCAATATCGAAATATATGACTCACTAAGTGCAAAGATCATTCGTCTGCCCTTGCCAGTCGTTCCCAAAAAACTAGGCTACTGAGACACCCCTATTAATTCCATATCGATTTAAGACGAATTTGACAAAGGGCGATCTTAGTATTTAAAACAAAAGAAATAAATATAAAAGGCATTAATTTCTCCACTAGACAAAGAAATTATAACATTCTTTTCATTCTTTTTAAAGTATACTGTCAAACCTTCTACACGTGTAGCCTGTGGGTGAAATATAATAAGGTGACCCTAAACACGCTGAGGGTATAATATAACAACGCGTTTAGGATATTGTTGGGGTTACCACGACACTGTAGCGGTTCAGGCATGTTCGCTGAGACACGCACATATGGCTTTCATGCCATTCTGAGGAAGCGGGTTGCCTCGCTTTGGCGACGTGTGCGCGGGTGCCCCAACAGCATTCTAAAAATTGTGGTTGATAAGATTGACTGCCCCATCCAGGCCCACTGGATGAAACTTCATGTGGCGGTTTAGTTTAAGTTTACATAAGTGTGTTAGATTAATTTCAATTTTATAATTTTGTATTTAATGTTGTAATTCGTGGTTTATTTTTGAATTTTAATTGTATAATTATTTTTTTTAACATTATCTTATTTTATTTCAATTTTAGCATTTGAATAGCATCATATACTTACCTTATTCCTAAGTTCTTTACTAACAAACTATAGATAACTGTTGTTGGTCCGAAATACAGTATTATTATTATTATTATTATTATTAGCACACTAGTATAAAATAAAAGTAACAAGAATAATCTCAGTACAGAGTACTAAAAAAACTGACCTCAAAAGTACGGGGAACTACATCTATTTGCCAAGTATTATTGAAATATCCCCTAGTTCGTCACTATACAGGACTTAACACACGAGATAATAAAAATCTGTTCTCACTCATTGACTTAGTAAGTCAATGGTTCTCACTACTCAATGTATATCGAGAGAGAAAAACGCCTTGAATTGGAGAATAGCAAAACCAACCATTAGAATAATTGCTCCATGAGTAAAATTTAGGCGCTATTTATAAAAATGAATGTTCATGCATGATCCACCCTTAGAGGTGGATGATTTTCGTCAAAATGAAATGGGACCACTATGGAGGTACCCTCTTTCCAACAAAAAAGCATCATGAAAATCGGTTCACAAATACCGGAGTTATGGCGTAACATACATACAAAAAAATATACAGTCGAATTGAAAACCTCCTCCTTTTTTGAATGCGGTTAACAAAATGGTTAAAGATTCGGCATGGCTGATTTCAGTCTACATCTGTAGCTATTCGCTTACTATACTTGGTTTATGAGCATAGTGTACACCAACTATACCTACATTAAGTTCACAGGCTGTCCATTAACGCTGCTTTATAATTTTTGAACCTAACCTTGTAGAACATTTTTGAGCATTTAGAAGAAAATCATTTTACATGACCATTGTGCTACCTTCTCAAGATTCTGATTGAGTAAACCGACAGCATGATGAACATTACCCCTAGACAGGTCCGCATGATCAAGGAATTGCGTGTTATCTGTATACATATACATAAATCCAAAACCTTTATGGAGATCAGAAATATAAATAGAATAAAGAGTCGGGGAAAGAATAGGTCCTTTTTAGTAGGAACTATTTTATTTTTGGACGACTCCAGTTTCTTGTAGTATACGAGAGTATATCACAGACCACATAAATACTAGTAAGTCTATGTATATAGCTTTCAGTAAAGCTATTCAGAAAACATAATATGTTAAAAACTAAAAGAAAAGTGGGAAACACGACACAAGATGGTATATAGGACAGTCTCTCTTATTTGATGACTGAAAATTAGAAAAAGAGACCTCACTTAACGCTGATTCCCATGGCTCTAGATATAGGTCCAAAGTAGTTGCAATTTGTTGAGAAACGATCTTTTCTGAGTTGGATGTTCTAGATATTTTTTTAGGAATTAATTTCGGTATCCTGGTAGTAATAGTACAGGGAACTACCTGGTTCTATAAACATTTAAATATAGTGTAGGTACAAAAAAAATAGAGGCTTTTCCATGATCGTAAGCAAATTGGGAATAAACTAAATACATATCTTCATCTCTTTCTAAGAACGGTGCATAGGTCTAAAACTGACGAACCAGCATATGTACTCATTGATTCAATATAGCACTGAGTGGCACTGCAACTGTTATGGACAGGCGTGTCGCTTACCACCAACCGCACGACCTGTTCGTCCTATGACTTCGTATTATAAAAAAAATATACTAAGAACGTTCAGCACTTCCAGTGGCTAGCGCTATTAAAGTTAATCGCACATAGGACTATGTATATACACGATATTTGTTTCTGAGTTATCAATATCATTTTCTATTTGGTTCTAACAAAAAAACATGAAAAAACTAAAGTTTTTTTCAAGTTTTATTTTTAGTTTAAATTTTAATTTTTGCAGGGAAATAATGTGTTTTGTGTCAGGAAAACGAAATGTTGAAATTTGCGTACCACACAGAAAACGTTGACATTTTCAGATTTCTCTTTATTTAAAAACAAAAAGGGAAGGGTAATTTTCATGTTAGATTTCTCTACCTAATTTCGGTGGCAATTTTTATTATTTAAGTATATTATCGTGAAATATAGAAAAATATTTCAAGACACTATACTTGAATATTAAATAATACTCTATGATAATATTCTAGATTATGAAGTAATAAAGATTTCCACCGAAATTATGTAGAGAGAACTAACCTGAAAATTACACTACTTTATATTTAAAATCTATAATATATTTCAACCGAAATTCTATGAATTGTTGATAGAGAACTTAGAAATGTAGAGATTTGCGAGAGTATGTAAATACCACTATGTAGTTATGTAAATAGATAGCAATGTAAATGTCACTGTGATAAGAACCAAATTTCAGGGGTATAGCCACATGAGTAAAGATTACTCATATGGTATAGCTATAGCTACGCTTTTCTATGTACTTGCTGCTCTATTAAACAGACACCAATACAGTCAAAGCAGAAAAATAACCTTTTTTAAAGTTTTTTACTTATATAGTGAATCGGAATTTCAATAAAATCTCAGTTAACTAAAATTTTTCAAAATACCATTACGTTCTGGGGCCTTACCATGAACTCTTATTACAGTTCAGTATAGGTTCGTAACGACAAAAAAGCGGGATGGAGATATAGATTTAAATTTAGATTTATTTATTGTCTTGCAAACTTTACATTATTATATACAATATATTGTATTACAAGAATCGTTGCAAATAGTAATACATGTTACATTTCAAAAAATTACAAATATCCAGTACAAGTTTTGTACTACGTAATTTTAACATAGTTAATGTAGTTATGTGAAATAATGTAGGAACATATTACATAATATAATAATCATTACGTCAATATAATGATTGTATGCATTAAGTTTATGTAATTTATTCATTTCTGTAAAATAATATTTATACCTAATAATCTATAAATTACAACATATATTACAAAACCATGTCCCTATATTCTCTAGTGGAATAATACGCATTATCAACAAAAAGTCTTTCAGTCGACGATCAAATGTTTCATCATTAGGCTCATTTTTAAGTCAACGGGTAGTGTATATGAATACACTTCATGTAGCGCTGTCTCACAATGATTCATTTTACGTCCTAAACTTTCGTTTCAGTTTAGGACATAAATTCAGTTCGTAATAAGAGTTCATGGTAAGGCCCCTGGTATCGGCACTTGACAATTCCCTTCATTTGTCACTTGAAATAATATACACGGTATTTTGCCAAAATTTATGAAAAAAATTGTTGTTTTAATTTTGTTGGAACAATTGAAACCTACAATCGATAACAGAGCACACTAAACTAATAGATGTTTACAAAGTTAACTACATAGAGATCTTTGATAAAACTTGTCGTGCCCTTCGTGTCGTAAGAGCCTTAATATAACGCACACACTCAACATAGCCCCGCACTAGGGAAACCCTGTGTCGCGGGTGCCATGGACACACACATAGACAACCACAAATTACACCCAAACTCACGAGAGAAATAATTGTAGGCCATGCAACTATTTCTCTCGGCCCGGGAATCGAACCTGGGACCCCTGCGTGGCAGTCCGGCATGGTAACCGTTCGGCCACAGAGGCAGTTCCTTAATATACAATGCCCTGTTATGAGATAGGGTTTGGTTGAGACTAAAATAAGTTATTTATTACCAAAGTACTCGAAACTAACCACGTAGGCATAATCTGTACACTAAACAACAATAAGACGGTAATTTTTAAAGTTTCATAAAACACAAAATATTATTCATGCTCTACTGACTTCAAATACTTACACTCTCTGTAAACTCATTATAGTTGCTTAACTTTGGCGTTTTGTTAAAGAGATTACTCCAGTGCCGTAGTAAGCACGCGATCTATTTGTTGATATATCTCGACTTCTGGTTAAGACGGACAATTTTCATTCCGCCACACTAATAGAGTCATTATGTTATGTCCTACGTTAGAATATTGTTCATTAGTTCCATTTTCATTATCGATGAGACACAGTCGCAAAATGCGATGCTAAGCTGGGCAGTGTGATTCTTTCTTAACATTTTCAGTTCTTATAAAAACTGAACAAGTATATGTATTATATATGTGTGCCAGTGAGTATTTACATGTATGTTGTATACAACGTATATGGTATTAACTTATAGATATCTTTTGTCATCAATCCTTTTTTTTTAATATTTGTAACTGTATTTAATTAACTATGTTTTGTGTATGTGTATTTTTTTTATTATAATGTCAGGTGAGGGGACGAACAAGCCGTGGGCCTAGTGATAAGCGGCACGCCTGTTCATAACAGTTGCAATGATTGACCTTTTATTGCATAATGAATTCTACAGTGTAGAGGAATTTCTTTTACAGAAATTGTAATTATATTTTTAATTTTGGACGTTTGTATTTTGAAAATATTTAAATTTTTATTTGTATTTCTGTAGTTCGTATTTTTCTTTACTTCTCTTTTAATTATTTTTTTTTATATTGACATTAAAATTATTATTTACCTTAATGACGATCATATTATCCCTTGACATTATATTTCGAATTGTGATATTATGAAATAAATTATTCTATTTAATTTTTATTGAATGGATATTCAATTATTTTTTGTGAAATTACTCCACTAGTTTGTTATAATTATTAATACAAAGATCGAACACTGAGTGTTCGATCTTTGTATTAATAATTATAACAAATTATTCTATTCTATTCTACTGCGCCCGTCACCCTAAGACATAAGTTGACAAGTCTCATGTACTTGTAATTTCACCAGCACGCTTACACTTCAAAACCGAAACGCAGTAATGCTCACATTACTGCTTGGCGGCAGAAATACGTAATATGGCTTACTTTACAAGGAGCTCTACAAATGTGTTAGTGTGTGTTATATGTAACAATACGTCACTTCAAAAGAATTCATTTCGTCCCTCAATTTCCTTCTGGAATAGCCGAGAAATACTATTCAGTTGGTGTCGTTATAATATGTAATATCGCATAGGCTACTAATACAGTATTTTCCAATATGGACATAACAATTTTGTATTTCAATAAAACACAGAATAATTGAGATATCGAATTGAAATTTGTTCCATGTGCAGCACACACATTACATTTAAGAATGGAATTCGATCTTCGAACCACCGCGAGCACATTTGCAGCGGTCAAAAAAGCTGATCAAACAATCGATGTATTGAAGAAGAAGTTCGATAATCGCGTAATCTCCCGAAATGGTCCTGTGGAATGGCCACCTCGCTCATGCAATCTAACGCCGTTGGATTACATTATATGTGGTTACGTTACGTTGTTGCTTTACGCCAACAAGCCAACAACGTTAAATGAGGTCAAGAATAATATCAAACGCGAAATTGCCAACGATTCGGACGATATTTGTGGAAGAGTGGTGGAAAATTGGCTCCAAGGAATTGGAAAAAAATACTGATCATCCATCATCACGATTAAATACATGAGTTTAGTTAATTTGTTTAAATGCGAAATAGGTTTAAATTTTATAGATGTAATATCACTAACATTCATCGTAATCAACGATATTTTTATATTATTTGCCACTTATTTTAAGTAAATTTGCCGTCCCAATACCAAACCCCTTTTGTTCCCTACAACGAAGAAACGCCTTAGTTATATCCCATTGTGGTACCAAATTATGATGGTTTTAAAAAGATTACCAACGCTCAGGTCCAAGCGAAAAAGGTAAATGGCTGACAGTCCCGTTTCGTTAACAAATCAATGTTAATTAGGTGAAATTGAAAGCAAAGAAGATAAACACTGCGAATGGAACGCCGCAAACGTGCTCGTGGTGGTCATATGGACGAGATCGAATTCCTTTTTTAATAGTAACACGTGTACTGCACCTAGAATAAATTGCAGCATGATTATTCTATGTTTTATTGAAATACATAATTGTTATGTCCTTTTTGAAAAACCCGATATTAATCATTATTGTCCATAGGACAACTTTCATAGCTCTTAAAACACTTTCAATGAATTTTAGTTTAAATACTAAAAGTTTGTCGAGTACTATACGGCTCGTTATCGAGTAAAGTCTATCTGTATAGACTTCATTATATCCAGGCCTTAGCTGAAGGTCACTATTCTTTTCGTTCTCGTAAAACTCGACTTTGTAATCCTGGGATAGCTTAACAAACTTGCCGCTTTTACCTACAGTATAAGTAGGTGCTATTTGTAGAAACGGCAAGCCCATTTCTATGTACTTATTTAAATTACTATACAAAACACAAACACGCGCACACACACGAACACACACAACAAAAGAGTCATAGGATGTTCTACGTTTAGATAGACATATATGTATTTTAAAGTATATATTAGCATGTATTATAAAATAAAATTGTATCAACGTTGCGAAATGTTGATTTATAAACCTCAAATTCTCATATTAGAGTTCTCAACTTTTGATAGGTGTCGCTGCGAAATGCGGAAAAATATTGGACAAATAGTCAGCAAAACAATTATGATTTTTCAAAATAGACATTATTCCATACCACACCGCACCACGCTCAAACTGAAACATCTATGCATACTTGTACACATTCACATACACCAACACGCATAACATCATTAACTTTAAATATACGGGAGAAATAATAATAATAACGCCCACACTCAACGTAGCCCCGCACTAGGGAAATCCTGTGTCGCGGGTGCCATGTCACATAGACAACCACAAATTACACCCAAACTCACGAGAGAAATAAATGTTGGCTGGTCAAATATTTCTCCCGGCCCGGGTATCGAACCTGAGACCCCTGCGCGGCAATCCGGCACGGTAACCGTACCCCTGACGCAGTTAAGATATGAATTCCTCCGCAAAATCGCGATGATGTAACATTATTTAATCTTATAAGATGTATATTTTTTTCGCCATTAAAGATCCAGTTTCATATCCGTATTAATAGACGAAGCCGTGATATCTGGTTTGACCTACCGCCTTTCAAGCAAGGGCCGTGGGTTCGAATCCGGGCTCACACCTCTGAGTGGAATCTAATTTAATTTTCGCACATGGAATTTATGTGCGGGACGAAAAGGCGCGCGCCTGATGATAAGCCACACGCCAGTCCTTAACAATTCCAGTGCCACTCAGAGCTTTATATCGCAAAGATCTGAGGGGCACTGCCACTGTGCCTGACACCCTGACACATAAGTTGATAAGTCCCACGTGCCAGTAATTTCATATCACCTGTACCCTTATCCTTAGTGTTTAGTTTATTTATTATGAACCTAGTGTACTCTTATTTTTTACGTCACGTAACGTTATTCCTCTGAAATCGCACATAAAATAAAGATTCTTGCTTTATGTCACTCTTCATAAATGTGACATTATAACCATTTAGACTGTTAAGGCAGAACCGGTGAGAAGATTTTCCAGAGAGGCATCCCAAATGGATGTAAATTGAATTATTGAATCCATCGGAGCCCCAATTTTCAACACGAACCAAGTTGTAATATGTTTACAGTATTGTAAATAAATAAATGCATGTTTTTAATATGACATGTAGTTCTTTTCCGTAATAGCTTTTTAATCTTTGAGTGACTCTATCAACAATTCAAACGTTTTCGTCTTCAAATATATGGGGCGAGTGGCGTGTGTCACAATTTCTTATTAGTTTTTAAATAACGACAAATCATACACGCTATGAAAACTCGTAACATCCCTATCTAAACTAAAATTCGGCATTCTGGAAATGGAGGCACGTCAGAAGCTATATTTGCCCTGCCTAATGTTTGATATAGTCAAAATCCAGAAACCAGATTATCTATACCACAAAATTAATTGGTCACAACGTGTAAGGGGGAATAAGTTCCGATTCGTTTCTAAAAATGTTATTAACATCCCAAAACACAGAACGACTGCTTTTCGCGGCGGTTTTAGATATCGCGCCGGTAAGTGCTGGAATGATATTCCATTGCGTGACATCAATAATAAAAAACGATTTAAGCGTGAATACAAAAAATATCTTTTGTCTGAGCAGATATGTGTCGCTACATAAATATTACCTTAATCGATGGGGTTGATACCTGTAAATCTGAATTTTCGTACCTATATATATTCATATTTGGTGGCTATTGTGATAATTTAATATTATAATTGTAAACTTACCTACGCGCGCGTGTGTGTGTGTGTGTGTGTGTGTGTGTGTGTGTATGTGGGTGTGTGTGTGTGGGTGTATGTGTATATATATATATATATATTTATGCTGAGTCAGGGCCATTTCAGCACAAACTATTGCCATAGGTACATTAAAATTTTATCAGTTCTTACTTATAGTATTTGTTTGTTTTTCTCACAGTATTTGTTTTATACAAATGTGTATAAAATTTATAATGAATATGCTTTTATGTTATACTCTGTGAAGTGATTGTAAATGTTTTGTTTCTGTTTGTATTTGTGCTGCATAAACGTGTTATTTATCTAACATTTATTTTGAAATAATAACATTTACATTTATTTGTCACAGAAACTAAATCAAGAACTGCCTCCGTGGCCGAACTTGAGTTTCGGTGTAACACACACCAAATAAATTTTGTGGTTGTCAATGTTTGTGTCCATGGCACCCGCGATACTGGACTTCCCTAGTGCAGGGCTATAATTGTGTGCGTTATTATTCTTATTATTATTGCTAAACTCGGTACTTTTACGTAGAATCATATATGTGGATAACTGTTTAAATTTTTACCGTATACAATATTCTTTGCAGAATGTTATATCAAGCAATTTAGTATAATGGCTAAACATGTATACGTCATGATTTGAAGATCTCGAAAAATCGAGCACTTTGGTGCGCTATTGTTTTTTTCCTGGGCTGGCCACTTCACGAAGTCAAAACTTAAAAGTTGAAGCTCTACCTTTTAAGGAACTTATAAATTCAAAAAACGTTTTGGTGAAAGAATTAAAAGTGACTTTAGTGGACGTTAGAAGTATTTTGATTGTACTTGCAAGTGTGTACCGGATGCACCGCAAATGCGCCTGTTTGCGAAAGGCTCGCGAGATGCACACGAACATTACGTTGTGCGATCTGTTGACGTGTCGTTCACGCGCGCGCTACATATATTAACATGTATTTAGTTGCACGCATGCAGCACGCGTGTAATGCTCGTGCAGTATACGAGTAGCGCGCGCGCAGCGCATATGCAGCGTGATCGCGGCGCATTCGACCGATCTATACGCATCCTTAGGTTTGTTTATTTGTTAACATAAGCTTCTTCAATACATTATATGATTTTCTAAAAATCCCCCCACTCTTTTTGTCACTTCTGCCGCATTCTCTTTAGCTCTCTTTTTTTATGATTTTTCTTATGATAAACTCCGCTGTAAACTTTGTGGTATTAAGTTCTGCTGACACAGCTAATACTTTTGGCTAGTGATCCAGACTGCAGGTGATTTGGCAGCGACCTTTGTGGACTACAGCCAAGGTTGAGTTAAACATCAGAGTCTGTCTTAGTATATATGTATATAGTTTTTATAGACGCCTAGTTCTCTCTGTAACCTATTCACGTATGAATAATTATGCTCGGTACGAGCATCTCCAATTTGTATTATTACATTCCTATGCAAATATTGTACAGAATTCCGAAGTATTTTCTGGTGCATCCTTTCTTGTAAAATTAGTTGGGTGGAAGTTTATTAGTAAATGTTCAGACTTTCTAATTACCGCATCCATGGCTACGTTAATTAGATCTAAGTACCGTTTCCATAAAATATTTGTGTCTTAATAATTTAAAAACTACTTTGTCTATTCTAATGCCATTTAGACTTAGTGATAGGTCTGCTTAAAGTTTTCATATTTCAATGTTATTGGATATAATAGGCTAGAAAAAACAATAGCTATGTTAATTACGCTGAGAACATCGAAAAGGCTACGGTAATTAGGCCGAGAATACCGGATGTGAGAATGGCCGATTTATTATTTACATTAACGCCGAAGAGAAGTGTGAAAAATATTGGAGGTCCAGAAAAATTGGTGAACTAAAATTAAAGGAGCCTCCCCGCACGACGTGCCATTCTTTTCCGGTACTGGCACAATAACTTACGCCGATTAGCAAATTCCTTCGCCACACTTGCAAGCATTATAGTACACGACATCGATACGATTAAAAAAGAAGCATATGTACATATGAAGGTCTATCGCAAAGGTTCCCAAACTTTTTGACTCGTCCCCCACTTAGACAAAATAAACAATTTTCAACACCCACCGCCACAGAAAATAATTGGCAACACGTATTTTTTATATTAAATTAAAACACATAAAATCACAAGGAAATAAAATATTATGTAGTGTTCATATAGATAATTAAGGTTATTTTTTCAAATACGGTAGCATCCCCTGGACAGCATCAACTCCCCCAATTGCTTCCAAGGGCCATACCGTCCCCTGGGACTCTTCAGCGCCCCCTGGAGGGCCAGCGGGTAGGGATCACTTTAGGAAACTGTCATCGGAATCGTGGTACATGTTCACTATCTTATAATTACCCTCTAAATTTGCTCTAAATAAAATCTGAGAATCTACTCAAGTTGAAACATGCACGATGAACTATAAAGTAGCATTTTTAACAATTTGTAATTATAGTACACAGTAGTTTGGCGCATTATACCTCTCTAATCATTGAGGTTGTAGTGAAAAATGGCGAGGAGCCAATGTTGCAATTTCATCCGTCTTACTTATTTACAACCTGCCCTGGGCCAAAACTAATTGAAACGATCCGGATATTAGCACCGTATATCTTTTAACCTTCTGTGTTCATCGGGCCAAGGTGACGAAATCAGTCTTTCTATTTAAATTATTAGAAAAAGCCTTTAAGCAAATGAGTTGGCTATTTTTGTTCGACTTCCGAAATTTTACTTGACACTGATTAGTGCCGTATCGAAACCGACTATAGAAATCGCGTATTTTTTGCCATGCGGTTAATTCGAAACCAAATAGGACCGTTTTAATATTTTTACAAATTTCCATACGCATATTGATTTGCCCGTATTGCATGCACGTGCCTACATAATACAGTCGTAATGTTGATTGGTGTAGCATATTACAAAAAAGTCAAACGGCTTCGGTTGATGCCGCATAACAGCGCAAGTGTTGAATCAATCACTTCGGTCATTGACTTACAAATAAATGGACGACGGGTCTAATACAAAAACCACGAAAAAAATGTCCCAAGTCAACCTATTCGATATTTAAATTGTAATGTCATCGCAGTATCACGCTGTCAGTAGAACAAATGAAGACTAAAGCGGAGTGTCGCGCTCTGTATACGATTTTAGCGCCTTACAAGTGCGGACACTTTTTAGCGCGGACCCGACGTCCATATAATTGTAAGTCAATGACTTCGGTAAATAGATATAGTAAAATTGAGAGTATACACTGAATAGTATACGGCATCGAGTATATAAACAGAAATAGAGACAAAATGTTGTTTAATTTGTTTGAAAACTATTCTGCCATATCATTACTGTGACAACTGCGCTCCGATTGGCTAGCCCGAGTTCGAAACAATTGACGGGTGTCGTCATTGGGTGTCGTCAACTGTTTCAATTCAAATAGACCAGTTAACTTTAGCTTTGCTATAATGAACAAAAATTGCAAAATTACATATTTAATATTTAATTACCGATGAAATGTGATTCAGTTTGTTTTGTAATTAGATGTTTTGCTGTTTTTCCCACACCACCGAATAGAACAGCACGGCATTGTTAGAGATATTATCTTTATTACAATAAATACAGAATATTTTTTGGAATATACGGAGACGTACAGACAGGTCAGTAGTTGGCCTGTCTTTATTTCAGTGCAAACGAGAGTTGATATTTATAAGAGCTGTATCGCTAATGTGTTACCAGGTGTATATGGCCCTCATTTCGTCTCTATTTCTGGTTATATGCTCGATGGTATACGGTGTGAAAACATTTTCGATTCTTAAAAATTTTCACGATAGAAAAAAAACACAAACTCACCTCGATTTTTTTTGTTTGATTTTTTTATATCAACTGAACTAAATAGAACATGTATAGTATAAGATATAAATTTTTGTAATGGCTTATAAATACAACAATAAGGACTCTTAAGGAAACAAGCTTGTATAATTTTAAAATTAGCGTACGTCACAAATTGATTTTTTTAAATATTAGACAACATCACATACGTTGCTGTGATCCCAAATTAAGGAACAGCACACTTGTTGGAAATCGGAAACAACGAAGCGACGGTACGACAAATACGACCCAAGACAATATAATAAAAGTTAGTTTTGTACATTGATCCGGTCAGGGATCGAACCCGGGACCTCAGAAATGGCGACACCATGAAAACCGGTATGCAAGCGACTCGACCACGAATTAGATTCATGTTGTATGTGGCCTGGGCTTGTTTTATTATTTTTATTAATTTAAATTTCTACCTGACTTACTTCGATTACGTGTCTCTAATTCAATAGGAGCAGCTGCGTTAATCAATCAACTCTGTCTACATTACTTCCTGTGTTATAACTTATAATGAACCAATGTATTTGTTTGCAAAGTTTGATATAATAGGTAGCTATCTTGCAGGAATTTGCTTACAACATAGAAGAGATCGCGAAGCGTTCTAGGTATTTCTATATAGATAGAAGGATCTTTAGCAAGTAATTCGTAGATCTTGAACAGCCACTAAAACGGTCCGATTGATAGTAGAAATATAACCGTGGACATATTTAGAGGAACACAAAAAAATGTTGAATTATAACGTTCTTAAGAAACACTGGCCTCATATACACATACATATAATTTGAAAAAGAAGGACTTCGATCGTCTTTACAATATTCTTTAAAACTCTATACTGTATTTATGATTTTTTACAATGGCGTGTTTATTTCGCCTGAAAAGTATATTCCTGTCGACAATCCTTCTTAAATAAAAAAAAACCGTGATTCCCGTGTTTCTCTTCTATAAAAAAGCCCACTCTACTCTAATAATAACATCCAATTCGAACATAAATAATTGTACGAAGTAAATATAAATCTTAAAGACATATATATTTACAAAAACAAGTATTCCTTGAATTCAAAGTACATTGACATAATTATCGGAAAATTAAAGCGTGCCCAAATACACCTTGTTCAAGAACTTTTGAAAATACAGACAAATCTGCTAAACTTATTTTTTTCTCCAAAATATTATATTAAGTAAGGTATTTATTTCATTATTTATTTATCTTATAAGAATACCAACAGCTTTAAACTTCTTATTCTTCTTTCTAGCCGTCCTCTGTTATGTTTAGTTTTATGTTGTGTGTGCGTTCGCAACCATATCGGCGTAGGCATTCTTCAGTTTCTCTCGGTTCTGTGCCACCTGTATCCAATTCAACCCCGCCACTTTCTTTATGTCATCCTTCCAACGCATCTGCGGTCTCCCTCTGGGGCGTTCACCCCAAGGTCGCCATTCAAGGACCACTTTATACCAGGAGCCATGCTTTCGAGCAACGTAATCCGCCCACCGCCACGTAAGGTTTGTTACGCGTTTGGTTCTGCTTTCCTGGCTGAGCCACATATTTCTTTTGCGGTCTTTGAGTGTAATTCCCACCAGTTTCCTCTCTAATGCTCTCTGGGCTACCCGTAATTTGTGAATTATGTCTTTTGTAAACCCCACATGTTAATACTGGCAGGATATACTGATCGAATATTCTTACTTTTTGTTCCGCCGTGAAATTCATGTTAAAAACAAACTCCAGCTTTGAGTGCGCTGCCCACGTCAATACAAAAACAAAAAGGTCGGCGTAAAATTAAATTAGATAATAATAAGAACTGAAAATCAATTACAGATTATAAATATAAATAAGGAACTTTGCTGCAGAATTTAACTAACCTATTACATAAAAAGACAACAGTTGTTGTAAGCCTCAATATGAGTCAAAGAAGTGCCCGCTCAGTGCTCTCCTTGCCGAAATCACACTAGTATTAAAAAGATCTAGTTCAAAAATATTATATATAGTGTCGAGTGTCTAGGTTTTCGCGATTGTCACACATAGGAAATGATGAACTATTTAATTTGTGCTATAATGAAACTATTTACAGATCAGTCAGCTGTGACCGAACCCAAAGGGGTAAGGGCCCGAAACGTTGGCTTATTTGAAAAACAAATATACGAGTTTTGGATTCGAATAAATAGTTTAATTTCCTAATACAAGTAATTATTGGTTGTGCCTGTAATACCACATAATGTCGTTTTTCCAATAATGAGTATAAGCCGGGGGTAGAACCAAAAGTTAATACTTTCTTAAAGACTTAGATAGAACTCAGTGATATTTGTGATAGCACAATAAACCTGACGCTAGTTTTATTAGAACCGTAAGGTCACTTCACAGCACTCAATAAACATCCTTTAATATAAGAGCAATTTTACTTCGTTGGAGTGAATAATCCCTCTGTCTTTAGTTCACACAAAAGAAAAACCATTATTCCTAAGTTAGGAAAACTTTCATAAGTTTGGAAATACGTAGTTTCAACGTTTGTCATTATCAGAAATCGAAATAGGCAAAGTATATTTACCTAAACTTGAAGTCAATAATATATATAATGAATTGAAGTTAATTAGTTAAGAGGAAGGTATTTCCTCTGATATTAAATTATACGCCACCCTCATCCAATGCCAGTTAGGTTCTTGGCAGGTTGTTGAAAAGTTTTGTTAGGCGCTTAACACACTGCACCGCGCCCCGCGACGGAGCGCGGAGCTGCATTTTTTAACGTTGTACTGAAGTACCTCAGTTTGTATGGAAAACACGCGCCGTCGAACACACTAACAACGCTTCCCCGTGAGTCGCTAGACCGCTGCCCCCGCGCAGATTAAACCGCGCGTTGACGCAGATCTGCGTCTCCGCTACTGCGTGCTTGATTCCGCGTCTCGCGCACCGTCGCGGGGCGCGGTGCAGTGTGTTAATCGCCTTAACCTTCACTGTACACAGATTCCCTCGAGACCCTTCGGAGTTAAGAAAAAAAATACAACATAAATATTTCATATTATCAATGTCCCAATATCAAAATTTAAATTATAATAAGGGATAATTTTCAGGTTATTTTCCTCTACCGAATTTCGGTGGCAATTTTATTGTTTAAATATTCCAGAATATTATCACGAAGTATTACTTATTCTGAAATATTATCTAATAACTTCACGATAACATGCTCGGATACATAAATAATAAAAATTGCCACCGAAATGACGTAGAGAAACTCAACCTGAAAATTACCCATGTGACCGTCTCTCTACTTTTTGTCAAATTAAATTCATACCTTGTAATAGGCATGAATTGACAAAACCTTTTTTATGTAAAATCTATCTTAAGGTAAATAAAATATATTAGATAAAAAAAACAAACGACCGTTAATATCTACCATTGCGTGATTTTTAGCATTCTAAAGCAATGTTTGTAAAAAATCTAAATTCCAAAATGTGGTCTTACCTTTACCTCTATATTATATGGTTTTACTTTTATCTCTCACCTACAGAGTTAAAGGTGTCTATCCGGCTAGTCATGTAGATCGGAAAACAGCCCGGTTGCATTGTCATTCTGTTTCTACTGATTTAAACAGCAAGTCTATCCAAAGTTTGACAGATAGTAAAAACCGTCATTTAGACGGCAACACTTCGCCGGAAGGACAAACGGTCTTCTAATATGAATACCATATGCAAACTTAAACATAAAAAGTTTGACAATAGCTTGTCCCCTAAGTTAACGAAATAATTATGTAAGTCCCGAAATCGTAGCTTCATTCTAAGAATAGAACATCCGTCATCAAATAGATAAATTACCAATCCTAATGTGATTTCATTTTTTAGTCTATTGTTCGTATCATAATAGTATTTTTTTTATGATATCAAGTGACAGGGCGGTGCGGGCGATAACAAATCGTGTGCCTGGTGGTAAACGACATATCAGTCTATGACATTTGAAACTGCCATTCAGAGCCTTAAATCGCAGATTTGAGGAACTCTGCCATGGCGCCCGTCACCCTGAGACATGTAAGTTGATAAGTCCCATGTACCTGTAATTTCACCGGCACACACACATCCAGAACACAGTAATGAGAGCATTACTTCTTGGCGGCAGAAATAGGGATCCGTACTTCTGGAACTCTTTCACAAGGTGCTCTACTGCTGCTCGATGTATTATCCAATAAAAGGAGTTACAGTAAGGTATAAAAAATTTCGTCTTTGAAGCAGATAAACGATTAAAAAAATAATAAGCGAAAATAAAAATCTTTTATTGTCAGAAAGCATAGGTCCAAAGTTTGTTAGTAAGCAACCTTATATATTACCCTATATTAGTAACAACTGAGTGTATGGTGAAATTTATGAAGTGTACATTCACAGATTAGGTTTTAGGTAAGTTCTAACAATAAAGTAACTCAACGCAGTTTAATAAACATGAAAAACTATTAAAATACTAACTTGTGCAAAGTTGGAAATGAAACTTTTTTTTCGGATTTAAAATTGCTATGCGTTTTTTCCCACAAATCAACGTTCCCATAGTCACGGTTGACTGAGTTGGTATTAATAATAATGTAAACCACCAATTCTGAATTATAGTCACAAAAATAATTAATTCTAACTTGTTATAATTAATCATTCATACAAATAAGAACACAAAGTGAAATTCTTTCGATCCGGCTGGACATGAACTAGCGACCTCGCCATACCGTGGCTGACGCTCTCCTAACTGAACTACGAAACGGACTAGCAGACCTTATGAATTTCTCTATATGCTTGTTGCAGGTCCTTGTTTTTACGACTTTTTTGCCGTAACGCCAGTGTGAGAAGTCTATGAAAACTTTTCTTCACTCTCTGGAGTAATTTCACAAAAAATAATTGAATATCATAGCAGTAAAACATTCAAAAAACTAGTTCTTCAGCATCACGATATTTTCCAATCGGATTAATTCATCACAATTACTCAAGTCAATTTTTCTTTACAAATGTTCAACTTCTTAAACACAATCTAACGTTATTCGAGTGTTCGTTTCTCTTCTTCTTGGCGTGTCGACTCCGACGCTTATATTTCTGAGGACCAGTACTTAGCGACTCGTTCCTTAACGACCACAATTTCCAAATGCGATCAACTTGCTGATAGTGTCATTTAAAGAAACCTTATTTTCGGCGACAGAAAACAAATCCTACTGTAATCCGTTTACACACTATCAAAGACGAATATCGCGAACCGAACATCAATCACAAACATTCGTAACGTATGCACAAGGCGCATATGTACTACTCGTATACATATACAGTTACCAGATCTTAAAACTGAATAGCGGGACACCCTACATTTTTAAGAATTTTATGTCGTAGTTTTTACGATACATTTTTTTATGCAAAACTAGGTTTTTATATTTATCAAAAAAATATTCCTAAATTGTATTCAAATAATAATAAATTAGAATAACTCAGTCTTCTTTATTATTTTAATCATTCATTGTTGTAATGGCTTTCTTATATGAATAAAGAAGTAAAAATAGAGCAGTGTTTTGTCATCGCATGTTCTGCATTTATAGACTCTTTAAAATATTTGTCCATCTTGGAAATGGGGTTATGAATTTCATCGATTATATAACCAGAAAAAGATACGAAATAAAGACCATCCAACCCCGGTAACTCATCAGGCAAATGGGCCTTATATCACTTTTAAATATCAACTCTCGTTTGCGCTGAAATCACATTTTTGAAAGTTGGAATAGTACAGCGACAACAGCTGACCTGTGTATACGTCTCTGTATATCCCAAAAATATTCTGTATTTATTGTAATAAAGACTCTAACCATGGAAAGCTGTTCCATTCGGTGGTGTGGGAAAAACAGCAAAACATCTAATTACGAAACAAACGAAATCACATTAATTAAATATAAATATGTAATTTTTCAATTTTCGTCCATTATAGCAAAGCTCAAGTTTTAATCAGTTTACTGATCGATTTGAAGTGAAACAATTGACGACACCCGATTTGGCAGAATAATTTTCAAACAAATTAAATGACATTTCGTCTCTTTTTCTGGTTATATACTCGATGGCGAACTTCTAAAGATCTGATGAGGAAGAAAAGTCAGATGTAAAAATAGTCTAAAATTGCATAGAACTAATAATTGTTTTATGACATGTTAAAGTTACAATAGTTACACATGGAACTGAATACATGGAACTACTGGGAATAAACGATGGAAACGTTTATTCCCAAATCAAATTAAAACTAATCAAAATTAAATCAAAAACCAAATAAAACCTAATCAAAATTAAACAAAACTTGGTCAAATATAAAAAGCCTAACAAAATCTGGACAAGCCGGACGCCGTTTAATTTACTTTGACACGCATCTAAAAATCCTATGTACGACTTTATCCGGAACCCTTGCAATATCAGAATTGCAAATCAAATGCCTTTCGAACACAACCCATTGAAAAAATATACACATGTGATTTTTCGTCATATATCATAGTAGCGACGTAAAAGTTCGATAGTGGTTATAATGCCACTACCATGATTTCCCCGTTACGGTTGTAGCTAGCGGCTTCGTAAAGTGTTTAACGAATTTTTTATGAGAATTTGTCACACGAGGTAACATTTTGTACAGAAATATTTTCCTAGCTAGCAACTACTGTCATTCTAAACTCATGGTAGAGGCACAGGTCTGAGGCACAAACATTTACGATATTAAGTTATCGTAAAAAGGTTTACGATGGGGAAAACACGAAGAAAAATTGCCAGATTTTATTATTGTACTAGAAATAAAATGTTTTGCCGATCGTTGGTTTCGCACTCTTGATGATTATTGATGTGATGTATATATTCGCTAAAAAATTATTCAATTATATCTGATAGCTATTTCCAGTTATATGAAAACGTATATAAATAGAAATTATAATAAATTTTATATAAAGAAATAAATATTATATATATATATATATATACAAGCCAGTTTAAAGACTTGTTGTATAATATAGCTTGTTGTATAGTGTTCGTCTAAATTAGACCGGCTGATCCAGATTTTGTTACTTATCGCGCTCCTGAGCCACGTTTATAAGCTGTTTTCGAGTCCTCACAAATCGTCTCGCCGGAAGATTTGACACTTTCCAGCCACCGGAACAGGCAGGGTTTAGAAAAGGCTATAGCACCGTGTACCACATTTATACAGAAGTCCGAAGAGTGCAATCAGCGACTGTGTCAGCTTTTGTGGACTACGAGAAAGCCTTCGACTCCATCGAGACCTGGGCTGTTCTGGAATCCTTACAGCGATGTATTCGATTGGCGGTACATAGAGGTGCTGAGAAATCTGTACAGCAACGCCACGATGTCCGTCTAAGTACAAAGCTACAAGGCAAGACCTATCCAGTTGCACAGAGGCGTGAGACAGGGAGATGTTATCTCTCCGAAACTGTTCTCAAACGCGTTGGAGGACGTCTTCAAGACACTTGATTGGCCGGATTGTGCGTCATAGTCAATGGCGAAAATCTCACACACCTTCGCTTTGCCAACGACATCGTTATAATGGCAGAATCGCTGCAGGATCTACAGAAAATGCTGAACAGCCTTAATGCTGCCTCATTATCGGTCGGTCTTCGGATGAATTTGGACAAGACTAAGGTCTTGTTCAATGAGCTTGTCATCCCGGATCCGATCTCGGTTAATGGCGAAACGCTCGGAGTTGTTCGAGAATATGTCTACCTCGGACAAACCTTGCAACTAGGCAGAGACAACTTCGACCGTGAAATAGCTAGGAGAGTGCTGCTGGGTTGGACAGCATTTGAGAAACTGTGTCATATCTTCTCGTCACCACTCCCACAGTGCCTGAAGACCAGGGTTTACAACCAATGCGTCCTACCGGTCATGACTTACGGAGCCGAGACGTGGAATATGACGGTTAAACTGGCTCACAGACTGCACGTCGCACAGCGAGCTGGATGGAAAGGTCTACGCTGGGTATCTCGTTAAGGAACAAAGTCCGGAACGAAGTTATTAGATTATTATAAGACTAAACTTGTGGACATCGTCCAGAAATGTAGCAAGCTGAAGCTGGCAGTGGGGTGGCCACATCTGTCGCAGAACCGATGAGCGATGGAGTAGACGGGTTCTCGAGTGAACACCACGTCTCGGCAAATGTAACGTAGGACGTCCCCGTGCAAGATGCACCGACGATCTAAAGAAGCTCGCGGGTAGTGGTGGGATGCGGTAAACAGGTGATCGAGCACTATGGCGTACACTTGGGCAGGCTTATGTCTAGCAGTGGACAGCAATAGGCTGATTGATTTGATTTGATATACTTATTGTACAGCAAAAAAAGAAACTCAAACAATAATAATCCTAAACAAAAACGTAACAACATTGCTCTTTTAGACCCTATTCCAACGGAAAAATCGTTGTGCAAACTTCTTCTAAGAAAGTCTAATATTATCTCTGACGTTTAATTATATAACCACTATGAAAAGAACACCCCACTCTTCCTTCTTAAAATTAAATGTATACAGGATGCTCATAAATAAGTACGAAGACTTTTAGAGCCAATTCCTTACCTCACAATAATAACTTTGATTGTCACAAGAGTTCATAATTATTAGTTTTGGAGGAAACAAAACAAGTTAATTATACTATGCACCTGTTATTAACAATGTTATATTCTGAAACCTTTTAACTATCACGCCTCTTTACTACAAAAATAAAAAGAAAGCTAGTATTTATTTAACGACTTTATAAGGTTCTCACAAGTGCGCTGACGACGGAAAAAACCGTTTAAACTCAATACAAAGACCTGTAACAAACACATAAAACAAATTCGTAAGGTGTCCTGACTTGATCTGTAGCTCAGTTGGTTAAGAGCGGAGGCCCCGGCATGGCAACAGATACTGGTTCCAGCTCAGTCAAATCAAAAGAATTTTTCTTTGTATTTAATCTTCGTATCCATTATTACTTGATTTGTTTTTAACTTGGCGTTTGTACAGAATTCTAAATTCGTTATTTGTACGTAAAAATAACATTTTAAAATCACATGAAAATATTCTTTTATTTCTATTTTAAATTAATCCTTCTGATGCAAAATGTCGATTCCAAAATTATCCATACTCCTTGTATATTGTATCCTACAAAAAGCAATTATACGATGTTTCAATCATTTTGTGGAAAATATCATAAATATTATAAAAAAATAATAACTTATATACATAACTAAATAACACTGAACTATTTCAAAATCATTTTTTGCAATATTTTATAACTGGCACTAATATGTTATCATACTTTCTAACAGTGGTTTGTAAATATTCCAAGGGACTGAGATAGTATCCTTCGAATCCATAGATAAGAAATGTTCCAGAAAACCTTGCAAAAAGTGGAACTAAAACATTCACACAAAGGAAGAAGAGAAATATTTATGTTACAGAAGATTTTCGTGGTGAGATACTTTATCGCAAATGTCTGTAAAACTTTTTAGTATTATTGGGCAAAAAATTGTACACTTTTATAAATGTTCAGATGACTTTCTTCTTTGTACATGTAGCAATGAAAACCTCTTACAGCTGCATTTGATTTTTAGGGTTTGATATATCCGCTCGGCATACAAAAACGATTGTCGTCTGCTTGATTTCAGTTTCAGTTGACAATGCTGAAATCTGTCCTCGTGTCAGATATGGCACAAGGACAAACATAGGTGTATGCTAAATCATTACCATGCTATCTTTGAATGGAGAATAGGGATGCGGATACAATTTCCGGGGCGGGCGCAAGTGGAACAAGTCAGATATACGCATATGTTCGATCAAACTAAAAAATCGTTACAACTTTTTAAAATTAACACAATTGATGCATTTGCAAACGAGACTTAATAATCTTACAGCTCGTACTTGGAGTTATCCTGCTTTGCCTATACGTTGTAATTTTTAATTAATCAACCTACGCTAATGTTTTCATACATGGCAAATTATTCCACGACCATAAAGTGAATAAATTTTCCGATAATTACGAACAGAAAGTAGCTTTTGCAAAAGTTAATTATAGGGTATGGGAACACGTTAACTAGCTAGTGACCTAGTTTTAAAACAACTTGACTAGATATAGTAACGCTTCTTTGAAGTCTAACAAAGACTACAGATGTTAAATGCAAGTTATGTTTTACACTTTGTAATCATTATTTAAACTACAGTGACAGACAACTATATCCTTATAAGCAAAAGAGCAAGGTCACTTTAGTGAATTTTCGATGTTTACAATGTTAGAAAATTTTTTGGAACCCTGTATATCGAAGGGCTTCATAACCTTTTTCATAAATATGTCACATCTCTACTTACGAGTATATAGCACCGGGATGGTGGAATGGCCTAATACCTAGTCGCAGGCCACAAAGTCTGCTAATTTCAAATAATCTCAGTAGGATGTTGATAGAGTGTAGTATAGTTAGTATAGTCGATATCAGGTTTTTGTACATTTGGTATTCTGATAAAAGTTAAGAGTTAGTGTCTTTCAGTGGCTAGACATCGAGCTGTTATTCAACTGCCATTTAAATTTTTTAGTGTTCTGCTTTTCAATGGCTAGATGGCGATGGATAGTGTGTTAATAGTTAATATACATTTTTGATTTGAAGACCAAATTGGTTTAAATTTATATTGTATTGATAATCATGTGTTCGATCTTTGTATTAAAAATTATAACAAACTAGTGGAGTAATTTCACAAAAAATAATTGAATATCAATTCAATACAAATTTAAATAAAATTAATAGCGACATCTCTAGCCAGGGCTCGTAGCTGTAAATTACCTAACTGGGGAACGAAATACTTTCATAGATTTCTCATGAAAAGTCGTTGAAAAACCAAATACTAAGATCCGACAAACAAGCACATAGAAAAATTCGTGAGGTCCGCTGGTTCGTTCCGTGGCTTAATTGGCATAGCGTCTGGCACGGTTTACTAGAAGATGTCGGTTCGAATCCGACCGGATCGAAGGATTTTTTCTAAGTGATGTAAGTGAAGTGAGTTTCGATCTTTGTATTAAAAATATATAACAGACTAAATTGGTGTTTAAACTAGACAAAAATTAGGATATGCAAAGTACTTTCCACGGTAGTTTTAGTAAGGGCGCGTGTTCACGCTAAGAAAAGTCTATGCAAGAATTCGTGTCGTTTCTACACACGAACTGTGTACACTGCCTCGGCGCCGGACAAGAAAATAATCTTGTCTACCCCCGACTCGACATTGTCAGTAAACGAACGTTTATGCGCGTGGACTGGTGTTGCAAAGTACCACTGTTGAACCACTAATTCTATTGCGACTAACCGTTACCTGGAAGTACAGTCAGTATCAAAATTATCCCAACGGTCGAACTGACCAAAAAAATATTCAAATCAATAGTAGTTAATCAAATTAGGAAATGAAACTATTTTTCCGGATTTAAATCGCGTATATCTGTTTTTTTCAAACAAACCAACGTTTCGTTTTGTTGACGCAACATTTGTTTGAAAAACAAATATACGCGGTATAAATCCGGCAAAATAGTTTCATTTCCTGTGTGTAACAATCGCGAAAACCTAAGAGGTTAATAACATTTGTTTGATATAAAAATCGTGACTTAGTCCTGCATAAAACGTATTTTATTTACCTCGACGTTTCGGACGTGTTAGGCGGGTGTCAACGTCTGCAAATTTTTCTAAATACCCGACCTTGATCATCCTTATTTATTTGTGCACAGGGTTTTTTACTAGACCGACACATATCCAGCGACTTGTCGGGTTACACTTGATATCGATGGTTAACAAAAAATAAAATTTGGGCACTAAAATTAAAGGTATATAATATTTTATTATTTGACAGTAATTGTTTCGGACGGATGTCGGACGGAGATCGACAGTAGACCCCCAGGTCCGAATCCGAGAAACGATGGACCGAAATGTTACATGGATCATTTTATGTGACAAACGATATTCATAGTTTATCATATCCGAAGTGGGTCCGAATATTCTAGATTTATATGGTCTCAGATTCGGAACGAATACGAATCCGATGCAGTGCGCAAGCGCACTGAGGATTTTAGATTTTTAATTACTTTGAACTTCAGATAAACATCAAATTTCAAAGCGAAGCTTAGTAAATTCTTAAATACTTCTAATTTTCTTACTTCACATGTGATGGTTTCAGAACTAATTTCAAATGTCAATTTCTGGGGCTTGTACGATTTCAATACCGAAAACATTCACAATTACAAATGTAATATAGGTAATTGCTACGATGTTGATAGCTGCGTAGGCTGGCCGTCTCGAAAAGTTATTCATTATAGCAATTCATTTTCGTAATTTCAAATGAGTCACCATAGTAACACTTCAAGTACTGAATGTGCCACGTTTAACCTGTGCCCTAAGGCTACTTATACTTATAACTTTTTTAACTTATAACTTATAACTTTTTTGCGTACTTGCGTACATGAGGTTTACAAAACACAATAATTTCATCGTTGCCTTTGTAGGGTATAAGTATAGCAATGTATGCAAGTAACAAAAGTATACACACCTAAACCTTGTTTGATTATGTATAGTGTTACCATGTTCGATTATTCCACTTTCTGTCCGGATTTGTCATTTATCCGGGTTTTTCGGCTTAGGGTAAAAATTTTCAGAATAAAAAGCAAAATATTGAGTTCTTGAATTTTCGCGATTGTTACACCAAAGAAAATGAAACTATTTTCGGATTTCCATCTCGTTATCGAACAAACCAACGTTTCGGAGCCTTTACAGATCCCATTGTTCACGGCTGACTGAGATGGTCCACCATCCACCGCATTCGTTTGTTTGAAAAAACAAATATACGTGATTTAGATCGGAAAATTAGTATAATTTCCTAAAAAGTGAAATATCCATCTCACAATTCCGTGGCAAAACTTGATTTACGACAAAAATTTGGTCGCTTATTCATTTTTGCTACCACTTGAGAGAGAGAGATGTTCGATTTTATTTTGCACTAAAAAGTCGGGACTTTCTTGTTGTCAGTGGCTTTCGTTCAGACTATTCAAATTTCGGAATAGTAACCCTAATTAAGTGTAATATTTAATGATACATATGAAAAATCCTCAATTAACATGATTTGTCGGCTGTTACTATGCAGAACTGCGAGGTGGAAAGACGTCAGTAGTCTACCGACCGCCGCAGGGTGGGGACATGGTGGTGTATGTGTATCAGTTCTCTAAAGACTATTACATAATATATTTAAGAAACAAATTTACTGTCCCTTAAAGTGAGATGCGTAATAATAATTGTTAGTATAGGTATGAAGTTTATTTTTCCCATTCCACAATTACAATAAAGTTGCTTGAGTTAAGTGTGGGGAAGGTTAAAGTCTGAAGTGTTAATAGACCACCCCCATTAAGTTGACAAATGTGCAAATATACAACAGATAAAACTATCATCTATAACGAATTGTCAATCCCTTCAAGTTATTTATGAAATTGTGTAACTAACACACGATACCGTCATAACCTTGTAACAGGATTACATTTCCTTATAAAGTGAATTCATTTTTAACCAACTTCATAAAGGTGGAGGTTCTCAATTCGTCTGTGTTTTTTTTTATTGTATTATTTCAATATTTTTGAAGTGTGATTTCGATGATTCTTGTTCTGTTGCGAAGTTGTACTTCAGTAATGTTCCCATTTAAATTTGAAGAAAATATTGTACTTCTAAAGGTGGCAAATTAGGGATGAATCCGATTTATTTAGGGAAAGCCTGGTAAATAGAAATTATAGGGCAGTGATTACGTAGTCGGAATAACGCTCCACTCAACACTTCAACTCCTAAATAGTTAGTCCTAGGTTCGATTCCCTGCAAAATATCGTTTAACGATGAAGGAATTCATCGCTTAGAGATGGTTTAGAAAATCGAAATTCCCCACTTAAATTGGATCACTGTCAATTGGGTTAACTGCTTCCGTGGCCGAACGGTTACCAAGCTGGTTTGCCACGCAGAGGTCTCGGGTTCAATTCCCGGGCCGGGAGAAATTATTGTAAAGTTCATACATTTGACTTATTTGGTGCTACATACATAATTGTAAATTTTGGCAAAGTTGATTTAAGTATGTCAAAACATCTATAACAAATATCCATTTATATTTGGAGAAAAATCGGCAGAAATGTTTACAAGGATGGAAAAAACACACAAATTTTATTAACACGTCATTTGCAATAAACTTAAAAAAAACAACTCAAATCTATCTCCAGTAACATTACAAGATGTACAATTGATTTATTTTTTGGTAAGTTTAGGTATAATTTGGTGTCCATGGCTTCCGCGATACAGGGTTTCCCTAGTGCGTTGCTGAGTGTGTGCGTTATAATAAAAAAAAATGTGATTGACAATGGATGAAAAATACACCCGTGCCCAGCAGTGAGACGTAGATATGTGTCACAGAGCTGCTGATGGTGCGGGAAAATGCTCGCGTGAGAATCTCGTCGGCTGTCGCTAGTCGCGCCGCCCTTGGGTCTGCGGTAACACTGCAGTGCCTGCCGATCGATGACTTTTCGCCTTTTATAAGCGCTTTCACTAGTAGTTCTACTTATAATATACTATCAAGTGGTTTGTAGTTATCTTGCTGCTATAGAGATGGGATATGTGATATTTTATCACAACACCGACTATTATCGGAATTTCTAATATTAAACTTTACTTTACTTACTTATAGGAACTCGTTTGGGCGGCATTAGATTGACATTCGGCATTTTGCCTTCGGGTAATGCCGCCAATATTATCCTGCAATAACCCGCTGTAAAGGCAATTTTAGTAGCAGTCACTCCTGAACTCTTATGAAAGAGTTCATCCAGAGACGTACTGCCACCTTACCTATTTCTGCCGCCAAGCAGTAAATGTGGACATTACTGCGTTCCGGTTTCGAAGGGCAAGGGTGTAAAATTGCAGGCACATGTGAAAGCAACTTATGTATCAGGGTACCGGGCGCAGTGGCAGTGCCCTTCAGATCCTTGCGATTTAAACTCTGAACGGCACTGCAACTGTCATGGATCGCTAGCGTTGTTCACCCCTTTGCTTGTTAACTATTTTGATACGCGAAAACAATAGACTAAAGAACTAAATCACATTGAGATTAGGTAATTTATCTATTTGATCACGGATTTGCTGTTCTAAAAATAAAGTTTCGGGGCGAACATATTATTTCATTAAAGAAACTAACTTAGGAGACAAGCTATTGTCAATCTTTATATTTTTAAGTTTGCATTTGGTATTCATATTTAGCAGACCGTTTGTCCTTTCGGCTTAATGACGGTTTTTACTAATTATCTGTCAAACTTTAAACACAGGATCGGAAAGACAGAATGTCAATGCAACTGGGCTGTCTTCCGCTCTACTCGGCTAGCCTAAACTAGAGAGGTAAAGGACCTTAAGTCCATATTTTGAAATTTAGATGTTTTTACAAACAATTGCATTAGAATTGTAGTGTGAAACTATGGATATCCATCATCTTCATCTCTCTCATTATAAGTTTTCTAGGAAACGCCCTTACTTTTCCTGATTCCTGAACTAAGTTCCTCGGTTCTCCACCTAAACCTGCTCTTCACCTTAACGTTCTGGCTTTCTGGACTGGGCCCTTCGCGCTGCGAGGGTGGAGTACCTAACTCCAAGCCCCACCTCACCCCAGGAGCAACTGAAACCAGTGCTGCATGACCACCGCTGTTAGTACAAACTCGCCGATTTCCGAAGCCAGTGCTGCATAACCGCCATTGTTTCTACGAGAACCTGTCCACTTTTAGCCTTCACGCTGAACGCGCTGCTTCCCGGCTCTACACCTCTGCTCTCGGTCTCCAACCTTGGAGGGCAGAGGTCCGCAACTCCGTATATCCAACTTCGATCTTCTTTATCTACACACCACACCACTCTACTCTCCTACATAACACCCTCAGGTTCTTTTTGATGTAAACTTATTGTTATACTTTATCATTCTCCATCCTTTGATTGCATACCCGCCTACCTCTCCCTTTAGCTTTCCACCCCGACCTTCTAGCTCTTCTACCTTGACAGAATGTTAAAAATCACGCAATGGTAAAAGATATTAAGTCCTATTGTCGTTTGTTTTTAATTAACATATTTTATTGGACTCTAAGATTGATTTTAAATGTATAATTAAGAACCTCGTTCCCTTTGAAACGCTATGTAGTAAAAATTCTGCCTTCGTGGCCGAACGGTTACTATGCTGCTTTGCTACGCAGAGGTCCCGGGTTCGATTCCCGGACCGGAAGAAATATTTGCATGGCCTAATTTATTTCTCTCATGACTTTGGGTGTAATTTGTGGTTATTTATATGTGTATCCATGGCAACCGCGAGGCAGGGTTTCCCTAGTGCGGGGCTATGAGTCGAAAAAATTACTATTTGGCACTTTACGTTCTCTTATCTACAAAATTAATTTAAGAATAAATGAAGTTCATAAATCCAACGTTAAAAGAACGTATGTTGTTGATTACAACATATCACATTGTATACTTTAATCTGTGTAATTAATGCAACAATTCATAAAACACTCGATACAATAACTCCTAAACAAAATACAGATTGTCCCTTTGCCGGTTTCTGTTTCCCCCGATTGACACAACTTATATATAATTAATGACAAAGTGAACAAGCATGTACTAGGTGCACAACCTTTCTCCTCATGTTTTATTCATATTAGGCGAGATTTAGACAAACGTGAGCCGGCCTGTCTCTAATATAAATAAAAGGTACGTATACAACCGCTCTTGCTAATTAATGAATGAACCTATTAACTATTTAAAGTAGCCCATCCATCAGGTGCAGCTGGCCTAAACTTATGATATTATCTCATGACAGAACTTCAAAGGGTTATTTATCCAAGTGGGAATGTTACCTTCTCGCATATTATTTCTAATTTAGCGGCTGTAATGTGTAGTGCAATTTATATTTTAACTTTTTTATGAAAAAACAACTGACCTCGAAATTTTTGTGGAATCTTCTATTTGCCTACCTTCTATTAGTTTTATTGAAATCGGTTAACAGGAAGTGTGTGACAACCCATCGAAATCGAACTAAGAAGTAATCGCGTAGGATATAAAAACACACAAAAAAATACAGTCCAATTGAGAGCCTATTCGTTTTTTTGAAGTCATTGCAACTTGAAAATTTGTGTTTAGAATAAGCTTTGTGTATCCAAAGTGTGTTATTAAACGCCTAGTCAATTAGCAATAAATTTGGTCTATTAATTAAAAATACTGCTTAGTATATTATAATAATAACATACATTTTGGTTTAAATGGACTATAATATTGATAGTAACTAAATGTATGCAGTTCAACAGCGATACACCACCCGCATAATAAGCCACGGTCAGGGTCACATGCTATGCAAATTGACCGCACTGCAAGGTAGCAATACATATTTAAATCTATACACGAAGCCTTATAGACTTGAAACGGGACATTTTTTAAATGTTCTTAGAAAAATACTATTTGTGCAAACGCAAGACAAACCAACAAAGATATTTTTTTAAATTTTAAAACCGTTCGAAAATAATATATGAACAGTGCATATAAAGAAAAAAACAAAAGAATCTATTTTCAAAACCTACCCACTTACTGCGACGTTACTCTGTACATTAAGTCGATCGATGAAAAATTGTCATTTGCAATGCTATCACCGTGATAGAGAATGACACTTCAATTATTGAAAACATGCTACACTTTAATTAAAGATAATTACTACAATTTTCACCTACGCCGCCATTGTAATTACTACGCCACGTAGACAATGTATCGTGCTACAAACGTCTACGTAGACGTTTTGATTAGATGCGCCTACGCTACGTTTAATTGAAATTGACTGTTTACACGAAACAGATAATATAAAGATAATTAGTCAATTTACTCATATTGATATGTTTATTACGGATTAATTAGTGACATTTTACAAAATGGTGCATTAAAATAAATCAATGAAATCTAAGTATTGTCGTAACTCGTTAAAAATCGAGATAACAAGAGAACAGCCCGGCTATTAAGCTTCATATAAACGAATATTAATCCCATTGTGAATACTACGCAATGAAACGTAATGATATTCAGCCATTCCTCCATATTATTTCAATGTACATCAAACACGAAATGCTTAACGTGGCCACACGGCCTATCAGGATACCCTCTTGAGTAGAAATATAATAAATTAAACCTAAGTATCATCAACTGATCTATAAAAAAGTTACGACCATTTTCATAATATCGTGACAAGGCCAAGGACATGACATAGACCTAATCTAGCATGGCGTGAGAACATAAAAATCGTTCGTGGTTCCTATGGAACTATATGTAAATACTAGTTGTATGTCGTTGTATGCCATATAGTTAAGCTTGTCTTGTGTGACTTTTCTTAACCTTATTTTACAGTTTTTTTCTCTTTTTTTCTTTTTTTTTTCTTTAATTTTAAAAGAGTTTGCTTTTTACGATGGGAGGGAACTTCCACGCAAGAATTCCCATTTTGTTTTCTGCAACGAATCTTTTAGAAGAATAATGAGAGAATAATGACCTATGCTTTCTCTATTTATAGGTGACCCGCGATAAGCAACGGAATGTATGAGTTGATGCATAGCAATATGTCTAATTAATAACCTAAATTTCTTTGTAAAATATTAATAGTTGCATTATAAAGAATGTTTTTCATTTTTGTTTTAGCCAATTCAAAGGTCCAATTTATATTGCCGAGGAATGCAATGGAAGCAAATTTTTGTAATGTAATTGTTCCTTTTTTTAACAATACCAATTGACGGGACGAACAAGTAGTGCGCCTGGTGGTAAGCGACACGCCTATTCATAACAGTTGCAGTGCCACTCAGAGCCGCTGTGCCCGTCACCGTGAGACATATATTGACAAGTCCCGTATGCCTGTAATTTCACCAACACCCTTACCCTTCTAAAGCGGAACGCAGTAATGCTCACGTTACTGCATGGCGGTAGTAATAGGTAAGGTAGCAGTACTTCTGGACGAACTCTTTCACAAAGAGCTCTACTGCTACTAAAATACATAGCATAATGATCATTATTTGAATTGTGTAGCGTACAAACCAGGTACGATAAGTTAGCTGTGCGAATCCCCAGAAACTGCGAGAATTGTTCGGAAGATGCGTGACTAGTTTTTAGACTCGTATCTAGTGTATACATTACAGAAATGCCAAAATTCATGACGCTATGTTTATAAAACTTCACTTGCATTCGGTTCCGCAGAAATGTAAACTGGTCCAAAATCGACAACAGCAATTTTAAAATTTCTTAATCTTAAACGAAATATTGATGGTATATTACTTATATTCCTATCTATTATTAAATATAAGCCACATTTCACACGATTACAGGCGGCTAACGGTTTGCTAATAAAGCTACGTTTATTTTTAATCCAAATGAAGACTGTTTTACTGTCATTCTAATATATTTGCCAAAATCCATTTAACAATAGTAGCCATTATAATAATTGTAAAAGCATTTGTATGTTATGCTGCGGATTTGACGTCACAACTGCCCTTGAACCACGATGCATTGGGCGCAATAATGAGGGTAGCGTAATTGAGGGGTGCAAAGTGGAGTTGCCAGCGCAACACGCTACGGAAACATTTTCTTTTTATTTATTTAAATGAAGTGTGCTTGGATAGAGAGCAATTTAAACTGAGTTTGTTTTGAATTTGGAGGTTGTTCTTTTGAAATCTTTCTGTAAATATAAAGCCGGGCATTTTTTACATTTTCGTCAATAAAAAGAATAAAGCTTTCGGAATATGTAAAGCTCTTTCAACAATGAAATCCTACTCGACCTACTTGATTTATTTTTAGATTTGATATCCATTTAAGACCTTTTTAAAAAAAGAAATGATTCCAAATCCTTTCTTCTAGAATAGAGTTGACAACCAAGCCGTATAAGTATGCCAAATATGAAATCGGTAGCAATTGTAGTTTCTAAAAAAGACAACCTTGACATACAGATGGCCACAGACGTCTCGTACTACAAGGAATTACTCATTTGCCATTAGGTACATACGGAATCTGAAATAATTATTTTTTTTTTATAAATAAAAGTTACCTCAAAAGGTTGTGGAATTACATCTATTTGACAAGTTTTATTGAAATCAGTAAACGGAAAGTGAGTGAAATCCAATAAACCGGATTCATCCCTTAATTTGCCACCTTTAGAGGTAGAATATTTTCTTAAAATTCGAATGGGACCACTACTAAGGTACCTCCTTTCCAACAAAAAAGAATCATTGAAATCGATTCACAAATCGATGCCTTACTTTCTCAAACTCGTATCTTATAAGAGTTATGATTAGGGAGATGGCAAAACTTTCTATTTATTTTAAAATTTCTGTGAAGGGTTTTAATTTGGAAGCATTACTTTAAGAATAGGTGATAGCCAGTGTGTGAATATGAAGGAAATGCTACGTGAAATCAGCCTGCAAAATTTGTATGTACAATCCATTTTTTGCATTTCAGTAACTTTGTGCTTTAAGCTACGAGTTTGAGAAAGTAAGGCGACGAATTGTCGGAGTAAGCACGTAACATACACACAAAAAAAATACAGTAGCATAGAGAACCTCGTCCTTTTTTGAAGTCGATAAAAAAATTACCAAATTAGACGTCAGTCCGGTATAAACCGGTATAAACTCAACTTTCGCAATACTTTATTATTTTACTTCAGTCTTTACCTTTTGAAGTTCCTGTATTTTAACATGATGTTGTAGTATAAACAAATGATGAGTAAACATTGTATGTTTGTTTTAGAGATGGAAATCGTGCCTGAGGGGAAAAACTTTCGATTGGTAACAGAAGACGAGCTCCCAGCTGTGGCCGATTTCTTAGTGCAGTATATGCCTGAATCTCTAAAAGTAAGACGCTTTACAATACGTACATAAATAAAGGAATATGGATGCAGAGACGATATCTAAGAATAAAATTATTCCTTGATTTAGCGATATCTTGTCAATAAAACATTAATCGAGAATATAAAAGATCACAAATCAATTATATTAAGCATTTCAAGGTTATCACGAAAATGTAATTCTTATTTATCGGCCCTGCAACTCTATCATGTATTTATGAATTTGACTATATCGAGCCATTACCGCCGACTTAAAGTAAGCGACAAAAACAAATTTTACAATAGAGGGTTTTTTTAAAATTCTACATATAAATGGTATATTAAATTGAGTTTTAATAATTATATGATAATGAATTCCGTAGCCGACTGTGTAACAACTAAACTTTTTTTTTAAAACAATGGACGTTAAGCCTTTTTTGGCGCTTATAATATTTTTACTATCTCTATCTAAAGATTTTTGAGTCTTCAGGCGTTCACTTGCGATTTAAAATATGCAACACGTTTCTTTGCCACTTTGTTTACAGTAAACGACGAAATTGTGATGTATATTATATCGGTTGCAATAACAAGTGGGGTCGCTTACGTTATGATTTTGTCGGTTACACTATAATATATATATATAAAAAGTTGAGCTAACGATAATTTTATCTTTTGCCGTAATGTCTATTTGATTTAAACAACGGAATTCCGAGTCCTAAACAATTTATTTTGAAATAATCAATGCAAATGAGAAAGTTTAGATCTTGAGATAGTTACGTATTAGCTGTAAATAAATAACGGAATTCCAAGTTCTGATAAATATAGTAATTCGAAATAATCAATTTATTCTCGTTTTCAATTGTTTTTTTTCTATTGATCTGCAAGTTGTGCTCTTTCAATTAACAATTTGTTACATTTTCTTTGTTTCAAGTTTCATCAGACGATTCAAACATATCTAAACAACAAGGTGTGGGACTTCCATTTTTATGTAGCGAAAAATTGGCCGGAGGATCCGATTTGCGTGCACTTTCCTGGCTGTACTAGTACGGTAAGATATTTTTGACCTCATTAGCTCGGTAAGGCTTTCTTTCTCATTAAAAAATTGTGCGCTAAAGCATTTTTTCCACGCTAGCGTGGAAAAGGTTTTTTAAACTCGGACTTGATGATGGATTGTGGTGCACCTAAATTTTTCTTTCGATGAAAAAAAGCTTAGCGACACGTTCAACTACGCAATTTGTTGTACATTATTTCTGTAATATAAATCCATTGATATATTGTATCTTATTATTGAAGACATTAAATTGACAACGATAACTAATTTTGTTTACTAAAACTGTTTTTTTATTTTCTTTCATCTACCATTTTCCTCGCTATAGGGAGGAGAAACGTTGTGTGTTTCGCTCGGCAGCAAAGTTGTTTTGCGTCTCATGTCTTGAAACTCTCGCAACGCACAGGATTCTATTTTTGAATGTTAGCGTCCTTCCTTCGCTCAGGTTTCAATGCAAATAACTATTATTATTACAAATATTTGACCCAAATCTCACCACAGTCACACGTCAAGTACCTAAATGATAACTTTGTTGAAACTGTTTGGTTGATTATGATCGGCCATAGTAAGGTTTCTAACGTTATTTAGTTGTTGTGTAAAATATACAGGAAGTCCCACAGCTATGCGACACGGAGGGAAAGAACTTTAACCTATAACGCGTTTTAGAGACACACGGTAACCGTAACGACTTTGGTAAAAAAAACAATTTCTTTAATTTTTTTTATGGTGGATGAAAACACCTCCGCGTTGGAGACACCGTTAAATATTGTAGATAGGATATTTTGCGCCATGCCATTACTTTATTTTTAAAAGTAAGTAAATAATTTTATTGAACTTAAACTAAATAAATAAAAATAAAAATCATTTATTGCAGACAATTTACAGTTCATTTTGTTAGTACACTTACAAACAATCTACTCTACTTTAGTACAAAAGTTACAGAATAAAAATAAAGAAAATAAAATGAATGAACGAATGAACGAAATGACTACGTGATACCTGCTAAGTTCACCGAGCTCCCTAATTAACTGACTGTATGTTTTTTTTTGTATGTATGTTACGCGATAACACTTTATGTACCGATTTTGATGATCTTTTTTTTTTGAAAGAGGGTGCCTCGGTAGTGGTCCCATTTAAATTTGAAGAAAATATTCCACCTCTACGTGTGGCAAACTAGGGGATGAATCTGGTTTCGCTCACTTTCCGGTAACCGATGTCAATGAAACTTGGCAAATAGATGTAATTCCACGTACTTTTGAGGTCGGTTTTTTAGTACTCTGTACTGGGATTATTTAAGTACTTAAAAGGAATTAATCTTTACAATCCACCCTTTCGATCAGCATCATAAAAATGCAGGATTTTTTTTCATTTGTTCGGTTGGATTCCTAGATGAGGCGAGGAATTAAAAAAAAAAGATTGAATGCTGTGTTACTTACTTATAAATATAAAATAATGTAATGAAGCAAAATAGCCCATCTACAATATTTATGGTACTTTCACGACGCGACACGAAGTCGCACATGGCACAGACAGCCCGTATATATAACCTATTATTGCGAAATTGCCGTGGAGTTATCATTCCAAAACATTTGACATGACTATTTCTGCTACAGACGTTACATTATACGCTAGTACATTGTCTCCGTTTTCAGCCTAAACTGAATATAATGTAGTATAATAACATGTATAGTAGTATAGTATACTTTATTATAGTAACATGTATGTATTGTTGACAACATTACTGTGATGACAAAACTGTGATGACTGATTCGCAGCTTCAAACAATTCTGTCGTGCAAACGACAAGGTTGCCGTGAACCGATAAATTGTCATCACGATGTAGTGGGAACAGCTAGATACGACAGCCTTTCTACGATAAAGTAAACGTCCACGACGCAGTCACGACAGATAGTCGTGATATGGGAACAGGCTAGACGCGACAGTCGTCCAACGATAAATAAAAACGTTATGAAATGATGAGAATGCGCCCATTCGCGTTCATGTTTTTTTTAATTCGTGGGCAATAGTAGCTGTTCAATAAATTTGAACCCTGCTTGTCGCACTTGAGACTTTTTAGAGTCGCTCTTCACGACTCGTGTCGAGTCAAGTTTCAAACAAACCTCGAGTTAGGGTTACGACTCGAGTTCTTTTTAGACTCGAGTCCGTGCTCCAATGAGCTCTACTCGACTCAGACTCGAGAGTGATTTGGGCCACCGAACCGTGTAAAATTAAGTCAAGTCTGAAAATGCAGTCTCTCGGACTCAATTTTTTTACAACACAACACGAGTACAAATCATGGTACTGTAAATATCTAATCGTGCACATTACCAATATTCGGTTTTCCTGTAAATATAATTAAACTTTCATAAGACTTTTACCGAAGAAATAAATTATCTTAGCGGAATGTTTGATACAGCTCATCCGAGTCATGTAAGAGCTGTTTATTTATTTAGTACTCTTTCTCAGAAACGTCCTTATCGCCATACTAGAGGAATTTGTTTATCTGTGGCTGTCTGGGGATCGTGGTTTTCACATGGCGTAATGTAGGTAAGCGGCAGTGTACCGATAATGTCTTTAGTACGGTCACACCACTGATTATAACAAGTATTCAGGTTGGAAAGAGAATGGTGATAACGTTCTAATTCAAAATTAGAATTTGTTGTTTAGAGTGGTTGAACACGGCGGCTTTTAGTAGCGACGCATCGATTGCATCGATGGAAACGCGCGACTGCATCGATACAAAAGCACGATTGCATCAATGCAATCGCCTATAAATACCACGACGAATATATGTAACGATACAATCGCGCGTTTGAGTAAAGGTAAACGATTAGCTGCGGCATCGGTAGGTACTGCATCGCTTAGAGTCTACATCGAAAAACCGTAGATAAAACGAAAGTAATTTGAATTTTTACATCCTCTAAGAATTTGTATTTAAATCTGTAGAACAGACTTAGGGTTATAGCCAGCGGCCGAAGATGTATAGATACTGATATGTAAATTCAACAGTACCTTAATTACGTTCTGAATAATAATTAGGTTGTAATTTTTTCTTTAAAGCGCAAGATAATAGGTGAACTCTATAATGCAATACTTTACTACTCTACTACTACTTTACTACTCTACAATGCGATAGGTCATCGCCATGACTGTACCACCTAAGTCAACCGTAATCATGGGACCTGTAAAGGCCCCGAAACGTTGGTTAGATTGAAAAAAATAAAATATACGCGATTATAATCCTGGAAAAATAGTTTCATTACCTATGTGTAACAATCGCGAAAACCTAAGAACTCGATATTTACAGTAATAGATATTATTTCTAGATATTCATTTAAACCTCGGACAGATAATTGTTAACATCAGAATATGTCTAATATATATACGGTTCTTAGTTACAAATGAACGTAGTTAAGCAAAAAGGATCAAATCCACAAAATTATCCAAAAATTAGAGCGTCCAATTATGATCACCCCACATCACACCTAGGAGGTCGTAGAAACTAATAATTCCTCTACCGCCGCGTCACGTTGCATCGTGCGATGTTTTGCTAATCTTCTTAAGCCAAGTCTATCTTGTAATAAAAACAATTGCGTAGCTCGGTACCCCGGTATCAAAACTTTTAATTAAGCGAGAGCTTTTACGTTACGTAAAACAAAGCACTTCTGTAGAACGTACAGAACAGCTGATGCACACTTGTCTTATTGTCATTCTATTACTGAAATATATTTATATATACAAAAAACATTTGTGTGTCGTTGAACAATAGTTGTTCATTTTAATTTACCGACTTCAAAAAAGAAGGTTTAAAATTCGACTGTATTTTTTGTATGTTACGTGATTACTTAGACATTTGGGAACCGATTTAAATTATTATTTTTTGTTGGAAAGAGGGTATCTTAATAGTGGTTCCATTCAAATTTGAAGAAATTATTCCACCTGTAGAACCACCAATAAAACTTGGCAAATAAATGTAATTCTACAAACTTTTAAAATCGGTTTATGACGATGCGACATCCTCCATCGTCATCCCTCCTTTTAATCACCTTTGCTCTAGTTCCTGGCAACTTATTTTCAAATTTTGAATCGTTCTTTAATTCTTTTGCCTCGTCATTCTCACTTTGTTTCGTTCCGTCGTCACTCTCTGCTTAATCCCCGAAGCGAGCACACGGACTCTCTCTCATTATACTAAATTACAAATACTATTTTCTTATTATTTTTTTAATTTATTGGGGTCAATAAACAGTTACACATTACAAATCGTGCATAGCTATAAATAACAAATAGTGACTTAATCAGTAACCAACACCGTTAACCGTTAACAGATTACTCAAACAGTTTTCCGATTTTAGTAAATACTACTGCGCTCCTAATATACTGGTGTCACTACTCACAAATAAAATATATACATGGGACCTGTAAAGGGCCCGAAACGTCGGTTTGTTTGAAAAAACAAATATACGCGATTTAAATCCGGAAAAATAGTTTCATTTCTTATGTGTAACAATCGCGAAAACCTAAGAACTCGATAGAAATATATACATTTAACGATGTAACTTGTTTATACACATACATCGACTCATTTTCGGAAAAATTTAAATAATGTCGAAGCTCTGGTACGTCTAGAAATAACAAACCTCTACTGGTTTTCATAATTATAATTATGCAACATTAAGAAGTGTGTATAAAGGGATTATCCAAAAGTACAGTGCAACTATGATAGTAATATATTATCTAATAGACGCGAAACCTGCACGTAAAAAACAGACTAGCGCTCGGAAAAGACATTCCAAGCTTTATGCTGTGTCGTGTCGTTTCCCACTAAGAGCCTGTCACTCCATTCGAGTGTTACCTTTGCAAACGTTAGACCTTTTTTCCTTTTTTATCTTCCACGGCATTTCAGTTGTAATTTTCTCCGTCACTAGTGTTAATACATTTTTCATTGCGGACAAAACATTGAAAGTTTATTTCATGATGAAGTAGATTAAAAAGTGAACCTGAAGTCTTGCTATTAATAATTAAAAAGTTGTTATCGTGTACACTCCCAGGTAGATAATTGACTTAACCTCGAACAAAATCTGCGTTTAACATGAATACACATTAAAATCTCTCTACGGACCGTATTTTAAAACTATGCCATAAACAACCTATTATTGTTTCTGAATCTCATTTAATTGTTAAACACGTCAATTCATGACTCAAATTAATACTTTTTTGTCGTTTTTCCAGCCAAACAAACTCCCCTACGAAAGTGTGACGGCGTTCTGTCCTTCCGAGCGCGCGGAACTAATTGACCTGCTGACCTCAGAGGACGTTCTCCTAGACTTGACACAGCCTTTGTACCTGAACTTTACCCATGAGGCAATTGTCAATCGCTTCGAAAAGCGCTATGAAGCACATGACAAAATCACTGGTGACGTTTACGTGTGCGAGAACCCTCCTACGACGGACTCGGATGAGTAGGTTTTCGACATGAAATATACATACATTTTATTTAATATTACCATTATATTCATTTATTTTTTGGGAAAGTACCTACTCCACTAGTTTGTTGTAATTATTAATACAAAGATCGAATACAAAGGAAAATTCCTTCGTTGCCAATCTAAGGCAACCTTTCGTTGCCCTAGATTGGCATGAGTACGAATTCTGTCAGATCAAAGGATTTTTTCTTTGTGTTTGCTCTTTGTATTAATAATAATTATAATGAATATACACTCAAAAATAAGTTATCCTTAAAACTTGAAGTATCCTTAGCGAAGTATATCTATGTAGTCGATTACCAAATCAAATTAAATATTGTAATTGTTATTTTGGCCCAGTCTAACCTGCAATGGGATATTGTGACTTTAAAATCAATGCACACTAAACACAACATATAATTTTCGCAATGTTAATTTTCCTAACTTAACTTTGCTAATTTCACAGGTATACATATATAAAATTTCCTTAATAACTACATATATAAAGCAAAATGGTATGGTTTTCAAGAAACAATACATTTGCGCAAGGCAAGCGATTTTTCCTATTCTACAAAGCAATAGCGAATGGACAGGCGTTACAATAAAATAACCTGATCCAAAGCAAACACTTTTCCTAGTTACTACGTTGTGCCTGTGACCTGCAATAATCTCATTGTCTCTAAACGGAAAAAAGACGTTAATAGTCATTTCATTAATAGCAATTTTATTTCCAGACTGCCACCGGACGTGGAGTTAGTTCGTTTGCAGCCAGAACACATGAAAGCGGTGCACGACTTGTACCCCGCGAGCGACATCGAATGCCGCGAAGTCTTCGAGAAGCTTGTAGCTGAGCTGCCTGCATACGGTATATTTGTGGAGGGCCAACTCGCTGCCTGGATGGTCCAGTCCTACTACGGCGCTATGTTCTCCATGCAAACGCGCCCCGAGTTCCGCAGGAAAGGCTACGGCATCTATCTCGCCCGCAAACTCACCAAGGAAGTCGCCCAGCGAGGCTACAAACCCTTTGTCGTGATTCGTCCGGAAAACGATGCGTCCCGTTCCCTATACACGAAACTCGGCTTCGAGAAACGTTTTCGAACGGTGCGTGCCGTTTTGCGCCCCCGCTAAAAGCGTAAGAGTTGATCACTAGCAGATTTTATTTTTTTAAGACTTTTGAAAAAATCTATTTAGCTTGCGATCTTTGATCGCTTAGAAACTTTAGTAGTAATAGCTTTAAGATTAGAGCGGCTGGTGCTCTCGGTCTGCCTTATCTCGTCGAATCGAATAACTCTAGCTCTGAGTTTGACGCAATACTCATGGTTCTGGCCTCTTTGCTATTAGCTTTTTCAAATTCCTAGTAATTTCAAATCTTTAAACGATGACAACGAATGCTTTCTTGACGAGTGTATGGTCCTTGAAATATGTCCAAGAGTTTCTAAAAAAATGTTTGCTAGTTGCCGCCTCTATCTAAGCTTTGTAAGGAGATTCGAGAGCTTTAGCCGTTTGCGGCGTGTTTTGGCGCTAGCCTAGTTACTGATCTCAACGATTCTTGGGGATGTCTTATCGAGAAACACTTGCTAGTGTTAGTAATTTCTTAATTCTTGATTTCTTCGCTAATCAAAATGCGAAGATTTATAGCGAGGCGAATAAGGTACCTTCAAGTGACAGGTTCTTTCAACTCGAGTGTTACTTGATGTAGAGCCCCAATTTCATTTAGGCGAACGCTTCATAACCACTCGTTGACCGAGCGGGGACTGTTCTGTCTCATGGTTTATAAAATTTTGGGACCCGTTATGATCTCGATGTGTGATAAAACATTAGCATAGGTACTTAATTTACCTGTTAATGCAAACATGAGAAAGAAAGGTTGCCGACATTCCCCAAAATTTGCACAACCGTCAAATTAACTAGCACCATTATTATTAATAACAAGTTATGATGATGAATGGAGTAATATTTGAAACATGTGAAAATATGAACGAAAATTAAGTAGAATTACTTATGTATAATTTGTGTTTCAAAGCACTATAAGTACAACAAAAACATGCGTAAAGTACCTATTTTTAAAGCAGTCGGAGTGATATGATCTTAAAAACAAGCCTTACTATACTTTCATTTCCTATTTAGTAGAAAAATATCTTGTCCGATAGTTAGGTAGGTGCTAAAACAAATTTTTATTTATCACAAGCATCCAAAACAGATTTAAAACAATTAACATTGTTGGGATATAATGTGAAAATCATTTAAAATTTGATACGAAAAAAGTAGATAGGTAGGTATTTTATTACGGGAATGTATTTTACAAGTAATATTGTACGTATTGTATTGGAAAAGTTTGCTATTAATATTGTACCCGATAAAAAGGTTAGAGGTGTTAATTTACTAACTACGCTATTATTGGATCTATAACAATGTGTGATACTATTAATTCTTGTCTAAGTAATATATATAAATATTATTCTTTTTTTATTTTTCTAGACACAAGTTCTGTAACCAACTTACACAAACTGTGATTATAATTTTCAGAATGTTAAGTATGATTTTTTAAGAGCACAGGGCTAGTGTAGACTTTTTTTGTTTTATTGTAAAAGAAGACATCGTAAACATTGTTGAGATTGATTAATTATAAATTTTGCTCAATACAAGAGCTTCCACGAACATTTGTCAAAATTTTACTTTGTATAAATTATTGCCAAATTACCTATGATTGTTCTTGTGTATTTCATTTTGTTTGAAGAACTTTGTGCTTGTCTTAAATCTAACAATTTGGTATCCATCAGAATTTAGGATAGTGGACAATTTAATATTCTATAAACTATTGGGTCACCCTATTCGATTTCGAATTTGCAGCTATTGAAATATTGTCATTGGTACAAATATTTAATAAAAACCAACAGATAATTTTAGGAAAGACAAGACCAATAGATGTTGATTCGAAACCCACCGTCATTACATGCAATCATGCTAAAAGCTTCCCTACTAAAAAGTAGGTACATGTCGAGTAAGTAGTTCAAGAATTTATTGAAATTATTAATTGTAAGAACATTTTTTCTGAACACTATCCACCTATCCTTATCTTAAACTTTAATAAAATTAAAAGGACACCGTTTCCGTCCTTACGAACCAGCAGAAAAATTGTAAAGCGGTATATTTTGTGACTCCCGCAAAACAAAGATTGTAGTGTCCATTCTGTATTGTTTATCACTAACCTACCTTGCAAAGGTTTGACAAAAGAATTAAAATGATATACGAAGCTTGGTTGTATTATTTAATACATTTAATTTACAGGCTCGCATAACGTAGTACCGATTTCCTTTATTTCAGAAAATACAGTAAAATATTACTTGGTAGGAATTTACCCTTCGTCATCATTCCTTGCAATCATCTGCTGGACATTTTAGTAGCGTTAGAGCTCCTTGTGAAAAAGTTCGTTTAGGCATTTGCCTAGATGAACTAGAAATAAAAGAATAAATAGAAATAGGTACAGCCACCTTGCCTATTTCTGCCGCCAAGAATGTAAGCATGACTGCGTTCCGGTTTTGGTGAACGGTAAGGGTGCTAGTACTGCTAGTGAAATTACAGGCACATGGGACTTGTCATCGTATGTCTCAGGGTGACGAATGCACAGGCAGTACCCCTCAGTTCTTTGCGAATTAAAGCTCTGAGTGGCACTGCAATTGCTATAAACAGGCGGCTCGCTTATCACCAGGTGCACGACTTTTCATATTAAAAAAAGGCTGATCCTCAACTTGTCGCATCCATCGTTCATCCCTACTGCCTATAGCCTTCGTAAGTCGGTACTCCAGCTAGATCTAGCCAAACGAACTACTAAGAGACATTATGATCCAGGCAGACGGCGTCCCTGCAACACTACCGTAGGTACTGCAAGCATGTGTTGTAATCATAATTACAAAAAAGAGTTACTAACAAAGTATATGTAATCACAGGTATTACTAAAATTATGGTATTTGCTAAACTAGCTAAACGTTTTATAAATCTATAAAATAGGTTAAAAATATATCGGTGTTTATTTTATTCAGTCCCTCTGTACATAGCTACCGAAGTATTCGTACAGGCGAATAAAAATGCCTCCGTAACCGAACGGTTACCATGCTGGACTGCCACGCAGAGGTCCCAGGTTCGATTCCCGGGTCGGGAGAAATATTTGCATGGCCTAAAATTTATCTCGTGAGTTTGGGTATAATTTGTGGTTGTCTATGTGTGTGTCCAGGGCACCCGCAACACAGGGTTTCCTTAGTGCTACGTTGAGTGTGTGCGGTATTATTATTACATTATATTTTTAAAGCGTACACCTGGATGCACAACACAAACTAATGAGATACCTTTTAAGTATGCTATGCTGTATGTGCTATTGACGTACAGGGTATTTACTAGTTACGTCGTGATGGGAACGATGGAAATAGCATTTTATTAATTAAATAACAAACTGTGAAAGCACGCATAAGCGAGTAAAAACGAAACGGCAGCATACTAAAATTGTATGACACACGCTAATACGATCCATACCAGGATGCTAGGCGCCTTCAGTCAATTTACCGGTTTTTACTTCGACTATTTTGGCAACACTACTATTATACGGCACGTTGGGTTGTCGAAACGTCAACACACAAAAAACAATATGGTGGTTAATTGTTTGTAATATTCTTGGTATTTTCCATGTGAGTATCGCGATTTTTCAAGTTTCTCATTTTTTAGCAAAATGACGAGCCTTATAGATAAAATTGAGCATTTGATTAAAAGGGAGAAAACTACTCCAGAGCGTAAAAGGAAGGATGATAAGACCAAATCCTCGAGTGAAATTCTTTCGGAGATTTTCAGTGCTTTCAACGCTGATCCTCCCAAGATAGAGGAAACTCCAGCGAAAAAATCAAAGAAGAGTAAGAAGAAGCACAAAAAGGAGAAGAAAAAACGCGCCCGAAGCAGCAGCAGTAGTGATTCTGACGATAGTGATTATTCACATAAGCGGAAAAAACGAAAGAAAAGTAAGTCTAAAAAACATAAAGATAGGTCTAGATCACACTCCTATACGCCAGCCCGGACACCTGTGAAGGTTAAACCGGACCCTGATATTGTTAAACATGAAAAAGTTAAATCGGAAAACATCAAAGTCAAGGTGGAAAAGGTTAAGTCAGAACCCGTTCCTGCCCCGGAGAAAAAAAGGCGTCTATCTATTAAGTATGGCGAAATTGGTTGGTCTCCGCCCTTGGAGTCAGATGAGATTCTTACGCCGACTACACCTACAGAGATGCCTAATTTTGACGACTTGCGATTAAAACTGGACAGTAAGAAAGAGGATGCTGCTGAAGCTGAAACAAACAAGGGCAAAATTCAAATAAAAAACTTAAAATTCAGTTCTGTTTATGAGGAAACTGTAAAGAAAGTGGAAGAAGAAGCTAAAAAGAAGGCTAAGATGTATGAAGAAGGAGAATACACAGACTCATCTAGCAACTCTGGAAAAGGTGGACTATCCAAATCGCAGTTCCCAAAAACCTCAGACCCTAGTGGTATTTTAAAGCAGCAGGCTAAGGAAGAAATTAAGATGTAAGTAAAAAGACAAGTGTTATTTTGATCTGCATGAAAATAAAAATATTGCAATTATTGTTTGGTGAATCTTTTAAGTCTTCAATAGAAGTACCTTCATGTATGGCGAATAAATAGAATTCAGAATATGCAGTATACAGTAGATACCACATCATGCTATACACTTTTGTTTTAATATAACCAGTACAACGGGACATGGTCCATCAATGTGTAGCTGTACTTAAATGTCAGAAGTAATACACATTCAGTGGATCATACCTCAGAAATTATTTTATTATATTTTGTTCTATGTTTTTGATATGTACTTAGCAATTACTTTATTATGATTATGTATTTAGAACAAAAGTTTTGGTACATGTAATTTTCAAATGCATGTTACAAAGAATCCAAAACATTATTTTGCACCATACTTAATGTACCCTGGTATGTCACAAACTCCATAGTATAATAAGACAAGTAAGGTAACGCCGCGTACACACACATTCACATCATCTCGTGATGCACTTGCATTACAGTATGTTGGTTGTGCCGCCTACCTTTTAGCTAACACTGAATTGATGTTTATTAATATAATGCATTATTCACACTCATTAGCGAACAATTATCTAAACTACTGCAAAGTACTAAATATGGAGTAGCGAATAGCTGTCAGACAAAAATTGCACTACTCAAATGATTCGACGATGCCACAATTTGCAGATCTTACAATTATAATTTTTCAGTACACAACATGAAATTATTTGAAACTACGATTTTGTGCTTTTTGTAATTGGAATAATGTTGATCAATCAATTTAATGTTCTTTCAAATTTCATTTACATTTTTGTCTTTTGACGGCCTCCATGGTCGAGTGGCACACCGGTTTTCATGGTGTCGCTATCTCTGAGGTCCCAGGTTCGATCTCCGGCTGGGTCAGTGTAGAAAACTAACTTTTCTATATTGTCTCAGGTTTGGGTGTTTGTGGTACCATCGTTGTTTCCAATTTCCATAACACAAGTGCTTTAGCTACTCGCTTTGGGATCAGAGCAATGTATGTGTTTGATTAACTATTTAAGATTTCACGCAAATTAGGCGCCTTGACGTCGAGTTGCGGACACTAGCCCGTTACACCAAGTACCAAGTAACTATTTAGGATTTACAGTAATAAATATATTGAATTTCCTCAAAAGTTACAAAAATGACCTTAAAACAAAAATTACTTAAATATTACGCGAGAAGATCAAAAGTTATGAAAAATTTATAATGAAATGTGAACAATATTAATTCGCTATCACTGTCAAGTTGTATGCAAATCTACAAAACAGTGGAATAACAGGTTATCGTATAACTATTTATTTCCAAAACTTAAGAACCAGTTACGCGGTCCACGATTTTCATCACCTGAAGAGGCTGTCGAAGAGTATGAAAAATATATTTCAGAGATTGTCACAGAGGAGTGGCATAAATGTTTTCAAAATTGGTTCATTCTTATCAAAAACTGCATTAACGCTAATGGAGAATATTTTGAGAAACAATAAATTCATTTCTGTCCATTTATAGCATTTTTTTTTCTTATTTGTTCCGGAAACTTATAGTGCACCCCATGTATATAAATAAATTCATAAAATAAGTGACATTTTTGCACTAAAAATATGAGTTTACTAACAATTGCAAATTTTCAGAATTGAGGAAGAAAGGAATCACATAAAGAAAAGCAAGAATTCAGAAAAGGAAAGCAAACATTCAGAAAAAGAAAGCAAACATTCAGAAAAAGATAGCAAACATTCAGAGAAAGATAGCAAACATTCAGAAAAAGAAAGTAAACATTCAGAAAAAGAAAGCAAATCTTCAAAGAGTGAAAGCAGTAAATCTCACAAAAGGTAAATAAAATTATGAAGGTAAACATAATATGAGTCACTTCCTAACAAATATTCTACCTCTGCTTGACTGATCCGGCAACCTTGGTAGCCATATGGTTTGCTTTGTGGGCGCTGGATGAGTAGGTCCCGAGTTCGATTTTCGATCTGGGAAACCAATTTGGGAAATTAACTTTTTTAAATTGCTTCTGGTTTGGAGTTAGTTCTAGGTAGTGCCCCAGATTGTATTCACTTTCTATGGTGCTAGTATAGTACAGGGAAATCCCTAGTATGAAATGAATCCATGTAATTTGTGTGGTTGTGTGGCGCAATATTAATATTATTTTGACTGGGTTACTGTGGTAGTGTATTGAATTGTAACTTTAGAATGAAGAACAACAACTATTTCTTCAATTCATGGTAATTAGTTATCATTTCATACTTAAAATTAAAATCATTTTACTGCAATTAGGTTTTAGAATTGATATTTCAGTGTAATGAAATTTCTTCTATCAGATCTTCAAGCAAATCCAAAAGGTCAAGATCTCGTTCTCCTTCAAAACATCATCGGTCAATATCAAAATCAAAAAAACGAAGCCGGTCACGACACAGATCATCATCACGGTCGCGAAGGCGGTCGTCGTCTCGGTCGCGACGCAGATCAAGATCTAGGAGACGATCAGCATCTAGAAGTAGGCACTCAAGACATTATTCACCTAGGCATAGAAGTAGGAGATCTAGGTAAGTGTTTTTCGACCGTCTGGTTCAAGATACTGTCTTGTTATTACTATTAGCTAACTGCAGATGGTACAATAATTGCTATGTTAAAAAATCCATCAAATTTTGATGGCATTTTTTATTATTTAAATATCCTAGACTATATCCTGAAATATCTTTTAATATTTCATGATAATACACTCAAATACTGAAATAATAAAAATTGCCACCAAAACTAGCTAGAGGAAATTGACCTGAAAATTACCCGTTTACAATGATTGACTTACCGCAGGTAAAGGCCTAGGAACCCTGTCAAATATAATTCTTCACAATCTTTTACATAATTCATAACTCCCACCTACACCACGTTAAGAATTAATCTGTCTTATAGATCGCCACAAGGCGTAAAACTAGCAGATAGTGAAAAGAAACGACTTCTAGAAGTAGCAAGAAGGAACGCAATAAACATGCTGAAGAACGGGGCAGTGCCAGCCGGAGCAGCCGTGTTGCCACCACATACTAGGAACCAAGTCATGGCTGCTATACAATCCGGTGGTAAGTTGCTAAGTTGCTTGCAAACCTTGTAGTATCTTGGTGTGATATCCCAAAAGAATAGTTGAAAAATAGTTAAACAGATTTTCTTGTTCATTCTTCTTGGAGCAGTCTCTTTCCAAATAAGCAATAGATAATTATTATTTACCCTACCATATAGTTGTTTTGATGAAGATGACCACTTTTTGGATTCCTTGCTTCGTACAAGTCTTTGAAAGTTTTTCCTGGCATGTTTACTTTAGTTGAAGTATTGCACGCGTTCCAAGAGTTTATTAAAAGCAACCATTCAATGTAATCACTAATCGATTTCAAGGGACACCGTTTTTATTAACTTATATGTAAGTCGCCCAATAAAGATTACACCTCCCTAAGTTAAGAGTTAGTAATAAGCGTTATAACATTTAAGGCCATTATGCGACTCTAAGGGTCGTATTCTAGAACTCTACTCAATGCTCAAGTCAGGATTTGAGCAAACTTGAGTATGATTTACAGTGCTCACTGCAATACTCAAGTCCTGACTTGAGTATTGAGTAGAGTTCTGGAATACGACCCTAAGAATCCAATTTCAATTGACGGATATTTGGCAGGTTGGGGAGTTAAATGTTGGGCTAAAACTCTATACTCATATGTGAGGTCTTGTCTCACTACGAGGCGGCACGATATAGTAGAGTAATCCACAGGAATTGACATATCAACGCCGACATTGACACCCAAGTGTTACAGGACTTATTAAAAATAAGATTAGAAAAAAAATTAAGTGTGAATGAATTGTTTTTGTATCTTTTGTATCTATTTCGGTCTATCAACTTATTAAAATAATCTTTTATTTTATATTAAGTTGTATAATATGTATGTAAATTATGAAGTGCACAGGCAACTAACCTAATAATGAACCTATCTCTCCCCAGGCAAATCAGTAGATGAATTAACAGACTTCTGCAAGCACCTGTCAAAGAAGGAAGCTTTAGGAGAATTATCTTCAGTCTCCTCCGGCGATGAGAATATGAGTGAAAATGAAGACACTATTGCATTCCACCATCCATTCTTGGTTAAGGAAAAACCGCCTATTGTTTTGAATATTAGGGTAAGTTTTTAAATAACCTTGACTTTTTTATACACTTGATATTAATGTACTAAAGACGTTACACAGGTTTACCACGTAATAATGAATAATTTTTGCGTTAAATACCTCTTTTGTCACTTTTCAACTAAAATTCGTAGTAACTAGTATCCATACTTGTGTCGTTAGTATTTTATATTTTTCTAAAAATATTTACATATTTATTGTTTTTTTTTTTATTAATGTGGTATTCCAAAAGAAAGAACTTTTTATCAACCACTGTAGGCAATTGATACAATTATTTTTTTTAATTTACACACATAGATTTTTGAAATAATTTGTTTGTGGAATGAGTAGTGGAAACAGTTTGGGAATGGTATAAGAAGGTAACAAATACCGGAAGCGAATTACTCGTACGAAAATTACTAACAAAAATTGTTTAGTTATAGTAAAGCTGTGAAAAGAGTTTACAAGCTGTTTAAAAATGATTCAGCATAGCACTTACATAAACAAATGAACAGATGGCAATTGTTGACTAAAACGAAATATGTATAATTTCGCTGTGTCTAACGAACATTACACACAAACAAATTGAAGAAATTCTTCGTGCATATATTATACTTCGTGCATACATACACTAAAAATCATAACCAAAAGACTAAACTAAGTTAGGGCATCTTTTTTTTTAAATTACCATACTATAACACCACAAATTAGTAGCAGTAGAGCTCCTTGTGAAAGAGTTTCTCCAGGGAAGTATTGCCTCCTTATCTAGACCTTTGCGAACCAAAGCTGTGAGTGGCACAGCAACTGTTATGGATAGGCGTGTCGCTCACCAACAGGCGCACGACTTGTCCATTCCTTCACTTGGAATGAAATAAAGTAAATGGCGCTCAGACATGGATCTAATAAATTGGTCCATAATATAAAAGCGGTGATACTGATTAGAATAGTAGTAGTAATAATTATTGTAAAACATTAGTTGGATGCTGATAAGCAAGTTATTGTTAGTGTTCAGCACGGAAGAACAAAAACAATGGTAGTGCCTTAAGCCTCGATTATTATCAGAACCGATGTCACCAAAACTCAGACATTCTTAATTTGAAACACAACAAAATCTTGATGTTGATTGGTCGTAGTTTCAAATTTAAGAAGAAATAAAAAATTCTGAATTGTTAATATAATTTAAACTTCACCCTGTCGGAACATCGTTAAAAGTTCAATACCTATTATTACAAGTTCGACGTTTTGATATTATATTGAAATTGCAATCGATGTCCTGCCATCTAACGGTTAATTGCAGAACGATGACGAATTGGCGTTATTAATTTAGTTCTCCAAAAAAGAAGCGACCATATTGCGTAACAAAAAAGTATTTAAATAAACAGAAAGTTGAAAATTTATTAAAATAAGTCTTTCCGACGATATGAAATACCACTACAGATAATATTTTTGATGCGGCTCATCATTTTTGTACTCTAAAACAGCACAATGAGGGATTTTTCGAGAATTTTAGAGAATTTGCACGAAACAATGACAACCATACCTTACAAAGCGAAAATGGCGGACTGAACTCAGATAGCTCTTTCGAGACATAGTTGGCACGCGTCTGACGCTAACTAACCACTTCTACTGTATTGTTCTCTGGTATTAACTCACAAAATATTTAGATATTAATGTCATAATAAACTAAGTGATTTGAAACCTTCAAATAATAGTGGTAAAAAGACTTAACATGGATAAATCCATTAGCCATAACCACGAAATAATATTCAGGTGCCATTTTTGCAAAACCATGATCATGTTGGTTGACACGTTATTGCTTTTCATCCAATTGTCAATTGTAAATAATATTTTGCTATTAAAACTAATTAAGTAATCCCTTATTTTTATTCCAGGGTGGCGCTCCTCTGCCCGTGAAAACCACAGGTCCTCTCGCCATAGTGAATAAAGAAGAACTACGACTGCAGTTCCCGGTATCCTCTGGTAGTCAACACAGAGAAAAGGCTTCTGAATGGGTACCTGTATCACCTAAGAAAAATGACATGGTAATTTCTCTTATATCATCGATCAGAGAATCATACTTATGAATACTGTAGAATCTTGGCACTCCTTAATTCTAAAAAAATATGTTTGAGTTTTGAAACTCTCCTCCCAGTCTATTATATCGATGTACTTACTACATCCTTTATAAAGTTCATACATTATTAAAAAAATAATTTCGAAAATAGCCGATCCATATTTGTGATGAATTGATGAGTCATTCCCTATGATACAAAAGTTAAAATAAATAACATGACAACCTCGGTGGCCCAGTGGTTAACATAAATATAAGGAAATGCCACGTTCTATTGTCAATAATACCATTTGGGAAACAATATTTACTAAGTTACTTTTGATCTTGCTGTTTTGGTTAGTGCCTCGGAGTCAATTTCTTTGTCCTGGTTCTTATATTTCTCATGTTCTCACACAACCACATTAATTACCTGATTTATTATTATTATTATTATTATTATTATTTAGTAACAGTAGAGCTCCTTGCCTTGTGAAAGAGTTCGTCCAGGATCGTACTGTCACCTTACCTATTTCTGCCGCCAAGCAGTAACGTCAGCGTTACTGTGTTCCGGTTTTGAAGGGTAAGGGTGCTGGTGAAATTACAGACATATGGGACTTATCAACTTATGTCTCAGGGTGACGGGGGCAGTGGCAGTGCCCCTCAGATCTTTGCAATTTAAAGCTCTTGAGTGGTACTGTAACTGTTATGGACAGGCGTGTAGCTTACCATCAGGCGCACGACTTGTTCGTCCCGTCACTTGAAATTATAAAAAAAAATATATTGTTTTGGAAATAATTCAAATTTTATATTTAATAAAAACAGGTATAAAAAATATATCATGAACTTACAAGAAAGTTTAAAGATCATCACACATAATGCACTTAAATCGATTTTAGTATCAAACGTAAAAAATACATATCACATTACGCGTAAAAATACTGAGTCGCAAACTACTGTAAGTTGTGGACTGCATCAGCTCAAAGTTTTGCTCTGGTATTTCATAAAAAAAAAAAAAAAAAATTATATATATAAAATTGTTTGCGTCGTTTATATAACATCCAGATAAACACACATTAAATATTTTTATTACATATACACTACTTATTTTCATTTAATAAACCAAATGCTATATAAATGACGCAAACAATTTTTTTCTTCATCATGTAAAGTTGTCAAAATTGAGATAGTACCGGTTGCCAGTTCACAGTCGAAATGTTATTGTATTTTTTTTTTGTAAATAGTTGCCCAGCACCCAACACGACTACATATTCTAAAATATACATATAGTGTGAAAATGTACACTTTATATTCTTGAACTAATCGATTATTTTTTCTGCAGCAAGTGGCTAAGCTGAACTCGAAGCCAGCATCAGTACCGAAGACTACAGAACCCACCTCCGGTTCCACTACTCCCGAACCAAAGTGAGTTGGTTAAAAATACCTTTGGTTAAAAATAACCTTTTCTCAGTACTTTAAAACGTGTTTTTACATTAAATAATATTTTTTTAAATCCTTTATATACTGTGCAACTTTGATACTTTTTTTAAATGCACACACTCATAGCCTCGCATTAGGGAACCCTGTATCTCGGGTGCCATGGACACACCCATGGACAACCACAAATTACTCCCAAACTCAAGAGAGAAATAAATGTACGCCATACAAATATTTCCCTCGGTCCGAGAATCGAACCCGGGACCTCTGCGTGGCAGACCAGCATGGTAACCGTTCGGCTTTGGAGGCAGTTCAAACTTCTTCATTGCTAAAAGATATCCAATTCATTTGCTTATTTGTGCAATGTATGTAGGTGCAATATTATTAATGAATTCTGAATTGAACAGGCCCGGACCTCTGGCTTTGCCCGCTCCGCCTGTGCCTTCAGCAACTGACCCTGCTTATTTGAAGAATTTCACTACTGGATCTCGTAAGTAAATTTACGTAACGTAATAATCCGTAGAGAAGACTTTGTTTCTCATCGAAGCTTTATTGTTTGTGGGTGATTGCTATGGGAATAGAAGCCATCGTAACGTAGGGTACATCTATCTCGCACTGTAGCCGCCAGACTCAAGCCGAAGATGTAGACGATCTCGATGAGCTCGTTGAATCGAAACACTATTTCTAATCGTATCGGTGACATTCACTATATTATTGTGGCCCAAAAATTGCTGCTTTTATCCGCGTCGCTTGCCATCGTGATGAAGAGATTTGCCAATATCCTGCAATAAACTATACTGCCGTGCTTATAATAAACTTAATCGACTTTTTAGCGAAATTGAGTTATTAACATATCAGCGAAACGAGATCTACAACCCGCTATGAGTGGCTTTTTTATCTTTTATTTCAATTTTAATGTTAAGCAAAATAAATTTTTGAAAGAAAAAACTAGGTGACAATATCTCGGAAATTGCCAAAATACAAATGCGTAGTTTCCTTTTTAAGAATAGAATAAAAGATAACAATATTTTTTGGTCTTTGTTTGTTTTGTACAAAAATCTTCGTTATGTATGTATGTATGTGCTTCGTTAGCCATAACATTATTTATTGCAAACTGGAACTTCCGGCATACATGACGTGCTCTTGACGTGGTTTTTGTTATTGCTTTGAGCAGTAGTAGAAAATTAATAAAATTCTTTTGCTTTCGCAACACGCCATTACCATACTCTCGGTTGCTCGAATTAAAACTTGCTCACTTGCAATTTGATATACACGTTTGCATCAATGAGCAATCCGAAGAACAGTGAAATAAACATTTGTGAAATTTATACATAATAATTTATAAATAACATAATACAGTTTTGTAGGTCTCTGTTTAGTTAACTATATTTTACCCCTTTTTAAATTCTAAAAATAAAAAAAGTATAAGCTGTTAAAACAAATATAAATTACGTGTTGTTGGTTGTATCTATCTCGTAACTTTGTCTCTCTTTCTCTGTCAACGTCCACAATAGCAAAAGTAATTATAAAGCATCAATAAAATAAATAACTATTCTTTTTCAGTCAGATATTGCATAATTATTAATCAAAATGAAGAAAAATGTCAAAATGTAATAATATTCTTTGCAGAACTCACATCGGTTCCCGCGTTACCAGCGCCTGGACCTCAAGCCTACCCACCTGGAATTGATGGACCGAAAATTGTTAGTATATCGTTTACATGTACCTATATAGGGCAAAATAAACATGCCAGTAGCTGACATGCCTATTGTGCTCATGCGTACTTTCAATGTACATTACGGTTCCACCAAAATAGTCGTCAGGGAGTCTTTTAAGCTAGTTTGAAAAATCGTCTGGGTATATTTCTGAAACGAAGTTACGCCTTACATCGGAACGCTTCCAACAACCATTTCGGTCGTACGTTTGCATCTACAGATGTATACGACAGTGTCTAAGGCCTTATTCAGAGTGACAAATCAAATGGGCGCGCGCCGCGCGGTTAGATCTATTGGCCCGTACCTTTCACAGTGCTTAGTCTAGGGCCTGTTTGCGTTTTCGACGTGTAAATCTATGCTATACGCGCTCGTAGCCGCTTCGGCACTGTGAAAGACGAGATGACAAGACCCACGCGCCCGCACCCGCCGCCGTACCCACGCCTACACTCTGAATGAGCCCTAAAGCGTGAAACGAGTGCGCCCGTCCCGCGCTCGCGCTCTATATGTTGTCGTCCATATAAATACACGGAATTATACCCGCCGCGGTGTCGACCCGACCCGCACCCGACTCACATCCGCGCTCTGCGTGTTTCACACCTAATGGGCCCTAGATGTAGACAGCGTGCGAACTCCTAAAAAACTCCAATGCTATTATGGCTCCGGTGTGGCAACAGGCGCTGGTTCAAGTCCAGCGAGATCCAAGGAATTTTTCTTTGTGTCGTTCGGTCTTTGTATCATTAATAATAACAAAAGTAGTGGAGTATTTTCACAAAAAATATAAAAAACTAAATAACATATTGCTACTCCTGTATTGATCCCAAATCCGTACCCAATAATCTGGAGAACGTAATTTAACAAACGTTGCGACGACCGATCGGCAGAGTCGAAGGTGTGAATCCTCGTCGACTAATTTTGTGGAACCCTTACATCCCTATGTCTGCACTAAATAAATGCTTTATCTACCTACTGGCAAGCAACTATCATACACAAAACAAAACGTTTCTTTGTGATATAAATGACAACAGCTAATTTTTTTTTTCCTATACGTCTCTTCATCGTCATTACACATCATCCCATTGTAGACCACACTTGTTAGGAACCTTGTGCGACATGTAAATGTCACTACTTTAAAATAAAAATAAAAGCTCAAATGTATGTATTTATTTGTGGACAGGATTATGCCGCAATCGTGTCTGAGAAAATTGCCATGATACGTAAAGAACAGGAAGAGACTGAAGTTTCTTCAACGCGAGGGGTAAGTAAAAAAACCATTTTATTTACTAATATTTTAATAACAAATTAACTTATTGTTCAATGAAGCCCCACATTAGGTAAAGTACATTTATGTGAAAGCTAGGTAAGTACTAAGTATAACATGTTACTTGGGAAAAGGCCGACGCTTATAAAGTACAGCCACTGACTAAAGTAGAATTCTCTGAGCTGTGGTCAGCAGCTGCAGTAGGTAGGTACAAATATATCTCATCATCATCAGATTCTATTCATAGCAGTAACAATGACGGTTAAATGTAAATAAAATAAATAACACTTACGTACTTTTTATGGGGTGCCACCCCCAACTTAATTTAGACCTCGCCCGAATGCATACTATTCCGGAACTAGTTTCTTCAATGTCATGAGTCAGTACCAGCTGATTTTAAAATCCAAAAGTTATTAATTTGTCAGGCTTCCAACTTACGTGGTAAATTATTTTCAGCTACATTATTTCGCATATTTGTTAACATATTGGTTTTCAAATAAAGGGAATCACATACCACTGTACTGGTTTATGTTCGAAGCCTTTACATTGTCACATTCTTTTACTACTTAATACCTTTATTACTAATGGCAATTTCATAGATAAGGAACAAACTATAAAAATACTAAATATTTATTTCCAATACAGCTAAGTTCTTAGGTTTTTTACTTGGAATCGTTCTTAAAGTAAAGTTATTTTGTTTCATGAACTTCGCCTTAGCCTTCAAAATAGACAATTTTTTGTGCCGGTGTTAAATGTTAAGGAGGGTTTCTTGCTCCAAATATTGTTTATCGCAAATCTATTAGAGAAGAAACGGATATTCGGTAACTATCCTGTATCCGGCCTATTTTTACTATCCGGTGGGCACCGGAACAATATCCGGCCGGATACCGGATGTTTAAAACTGAGAAAAATTCATAATCAGTACGCCAAATAAATTTATTTATTGATTAAAGTTTTCATAATAATATGGATGTTACTTTAGGGATAAATGATAGTTTTTACTCGTGCTCCTCATCTCCAAGCCATTTTCTTAGTGCTGATGACAGTAATGATTCCATAGCTTTGACTCTGCATGATCAGTTATCTTCAGCCTTCTGCAATTTCCCCAAAAATTTCAATGTTGTTCATATCAATGCTCAAAGCGTCCCCTCTCACTACTCTGACCTTCTTGCTTCTTTCATAGATTCTCCTGTTGACGCTATTCTTATATCAGAAACTTTTCTAAAACCTTCTCTTCCTTCTACTCATTTCAGTCTTCCCGGATTTAAGCTCGTTCGGAATGACCGGACGGGTAAAAATGGTGGAGGGGTGGCAGTACATCTGCGAGCTGATATTCAACATGTTGTTGTTGATGCTTCTCCTAACTTATATTCAAACTCCGCGGAGCACCTATTTTTAAACATTTCCTTGCATCACAAGAAAGTGCTCCTTGCAGTTTTTTATAGCCCCTCCCTTAATATCGACTACTTTCAGTCCCTTGAGTGTCTACTCTCCGACCATTCTCCTTCCTTTGATCATACTATTTTAATGGGTGACTTTAACACGTGTTTACTAAAAAATGACACTCGTGCCCATAAATTACTTTCTCTAATTTCTTCTGTCAACTTGCATATTTTACCTTTGTCTGCTACTCATCATTTTCCCACCTGCATTCCATCTCTTCTTGATCTTATGATTTATTTTTAGATATGATTTTTGACGAGACTCGTCCCTTGAGCATTGTGCTTCCCATGGACAGTTCTCTTCTGTATTTTCTTATCATGATCTTGTCTTTCTCTCGTATAAAATTCGTTTTCCTAAGTGTAAGTCGAAATTTCGTATTCTCCTAAATTTCAAGGCCATTGATTTGGAGTCGCTCAAGAGTGAGGCGGGTAATATTGACTGGACTCCTGTGTTGGACTGCGTAGTTATTGATCGGAAGGTAGCTTTGCTCAATGAAATTATATTAAGGCTTTATGATCGTCATGCGCCTTTAAAACGGGTTAAAATCAGACATGCACCTGCCCCCTGGTTATCACAAGATATTAAGATCGCTATGGCTCTCAGAGATAAGGCGAAACGACGCTGGAAGAGGCTTCCTACAGATGACAACCTAGCTCGTTTTAAATACCTGCGTAATCGCTGTAGTCGCTTGTGTAGAGATGCTAAGAGACGGCACATTCACGATAACGTTGAGAAATGCGATTCCACTCAGATCTGGAAATTCCTAAAGTCCATTGGGATTGGTCGTTCCACTGCTTCTGGTGATTCGTCCCTTCCTGATCTTAACGCGCTTAATAGACATTTTTCCCTACCCCCTGTTACTTTAGATAAGCGTCGTAAAAGCGCTACCCTTCGCATTTTGGCTGACTATACTTTACCGGCATGTACCTCTTTCTCCTTCCGGACTGTTACCAAATGTGAGGTGAAAACCCATATTCTTTCTATTTCTTCTACTGCTGTTGGCAATGATGATCTCAGTTCCCGTATGATTAGCCTCATACTCCCTGAACTTGTCCCTATTCTCACTCATGTTTTTAACTTCTCTTTAGAAGCTAGTTCTTTCCCTTCTCATTGGAAACTCGCCCATGTTATACCTTTACCCAAAACGTCTAACCCTACTTGCCTTTCCGAATTCCGTCCCATCTCCATTCTCCCATTTCTATCCAAAGTCCTCGAACACATTGTCAACAAGCAGTTAATGTTGTATCTTTCTTCTAATAAGTTGCTTTCCCCGTTTCAGTCAGGTTTTCGTTCTGGCCATAGCACTGTTGAAGGTAACAGATGATATTCGCCTCGCAATGGACAATGGTCTTCTCACTTTGCTTATACTTCTGGACTTCAGCAGTGCTTTCAACTCTGTGGACTTTGACGTATTGCTTGCTTCCCTTCGCTCTTTTAATATTTCTCCTTCGGTTATAGCTTGGTTCGACTCCTACCTCAGAGGCCGCTCGCAGTGTATTCGCTCTGACGAGGCTTCCTCTGATTGGTGTGACTTAGTTGCTGGCGTTCCTCAGGGTGGTGTTCTTTCCCCTCTCCTTTTCTCTGTTTTCATCAATTCTGTCACTTTTGTGCTGTCTTCAAACTTTCATCTCTATGCTGACGATTTGCAGCTATACCGCAGTTTTAAAGCGTCTGATGTCGTTGCAGCCGTTGAAGCGGTTAATGCTGATTTACGAAACATCGCTCATTGGGCTGAGTGTTTTGGTTTGTTGGTGAATCCCAAAAAGTCACAGGCTATGATTGTGGGAAGTGGGCATATGCGTGGCATATTGCATCTAGATTCTGTCCCACCTATAGCGTATAATTCCACGCCTATTGCTTATGCTTCTACTGCAACTAATCTTGGCTTGCTTTTGGATTGTAATTTGGTTTGGACTCCACATATTAATGAAGTCAGTCGTAAAGTCCATTTCTCCTTGCACTCACTTAAGCGCCTCCAAAACGATTTACCTTTAAAAACCAAAATATGTTTAGTCCAAACACTTATTTTGCCCTTCTTAGACTATGCTGATTCCTGCTATTTGGATGCTACTGAAGAACTGCTAAATAAGCTTGAACGACTGCAAAACCTATGTATAAGGTTCATCTTTGGGCTTCGTAAATATGACCGTATTTCACATTTCCGCAGTCAGCTCAAATGGCTTCCCATCCGTCTCCGCAGGAATTTGCATATTGTCTCCATTCTTTACAATATTTTACATAACCCTGTGTCTCCCGGGTACCTGAAAGAGCGTTTCAGCTTCCTTAGGTCCCAGGATAAACCCTGTCGCTCTCTTGTTAGGTCCCAGTTATCTTTTCCATGCTTCAATTCCGGTTTCTATTCTCACTCCTTCACTGTTCATGCGGTCAGACTTTGGAATGCACTTCCTATTATAACTGCCTCCGTGGCCGAACGGTTACCATACCGGACTGCCACGCAGAGGTCCCCGGGTTCGATTCCCGGGCCGGGAGAAATATTTGTATGACCTACATTTATTTCTCTCGTGAGTTTGGGTGTAATTTGTGGTTGTCTATGTGTGTCCATGGCACCCGCGACACAGGGTTTCCCTAGTGCGGGGCTATGTTGAGTGTGTGCGTTATTATTATTATTATTACTGTTCACGAAAGTAAATCGTTAGCTATTTTTAAAGTGAGAGTTAAAGAGCGTTATTTATCTACTATTCCATCCATATCTTAAGTATTATATTATAAAATATGTATTTATCTAAGTATTTATATAATTTATAACAATTTAATATTTTTATATTATTTTTTATATTTTTTTTTTCTTGTTTTGTTGTGCACATATGCCCGTTCTTTTAGTTATAGTGTCCTGTATTTAGGTCTGCAGGAAGAAATTTCTATTAGAAATAAGCAGAACCTTTTGTTTTTAATTTCGCTTGTATTCTTTGTGACTTGTTGTATTTTTCCTGTACAATAAACTATTAAATAAATAAATAAAAATAAATAAAGATGATAGTAATAGAATAAACAGCAACTACAGGATCGTTGACAAACCGTTTATTACTTGAAACTGAAATAACTAAGGAGTTCTGAACATCTGTAAATTTAGTACTCAAATTTCATTAAAGGCAAATTATGGTTGATGAAGACCAGTTGTTCTGCATTAAGTGGTAAAAGTTGCTTCTATTTATTTTCATAAACGAGACCAGCTTCGGAGGACAGTTTTTCACTATAAACACTTGCAAACTTTGTTAAATTTTAAGTACTACTTGTTATTGCCAGACGACCAAATGAAAAGAACGCGATCACGATCGATTTGAACTGTCTTCAAATACAATGTGTACCTACAATAGTGAAACGTGTAATAGGTATTTTTTTTTTTTTTGTCAAATCTGGTATTAATATTTAGAATTAGTTAGATCACAAACAAATTAATGAAATAAAATTGAAACAAAATAATAATGCGCGTATCAAGTGCTAGGCTTATACATATAGCAACTAGAAATTTGAATATAGCCAAAGAATGATGTAAGTGCTTTTTTTTCCTTCTACACCGCGAGAAATTTGCATTCGGCACAACAAAGTAACAGCACTAATATTAAAGTATCGCCGAATTTGCGATTTTCTTTTTCAGTGTTAACATGTATTTGTTTGTATTATCGAATAAATTAATCGCTTTTATAAAAGCCAAGTGGTCGCGACATGTTTACGGTAGTGAGTTAAAAATCCGGCGGCTCGCTATCCAGCCCAGGTGCTCTCCGGATATCCGGAATCCGACCAAACCTTAGTCCAAAAATTAGTAAAAACCGCAATATTTCTTGGTGGAAATAGCTATATTTCTGTAACTCTAGAAGATTCCGCATCAAACGTAAAAAGCGCCGGCTTTCTTAATCTATTTGCTCCTTAGGGTATTTTGATTATAGTTTTGTTTTATGTCTACAGTTTGGCTGGACAAAGGACTCGAGTCTCGGCCAGTTTACAGGCTCTACGGGAGCGCAGATTTTGACACCGCGCGAACTCGCTAGCGGCACGCAGGCCTGGGCCAAAAAGGTACACACTAACCCTTCGTGTATTCATCGACTCTCAATTTAATTGTCATCTGATCTGTCCAGCATTAATTGTTTGGGTTCAATCAAATTGCATTTCTCTCCTGTCGTGACAATTAAAAATATTCAGATTTAAATTTGTTCTAAATCGTCAAGCCACAGTTTAGTAGATTTGTTGTGGATTTACTTCTATAACAAAAACGTTATAACGTTTTGATCAGAACTTCAAGCAGAATCAAAATGACAAAAAGCTCCATTTGTTTCAAAATTTGACCTGACGATTTGGTACTAATTATTTAGGCTAAACCCTCGCCTGAGAGGAGACCCATGCACAGTCGTGAGTCGCATACGTGGGTTGATTATAACGATTTAGGCCGATCCAATTTTTACTACATTACTATTTCAAACAGCTATCAAGCAATCAAAGCAATTCTTACTTCAATTTTTTATACAGCCATTGCTTATAAAAAAATCAGAGAAAGTAATCAAATAATATATAGAAAGGATTAACAGCGAGTGGCAAAGACAGATTTTGAATCATTGAATTGACTTCAAGTACAATACTATCATTATTTTATCGAAGCAAAACTTGGTTCATTGTGTTGCTTATTAATAATAGCATTAGATTTACTTAACGCTATTGCAATTAAATAGAATTGTTTCCCGATTCAAATAACTGGGCATGATGCCCATTCTTCTGTTTATAAAAATATTATTTGTTGTTAGATCGGGTCTTAATCGTGTATAAATAGTATTTTATGCAATCGTTGCATAATGAGAGTTCTTACTAGTTGAGTACCATGTTTAGGCCATGAGGCTTTGCCAAGTGGTCTAAGTAATAGGTACGAGATTTTAAGACCTAATTATGTGATGATTGCATACAATACTTTTCCTACGAGTAAATAAAATTATGAGACAGAACCAATATTTAAAGAATTGTATATTTTGTTAACAATTCATGACAACAAAACGTAATTTTTTTTATACATTTTAACCCATTTATTAGGATAGGCAAAGGTTTCACCACACAGCCTCTTCATATATTTAGACGAAAGCCAAACGAACGCTACAAAACATAAAACCAAAGAGATAAGATAAAACTGGCCAAGTACAATATATTTCAACCAATCATTTTTTTACAAAGTCGTAGGGCCCGGTTGCAACACTTTTAGGCCAATTTAACCAACATCGAGTACATAACCAGAAATAGAGACGAAATAAGGGCCATATATTCCTGGTAACACATTAGCGATACAGCTCTTATAAATATCAACTCCGTTTGCACTGAAATATAGACAGGCCAACTACTGACCTGTGTGTACGTCTCCGTATATTCCAAAAAATATTCTGTATTTATTGTAATAAAGATAATATCTCTAACAATGCCGTGCTGTTCTATTCGGTGGCGTGGGAAAAACAGCAAAACATCTAATTACAAAACAAACGGAATCACATTTCATCGGTAATTAAGTATTAAATATATAATTATTATTAAATATGTAATTTTGCAATTTTCGTCCATTATAGCAAAGTTCAAGTTAACTGGTCGATTTGAAGTGAAACAGTTGACGACACACAATGACGACACCCGTCAATTGTTTCGAACTCGGGCTGGCCAATCGGAGCGCAGTTGTCACAGTAATGATATGACAGAATAGTTTTCAAACAGATTAAATGACATTTCGTGTCTATTCCTGGTTATTTACTCGATGTTAACCAATCAGTAGGCAGTATAGTGTTTGAGTAGCGTCCTAATTTATATTTTAATTAGCAAAAATACGACGTTCTTTTTTTGAAAATCATTAATGTACTGTGTATAGAACTTTAACACAGAACTATAATGAAATTTTTCAGCTCAATGGCGAGTACCATAGACAATAGAATTTGCATTCAAAACTAAAAAGAGCACCCTTATGATATGGTTTAGAAAATTGTAATTGACAGATTAAAATATAGAAGTCTAAAAACATATTTACCTCGACTTTCGGACGTGTTGTTGCATGCAAGTCCATGGTCTCGAAGGGACAAAATCCAAAATCGTGAAAGTTCAAATCAAAGTATCATAAAAATATTACCCATTCAATCTATCTCGTGAGTAAGCAAATGACCCTCAAAGTCATCATGTTTTAACTCTTATTTCTTTGTTAGTACAAAGCTTGTCATTCAGTTACAACTCCAAGTTGAACACTTTCCAGAACATTAAAATAGAAATAATTAAAACCAAGCATGATATTCAATAAAATAAATATTGCATTAAATAATGCGACAACTCTTATCAGCCACTGATAGCTGTAAAAGGAGTGAAGGAAAAACTTTCATAGGTTTCTCGCAGATGGCGCTACAGCAAAAAAACCGTTTAAATCAAAAACAAAGATCGGCAACAAGCATATAGAAAAATTCGTGAGGTCTGCTGATTCGTTCCATAGCTCAGTTGGGAGAGTGTTTGTAGTGGTTTTCATCAATAATGACATTAAAATAGAAACAATTGAAGGATTTGATTGAATACACCGAACAATGTGTTTCTGGACATTTCACATGACATTGCATGAATTATTTGACCGTCACAAAGTAAATATTGTTATCTCAGAAGTTTCAACATTGAAGAGTAGCCTTATTAAAGCACATGTGGTGAAGTGTCAGACGAAACCTGAAAGAGCTATATTGTATTTTGCGTACTTAACATAAGATTTTAAAACCGTGATTTTTCACTTAACGATTGTGGCTAATTACAGGGTTTCTTACCATGGTATGATTTTTTTATTAAACTGAGTGCCAGCCCTGAGTTTACAGTAACATTTGTCGCTTTCGACCGAGTAAAATATTTGTATACAAAATGTTACTTCTGCCCACAATTTTCAGTTTAGTTTACTTTACCTAATTTCGGTGGCAATTTTTATTATTTAAATACTTAAGTATATTATCGAGAAATTTTAAATAATATTTCAGTATTCTACACCCGAAAATTAAGTAATACTTCATGATAATATTCTTGAATATTTATATAATAAAAATTGCCACCGAAATTAGGTAGAGAACGCTAACCTGAAAATTACTCTTGGTCTTGTGACCGCCAGGGCGCTCTACAATTTGCCATACAAATTTGCGAAGTATTTTGCGCGGTTGCTAGCGACAACTGGCACTGTAGACTCATGGTAGAGGCATTGCAACCATGGAGCTTGAAACCGCTCCAAAGTATCTGAGGAAAAATAAAAAGGCATACAGTGATAAGAAATCTAGTTACACTAGAGGTAATCGTTTGGAATTCACAATCTTATATAGGCAACGTTTTAGACATCCTGTCCAATAATGTGCAGTCACACAAGCTGCGTTCAAAACAGTTTAGATGCAGTCAACCCGATCCAGAATGCAGCTCATATGACTACATACTCATTTCATAATGATATTTAAAAGTATCGTTCTACATATTTACTGTCTAGCCAACTCAAATTTGACGCCATATTCCCTAACATGGATTACTACGTAAGCGAAAGTTAAATGTAAATTATGTAATAAGTAGGTTCTTTCTCAGGTGTCTTGCTTCGACTGTGAGAACAAATAACCGAAGCCAAGAAGTATATTTGCCTAACAACGCTCCCTGGCAATTCGCCCTGATTCAAAGCTAAATGCAAATAGCAATTTCACTGGTTTCCCCCGACACTGATATTCGCTGACTAACTTTTATTTCAGCCTCACGTCTCGCCGTCACGTGGAGCTTCGGTCAGAACTTATAATACTTCGTATTATGCTTTCTGACCTTTATTTATTTTGAGTTAGTGGTGATCGCAACAACATGGATATAAAATGGTACTCTGAAAACTTAATGCAATACACCTTTTCTTGATTCTTTTACTTCTGACTCATTTAACATGTTACAAATAATTATGAGCCAAGTTCAGTAAGATTTCAAAGTACCAAAATTTAAGCACACAGTTATCAGCCACGTTTGCTGTCACGTTTTAACATTCCACAACACACGCACATTGCGCACTTGTATATACGGACAATGCTGAAAAGTATCCCATCGAACTTAAAATGACATCAAGCATCGTTTCCAACCGAACTTGAACAATTTAAAACAGTTATCATCCCTCATGGAAGAATGGCGTAAGTGCAGTTACGTCAAACATATTTATTTAAAAATAAAAAAATAAAAAATAAAAATTATAAAAATATAAATTAAAATATAAATTATAAAAAATATAATTTATTGCTCCATTAGATACACAATAATATAACCCATAATCTCTTCAATTGTAACTGTATCTACAATATTAGTCGATAGAGTTACAAGAATGAGAGAGGATGTGGATTATATTTTTCTGTACCTAATGGAGCAATCAACTTTTTTGATGTAACTCCAGTTATGCCATTCTTCCATGAGGGGTGCTATATTTATAGTCTAGTTTTAGCTCCAAAATCCGATTACTTTTTTGTTTAGATCCGAATTTAAATGCAGATGCGTTCATATACTAATCACGTCACGAGTCTCGGCTGCGCATTGTACAGCAACACCACACAAGAGGTGGACATTTATTTAGACTCAATATCAAGTATTAATAATTCTTACACGTTCGTAAAGTACAACATTATTAATGTGTTGTAAATATATATAACCTTAACTTTTATTGTTTCGAATTTGAAAACTGAGGCTGATTCGATCGACGCAGACAAATCTGCATGAAACTTTTGGCCTAATAAGAAATACTACATGTTAGTAAATAATATGACGTCTTTCCGAGTTCTTATGACGTTTAATTTGTTTCGATTCGCTGCTTTTCACTTACAACAAGTCTTCAAATGTTGTTGTGATTATCACTCATCGGCCCGATTAATGAAATTACAGTGTAAAGGAAGAACTCTCAGAGCATTCGCTGTTTGCAGTGGAAACTCGTGTTCGAAGAGCTCAAAATAGTCTGTTTAATTCAACTAAGGCAGTGAGCAACATAAAAGGACCGCATTATACTCGCGATGCCATCGCATGTCACCTTTGATTGACCGTTGTCTTGATTTGTTGAAGAAGCCAGTCTATCTTCAGCTGCATAGACGCGTACTCCCACTTCAAAAAGCGAACGCCCTTAAGAGTTTACCCATTACACTATTCGGTTTTTATCATAGTGCAGTGGTAATCTTCATGCCTTATTGGCATGTCTTCTACCATTGCCCGAATGTTGCGAACAAATATTCAGATTTCCCCTTTTACTTAAGGACTGACTATGCTTTATTTGTTTATAATTTATATTATTTAATTTATTACAAAAAACTTTATACTGTAACTATTTGTATACGTCAACATCGTGTCTTTTTTATAGAACCCAAATTCAACGTAAACTCTTATTTATTGAATAATTCAGTCCTATGACCCGTTTCATAGTTAAACAATTTATATACAAAATCTTTGCCTTGAATTTCATGGAAATCTTTTTATTTAAAATCTCTTTCATTTACAATAAAAAACAGACGAGCTAAAGTTTCCTTTTTTTAATGAAATTTAATTACGATTAATGCCTGACCAAATCTGTAGAGTTTGAGATGAAAGCTATAATTATTTTATTTAAAAAACGTCAGTCTTGCCTGTGTGCTTACTCGTAATACGAGCTTAGTTATTCTTTGAGCTACCGAAACGTGAACTAGAAAATATTTACCTCTTTAAATATAGATAATAACAATTTACATATTGTCCATGTGTAATAATGGATGTTTCACGGCTCTTAGAAGAACTGCGCTCAACACAGGGGGAATTCATGAATATTTGTTGCAGCTTTTAATAAGGCGTTCGCGGTGTGTTGTTTATCCACATCTATACCACGTCGTCCTACCAAGGACTGTCGCGACGTGATAGGTCTCCACCTGACACAGAGGTAAGTATCACCACAACAGAAGAGGGATTAGGGAAGAGGGAGAAAAACGTTTGAGAAAGACCTTTGAAGTGAATACAATTTGTACACTAAAACTGTTTCTTAAACATTAAATTTGAATAATATTTCGAACAGATATCTGTTCCTTTGTGCGTATCATAAGTTTGATAATCACTTTTGGTGCAGAATCCTGTCATTCCCGCTTTTCCTCTAAATAATTTATTGTGTGATGTCTAGGATCAATTGACACGAGCGGCACCAGTGGAAGGTGGCATGGGAATGCACCTTCTTCAAAAAATGGGCTGGACTCCTGGCCAGGGATTAGGTAAAGAAGGAACGGGGACTTTGCAGCCATTACTTCTGGAAGTTAAATTGGATACCAAAGGTCTACAGGCAAAGGAGGAAGCTGTTAGGCATGGGAAGGGGGTAAGTTAGCATTTTATTGACTAAATAATATACTCGTTGCCTTAGTACACCTTTAAGACACAATACAAATAAGTAACTCATGTGTTTTAACTTTTAGAAAATCGACTATAGGTAGGGTTTATGTCTGCACAGAATTGAGGCTATCAGGTCAAAAGTGGTGTAACCCCATACTCGTATAATATAACCTGTATAGTAATATAATGATTTCAGTTTCTCAAAAGGTGTTTGTAACTAACCCCCCAGCGTTTTTGAATGTCCGCACTTTTTCGTCTATTCTGAAGCTACTCTTTCATGGGCTCAGTCACCGTAGGTTATGGATACTTAGGTTATGGATCCCGGACCTGGCTACGGTGACGGAGCCATTTTATGAATACATGAAAATAGCATCCAAATATAAAATAATTATGCACTTCAGTATCATTTAAAGTATTATTGTAGAAAAAAATTAATTAAATGTGTGTCACACCGCTTTGATAGCCTTAATAGCCTTAATTTGAGTAGGTACTACCGCCTTACCTGATTATTCTGCAAATTAACACTGCTGTGCGAACATATACCATACATAACCCGGATGATTTTAAGGATAGTGAACGCAATCACAAGCGAATAAGACTCTAGGTTCCCTTTTTTTTGTCTAAGAAACCACGTGTCAATTTTGTATGTTTTGCATAGATAAACCCTCATCAGAGTCAGACAGCTGACACAGTGCTATTGAGAAACTTTCAAAATGTTAACTTTTATACATTTATTTAACCATATATCTTGTTTGTTGTGAAATGTTTAAGTACTTCATAGATAATTTATATGTCTAATGCTCTGGCCACACAGAGGCGGCCGCGGAAGCGTTCCGGGCGCAGGAAAGTTTTGTAATGTACGACTTCATATGAACCCTGCCACACTGAAACGCGCGGCGGCCGCGCGGCGAGACGGCGCAGTGCGGGGCTGAACGGTTGTATTACATTGAGTTCTATGCAACCGTCCTCACAGAGCGTCAGTGGCGAGGTGCGGTCCGGGAGCGGGACATTAGCGCGGCTTCAGCGGGCTTGGACGTTGTATTTTTTTACAACTATGGAGTGCGCTTTAAAATGAATTCGACCGAAAAACTTATATCATTGGTGCAATCATACCCCTATTTATTTAATACAAGTGCTCACATCAAGAAGAAAAAGGAAGAACTTGACATACGTTTCAAGAAAATGTATTGGCTATTTGGCAAATGCTCTTCGCTATCTGTGTGAAATAAAATACCTATGGTATCCAGCTCTGGGGCTGATAGTACAACGCTTCCAAAATAAAATACTGAGGACAATAGTGGGTGCTCCTTGGTACATACGAAAAGAGGATCTGCATCGTGATTTAGATATAGAGCCCGTAGATAAAGTTATAAAACAGTACGCCGAAGCTCACGAACTTCATCTTCACGTGAACATAGAGGCTATACAGCTACTTGACAATACAAATATAGTGCGTAGACCACAAAGAACTAAACGTTTTGACTTGTTTTAGTGTAGTTATTTTATAGTGAATAAAATAAATATTAGTGCCAGTGTTAACCCTTTAATACTATACGGATCCGTACGGACCCATGATGATGCACATTTTTGTTTATACTAAACGCATCTAAAAGTTACCATCCCCTCCTACCGTGTATCTGCCTAATTCTGTGTCTGCCAAACAGTGACAGGATATTGCCGCATTTTTTTCAGTTTTCTACTTTTTAATAAACACGGGTCTGTACGGACCCATAATAGTATCAGGAGTGTGTAATTATTACTTAAGTAAGTTTTTTCTGTAGGTAATAACTAAAAACTCATTGAATTTATATATTGTTTTGATTCTGTACTTATGTCGTTTGAGTTTATGTCAAAAATATTACATCAAGTTATTGAGGTTTTGTCTTTTATTTTTATCATAATTTGTTTCGTTTTGCCATACCTAACGCGTTCGAAACAATGCCTGCAATGTTTTTTTATGTAAAAAACATCGCATTGTTGCTTGTTCCATATGTGCCCCAAATAATTAAAGCTGTACCAATCACAAGTCTGGTTTAATTCTGCCTTCCCCTTTCTATTATCGGGGGATAAGACGTAGGCTGAGATATAGGCCGATATTCCAACACTACCACATTTATATGGCGAACTATACAAAATTTACAAAATATACAAAATTTGCCTTTCACAAGGTTTAAAACTACAGTGAAACAAAAACTTTATACTAAAGGTTATTATACAACTTCTGCGTACTTGGATGATAAAAATCCGTGGTAGTAACCCGTTTAGCTCATGGAGGTAGTCTCGATGTCTGATGTTTCAAAACAAAAATAAATATATTGTAAATGTTGAATGTGTACAAATGTTATTTACAAAGAGCAACCCCTAGAGTTTCTTGCTCATTCTTCTCAGGGGAATCTGCCTCACGAATGAGCGGTAGAGTGTAACCATTGTGACGATTACCAGTGTAATAATGCTTACCTATGAAATAAAGATTATTTTTGAACTTTTGAACGGCTTTGGAGTGGAATTCACTGACTTATTCCCAGAACGCTATAACTTGGGCCTTGAAAAGTCAAGGCGAGAACGAATAGGCATTATTTAGGCGTGTACACGGGTGAGAACGAGGTCTAATGCGCATTTATTTTATTGTAAAAAAAATCAAAATAAAATGTTCCTAGATTTGTAATTTTTTGAAGACTTAACTTCAGAAGACTAAAGTACATATGTTTTTGTTTATGTTTTTGTTCGTGAAGTATTTTATGTTCCTTTATTCTTAGTTTTTAAGATTTTTGACAAATATAAGTTTATATTTCCCTTTAAAAGTTTTTTTTTTTTATTTAACTCAACATGCCTCTGTAATCAACGTTATTAGTAAGGACACTTATGATCTTGTAATAAGTCTCACAAATCAATCTCATTATGATAATAATATTATTTTTAGATACAACAAAGCTCAAACTATAAAATAGAAAGGGTAAAAATTTTTCTAATTTATCTATATGTGGTATACTGACTCGGCGAAAATTGTGGATCCGTACCGTAGTAATCGTGTCCTATGAAAATGACACAAGTATTTAAGGGTTAATAAGACTGAACACAAGAACGAAGTGTCTTCCCATTAACTAAAAATATATTTTGTCGAAGGACAATTTCTTTATATAAGTTACTTTTATTTTAGGAAATTATGTTAAATTAAAACTGCTTATTAGTCTTGTAAAATGGATAGATTGTAATTAGTTATAAGGTTTTGTTTTGCTTTATAACTAATAAAAAAAATTAATACAAATGATAGAAATTATAAAAACAGTTTAAAGAAGGATTTGGGAAAGATTTCCAAGGGGCCAAACCAAATTCGTGAGTATACTATTTTTTACCTTGTTATGCCACGACTTGTTCATGCCGTCATTTGGTATAGTAAAAGAAAACAAAATCTGGATAGCAATTAGCAGTATTAGTCTGTCCAAAGCGAAAGCACTAGGAATGTGGAATTTCAACAGTATTAGCGCTAATAAAAGAAGAAGTTCATCAGCATTATCCGACAGTGACATGGTGCTTTCTTTATCTGTATAACTTAGAGGATGGAAAAAAAGGTTGAAAATGAAGTGTGGCGTGACGCTTTTGGTGTCACACTCCCCGACTTCGCGCCGCTGTCCCGCCCCGAACTACGCGCGGGACTGCTGTGTGGCACGCCCCGGCGCGCATTCGCTTCCCGCAGGTTCGCCCCGAGCCGCTATTCCGCGTCTGTGTGGCCTGACTTTAATTTAAGAAAGTATTAACTGCCTTTGTGGCCGAACGGCCGGACTGCCACGCAGAGATCCCAGGTTCGATTCCCGGGCTGGGAGAAATATTTGAATGGCCATTTCTCTCGTGAGTTTGGGTGTAATTACTGATTGTCTATGTGTGTGTCCATGGCACCCACGACTCAAGGTTTCCCTAGTTAAGGGCTATGTTGAGTGTGTTGCGTTATTATTTACATAGATACTACCAACGCCAACATTTTTTTTGTCACAACCTGCCTAAAGTCCACTGTTATGAACCCATTTTAACAACCATTAACGTCTCATATAGTCATACACAAGATACCCCCAAGCCGACTTTGTGGACCTTTTGGTTCTGAGCACAAAAATGTGGAGAAAATTGTTAAACAAACTTAAGTCTTTATCCTGTGACCCGTAAAATTTATTTTGGTATGACTCGTTTCATTAGTGAATGACATTTTAAGAAAGTTTTTAAGCCAATTTGATCTTTACGGTATGGTTTTTACTTAAATACGGAACACAAATTTCAACCAGCTTTAGTAAGGCTGTCGTGGCCAAGGAATATAAGGATTCTTTGCAAATTGAGGCAAGGGTGATTCGAGTCACATTAAAAATAAAATATTATTTAGTTATGTCTGTATAATATTGTATTTTCTTCTTTTTTTTAACGTCTGGATAGGTGTAAGGAACGTCTAAGTCTTGTTCATACAGAACAATGATTTCTAATTTTAATAATTCCGTTAAGTGCGGCATATTAAAACAAGAAAACTTTGAAAGTCACTAAAACCTTGAAAGTAATTAAAACTGAATACGTAATCACAGAAGACACGATCGTATACAAATGGCAGAGCGATTTCGTGATTTGTTAATCTGTCCATACCCACCCTACGCTTTATTAATAATATCTACCCACCCACCTTAGGCAATTTCTAGTGAACAAATGTTGTGAATGGTCAACGTTAACATTAAAAAGTGAAACAATGCTGTTAAGAATATAACTTTAAAACAAAACAGAGCTCGTGGAATCGAACCACGGGCATTGTAACTGGCAGTCGATACAACAAGCCGCTCGACCAATTTACTTGGAAATTAGATGACGAAATTTAGTATTGGTTTTAAAGATATGTTCATCATCTTCAAGCAACACTCCACTGTATAGCAATAAAGTTGAAATTGCTTTATTTTTTTCTTTGTTCAATACATAAGATGGCTCTCAGAACCAAAAGATCGGTTTGGGCATGTTAGGGGGTCAGGTATCTCATGTATATGACTATACTCTCCATATTTTTGTTCACTGAATGACCCCTTGCAGATTGGAGTGGACCACTGGGGGGTCGAGATAGACAACTTAGAGAATCATCGCTCTAGATCTTGTGGCCTCACGGGCCGGCAAAGTGTTTGCTATATTAATTTAAGAATACTTCTTCAATGAGTTTTCATAATAAAGATACAAACGTATCCATATACACGCATATAATGTCTGCGGATCTTGGAAAATATCTTTTTGTGTCACTTTAATACGACATTGAGTTATCAACGCTATCATTATGAAAAATATCATGACCTTGGTGCGTTCACAACGTGACCAAGTACTAAGTACTTACCTACTCGTACTCTACAGCGATAATAAGTCTTATTATCGCTTACCACGAATGACTTACAATATCTTCTGTAACGAATGACACACATAATCACGCAAATAAATTTTAATATCTTGTTTTCGGTAATAAACAAGGTCTTCGACCATGCATGCATATTTGTGATTTTTAAAAAAACGATATCTCAAACAAGACTAAAATAAATCTCTAAAGCTCGTATTCTAGAACTCTACTCAATGCTCAAGTCAGGATTTGAGTATGATTCAAAGCACTCGAAATCATACTCAAGTCCCTGTCATTAGGGTCATATTTCCAGTGCTTGTGTTTCCAGTGCAATCTTGACTTGAGCATTGAGTAGAGTTCTAGAATACGACCCTAATAAATGTGCCATAGAAACTTCTAGGTTAAAAATGTTCTATAATTTATTTTACGACCCCGGTAACGCAACGGTTTGCCCAGACTCTAAAATTGATTAAATTGATTTCAATTTTAGAGTCGTTTGCCTGCCCAGTGCCCAGTCCCGGGTTCGATTCCCAGTAAAACCAATTTGGAATTTATTTTTTTTTATTGCTTCTGGTATGAATGTTCTGGGTTGTGCCCCGGAGTGAATTCTATTACTCTGGTACTCACGCTACAGGGTATTTCCTAGTTTGGCATTAGGTAATAAATAATTTATAGGTATTCAAAATGTTCATAATATATTCAACATTTGACTAATACCAAATATAAAGCTTAATAGTAACAAGGTAATAAGTACAAATAAGTAGTTAACAAGGATGTCATATGATTTTGTTATTCGCTATTTATGTTAAGATTTGTTCATATTAACTGGCGAAATCACCTCTCTTTGGGTAATTTGTATTTAATAACCTATACACGTGGTAATAATGACCTAAATGTGTTGTTAGTGAATTAGTAAAGATTTATGAACTTCGATATTCTCATAAAGCACCGTGTACATCAAAATGTACATAATACGCACACACTCAATATAGGCCCGCACTAGGGAAACCCTGTATCGCGGGTGCCATGGACACACACATAGACAACCACAAATTACACCCAAAACATGAGATAAATAAATGTAGGTCTTACAATTATTTCTCCCAGCCCGGGAATCGAACCTGGGACCTCTGCGTGGCAGTCCGGCATGGTAACCATTCGGCCACAGAGGCATTTAAATATGAATTAAAATATATGAAGTGACTCAGATCCAGCAATATTATTCCTATAATCACCTAAACACCCAGTGTTCATGAATCTCATAAATGAATATCGCGTTCAAATTTAGCGCTATATATTGTACATATTACCATAGTGTAAGTAGAAAAATAGGTTTTTCATACAAAACTGAAGGCATACTTACTTGGGCCTGATTAAGGTAGGTAATTATCAGTGATAGAAATTTAGGTAATTAATGTGTAAATATTTTCTTATAGTCGTCACCAAAAAAGAGGCCAAATTTGTCAGCTAAAGAAGGCGATAGTATGTAACTTTGAATACGATGAAATTGTAAGTCAATGACGATCAACGAAACAGTAAACAAACAATTATAAGCATAAATGAAATGAATTTTATTGAAACATTATAATAATATGACGAAACACATTTGGAGTACTGTTTTGCACGAATTCTAAAATAAAATGTAATTTTGAGTTACTCCGAAACGTCCTGAAAACAGTTACGTCCTCAAGCTATTTTTTTTAAATAATCGTGTTGTAAGCAATTAATCGCCGAACCGAGTCACTTCGATTTCTCGGAAAAAATATAGACTTATTAAATATTAAAACCAAAAATATATAAAAATAGAACATCTCTTACCACACGTACGCAAATAAATTTATAATTTATCAAATTTAAAAGAGCCTCGTACTCATAGCCAGATTTGTAGTCATCCTGCTCTAGCTCGGGTAGTATTATTATTATAACCCCGAGCCCTAGCTAGGTTGGGGTTGCGCTCCATGTCAAGCAGAATGGTCCACAGACCCTCAGACAGTCTTGAACGTCTCTACGTATATAAAAATATGAAATTAATTATTAAAATGACAGCACATCGCTTTGAAAATAAATGAGAAGACCTTCAATTATATCACTTACTTTTTATTTTCACGAAGTAATTGATGTGATGATTATACAACACAACACTTTGTACACTGATCCAATCAAGTCTATGTGAACTGTAAGTGGAAGCTTTGTTGTTGATCACAAAAACACATTTTAAACATTATTGTAAGTATGAAGGAGGATAAATACCAGTTCAAATTATGAACATTATTTGAGATTGTTTGTTGTTGACATTGACAACTTCTAACTTATTGCCAGCCGAATGCCCTGTTTGGAGCAATTCTACCCATGCAAAATTAGTGGATACAGCCTTAAATGAGACCTGCCGGATCATAACTGGCTGTCTTAAGCCGACCCCGGTAAGATTGCTGTACCCACTAGCTGGCATAGCTGCACCAGACATCCGCAGAAATGTACGTGTCTTGCGGAAGAGCAAAAATGGCCATCGACATTCGGCACCCAATGCATGATCACTTCACAGTGCAACAGAGACTGAGAAACCTGAAAAGTTTTGTCAAATGTGTCGATCTTTGAATAGGCTTCGAACTCAGGTTGGTCGGAGCAAGGACAATTTGTTCAGGTGGGGATTTTCGGATGGTTCTAACCTGGACTGCTTGTGCGGTGCGACTCAAATGATGGCCCACCTCATATCGTGCCTTGCGAGCCCTAACACCTGCACGCTTGAGGATTTAATGGCGGCTACTAGTGACGCGATCGGCGTGGCTGAGTTCTGGGCCACAATTGTGTAATGTATGTCATCGATACGATAAGAAGAAGCCCGCCGAATATATGAAAACTTATGAAAACCCTGGTTTCTGGGTAATACATAAAAAGATTACTTTTTATGTAGTTGTTTTATCGATGAACATACTTATTTACACTAAGTTCTCGTTATAAAATAAAAATAAAATAAAATACAATAACGCACACACTCAACATATAAACCATTTATGAATATTATAAAATCAAAATTAAAAGAATTAGATACAATTCAGCGGAATGTGGGACAATTTTACGAAAATAAGAGGAATTGCTACAGAATTGCAAGGAATTCTGTAAATGAATTGCGTTTAACAGAATTGCACGATTTGGCCTTTTAGGCCCCCTAAACAACAACGGGCCGAAAAATAATCTAAACAATCGCAAACTCTTAAAATTTTGAATTGATTTCTCGTTAAAATCGTATAATGTGTTTACCGATATGATTAGTCCACATCCCTGTTCACGTCACGATGGCGAGTGTCAAATTTGGCCTCTTATTTGGTGATGACTATAGTATCGACACACCCATTTCGTCGTCAATGCGTATAAAATTAATTTTTTAATGTTTATTTTGTAAACATTTCAAAATATAGTTTGTATCACGTTTACTTTTTAAATAGCAAAAGTATTTAAACACGTAAGTACATATGGAAACAGAACTGCAATATTATTTTTTGAGACAATATTTTGTAGCAAATACTTAATAGGAAATAATAATTTATCGCCAATGTACTCAAATTCCGATAAATAATACGCATATTAAAAAATAATCAGTTCCCAATAGTCCCGGGATTTATAGAGGGAATGTCCACATCATTCTTTCCCTCAATTCCGTTCACTGGTAATTATAGTAGCAGTAGAGCTCCTTGTGAAAGAGTTCGTCCAGGGTAGTAATGCCACCTTACCTATTTCTGCCGCCAAACAGTAATGTCAGCATTACTGTGTTCCGGTGTTGAAGGCTAAGGGTGCTGGTGAAATTACAGGCACATGAGACTTATCAACTTGTCTCAGGGTAACGGGCGCATTAGCAGTGCCCCTCAGATCTTTGCGATTTAAAGCTCTGAGTGACACTGCAAATTGTCATGGACATGCGTGTAGTTTACCATCAGGTGCACGACTGTTTGTCCCGTCACTTGATATTATTATAAAAAGAAATACTTTGTACACTTTTATGTACAGTCAAGAGCACGTCAAGCTTGATACTTTGTACTTTGAACCGTTCTTATCGTAAGCAGCATAGAGTTGGATTTAAATCTTAAGTGTCAACCTTGACATGCTCTTGACCCTGTACATTGGGCGTTTAGCGCTTTTTCCATTGTAGTTTGCTGAGTCTTAGAAGGATGTTCTAGTTTCTTTATATCAATGTAACGCCACTAAAATTGTCTACAGATGAAAACACAGAGGCAAGGACGCCGAGGTCCAGCACCACTGGTCGCAGGAGGGAAACACCCTGTATCGCTATTGGGTGAATACTGTAGTAAACACAAGCTTGGACCTCCCGAGTATAACCTTTGCTTCGAGTGTGGTCCGGATCATAAGAAGAATTTTTTGTTTAAGGTAGGCAGTACATAGCTTACAGTGAATCGAGGAAGTTGCAGATTCAACTTATCTGTGATATTGTCACCTTTATCAGCCTCTTACCTTATGCATATAACTACAGGCACATGGGTCTAGTCTATTTTATGTCTCATGGTGACGGACGCACTGGCAGTGTCCCTCAGAACTTTGAGAGAAACGTTACGTTTCTATGACATACGATGTATTTTAGTAAAAATTATTATTAGTAAAACACATTGTGATGCAATTATACACAAATATGCGTGTCCAGACAGGAATTAAACAAATACACCTGCACCCAACGAGTGAGTGGACACGCGCGAAATGTGTACGTCTTACGCCGAACATTCGGCAGCCATTATGCGCTTCGGCCGAGAGCGTGGCTGAATATTCATTAGTATTCGGCCTCAGTTGCCTAACCTCCTCACTAATGACCTCAGTGGCCTAACGGTTTACACTGTCAGCGGTGGATAGGTCTCGGGTTCAATTTCCGATAGGACTAATTTGGGAAATGAATTTTTCTAAATTGGTTCTGGTCTGGGTGTTCTGGGAAATGCCCCAAAGTGAGTTTCGTTGCTCTGGTAATCATAGTACAAGACATTCCCTAGTTTAGAACCAGGCAATAATAATAATAATAATAATAATTTTATTTTAAAGTAGGTAACAAAATGTTACAAATACTTAAAGACGTACAACATAATTTACAAATTATATGTATATATATGAGCCTCCAACTCTTAGGGTCGTATTCCAGAACTCTACTCAATGCTCAAGTCAGGATTTGAGCAGACCTGAGTATGATTTCAAGCACTGGAAATACGACCCTAATGGCAACGACTTGAGTATGATTTTCAGTGCTCACTGCAATACTCAAGTCCTGACTTGAGTATTGAGTAGAGTTCTGGAATACGACCCTTAAACTAGGTATTAGACCTGTGTTTTATGAGGAGGAGATTCTCTAAATCAAGGCATAAACATTTTAAACAATTATGGACAGGTGAAAATGTTGTGCTTACCATAGGATTATACTATACCTACATCATTGCAAGACAAAGTAATAAAGATCTAAAATTGGTGGGGTCGTCTGGCTCATTACAAATTACTATTCGTAACATGTACCATCTGTAGTATAAAATGCATTCCCCTCACCCGTGTCTACGTTATAGATGCAACGTAACTATAATGTTACTTATAATTTATGCGATCGATATTTCAAATGAAAGTCTTGCAAGGCCACGCGAAACCAATACCAACAAACGCGAACATAAATGTACAATCAATTCAATCAAATATGGCCTTCATGTTCTATATGTAAACTGTCGAAAGAAACCCTCACAAATGTTTTAAAGAAAAAAGGACAATGCTGAATAATTTTTTTTTTACGTTGGCCCAATTGTGGAAGCTTACTGTTGGGTCAAAGTGGAAAAGGCTCTTCGAAGTACAAGTTTTTTAAGAACGCATATTTTCCTTTTCCGGTGAACCAAACAAGTGGTGACCTATCAAAACTGCACATGGGTAAAAAAATAATAACCAAGTCCAGACCCGTGAGGAAAAGCGAACCTAGACCTGAGTAATATATCTACATACTACCTACATACATTCGAAACTCATTTCTCTACGTTAGATTTTTTTTAGTAGCAGTACAGCTCCTTGTAAAAGTGTTCGTCCAGGGAAGTACTGCCATCTGATCTATTTCTGCCGCCAAGCAGTAATGTCAGCATATTATATGCTGACTTAACTGTGTTCCGGTTTTGAAGGGTAAGAGTGCTGTTGAAATTTCAGGCACATAGGACTTGTCAATTTATGTCTCAGGGTGACGGGCGCATTGGCAGTGTTTGCGCATTGGCAATTGTACCATCAGGCGCACGACTTGTTCGTCCCGTCACGTGATAGTATAAAAAAAAATTAAAAAATATATTTTTTTAATTTTTTTATATTTGATATGTAAGTATTGAATGAACGTGTTTCGACAGTATAATAATGTGATTTACCTGAATTTATAATTATTCAATCAGATACTAGTTTTGTTCTAAATTAGCACAATTTGCCATCACATATTTTCTTATGCATAACTTTAATAACAGTGGAGCTACTTGTGAAAGACTTGGTCCAGGGAAGTCCTGCTACTTTACCTATTTCTACCGCCAAGCGTTCCGATTTTGAAGGGTGAGGTTATTGGCACATGGAACTTGTCAACTTATGTCGCAGGGTGACGGGCGCAGTGGCAGTGCCCCTAAGATCTATCTGCAGCTGCTATGGGCTGGCATGTCGCTTACCACCTGGCGCACCTGTTCGTCCCGTCACTTTGTATCATAACAAAAACTGTTTTTGCGGTACGAACTTAAGCCTAATTAATAGACCCGATTTGACATTTCACATTGTATTTCCGGCTTGGTTAATGTTTACAGGAGTATATTCTTCAATCGCCTTCCCTGTAGACTACACTGCTTAAATGTTTGTTTTTTTACAGGTAAAAGTTGCTGGTGTTGAATATCAGCCTGCAGTAGCAAGCGCCAACAAAAAGCAGGCCAAAGCGGACTCTGCTCAATTGGCTTTACAGAAATTGGGCATAGTGACGTGAATTCCAGCATATTATATTCGACTTACAGCAATAGGTTGTAATTTCAATAAACTTGTACGCTAATATGAATTCGTTTCTTTTAATAATTCCCTGGTACTACGTCAATAACGCACAAAAAAGTCTTTTACAAAAGTCATTCATTCCCTAGTTTGCCACCCTTAGAGGTGGAATATTTTCTTCAGATTTAAATGAGACCACTTCTAAGGTACAGTGTCAAGAGCACGTCAAGCTTGACACTTAAGATTTAAATCCAACTCTATGCCGCTTACGATAAGAACGGTCCAAATCACAAAGTGTCAGGCTTGACGTGCTCTTGACTGTACCCTCCAACAAAAAAAGAATAATCGAAATCGGTTCACAAATTATCGCGTAACATATATACAAAAAAAAAACATACCAACAGCCGAATTGAGAACCTCCTTCTTTTTTTGAAGTCGGTAAAAAATCCAACCCTTCTACAACGCTGTAACAGAAATCAATAAACAGTTAAAACTTTATACTAAAGGTATTAGTATTAGTTTTATTTAGACATGAGCGCCGCGCGCGCCGGCGCGCCTCCGCCGCCGCCGCGCTGCGTTGTTCCTTGCGCCGCTGCCGCCGACAAATGCAATTGGCGCGCCGTTCAGTTCGATCAGGCGCTCCGATCGTACGCACGCGCACGTTTCCGTATTGTGTATGTAAAAATGGCGACATCAGAAAATGACTTTTTTAAGATAAAACTTTTTTTTTATAAAATGTAAGTTCGCATTTGACCTCCATCTCACCTGATGTAAAGTTACGATCGATGGATGAATGCCTATTCACTTTCGCCATAAAAAGGCCCAAGTTATAACGTTCAGGGAACAAGTCTGCAGGCAGGGAATTCCACTATATACCTGTTCGCCATATAAATGTAACGCTTCGTGCGAATCTTTGGAACATCCACAACATAGAGGTGGAACCCAAGTCTACGCCTAGTCCCCCGGTGATGGAAAGGGGGAGACGGAATTAAATCGTGTAATTCCATCGCACTCTCCGTGATATATCCTGTAAAATTTCGATAAGCTAGCAACTTTACGGCGGTGTTTAAGGCTTTGCAGCTTCGCCTCCACTAATTCCGAGTTACCTATAAGCTTCTTGGCACGGTTATCAATTGAATCCAAGGTGGCCAGTTGAAATGTTGCAAAGCCATCCTAAAGGTTTTTTTAAATAAAATATAAGTGCACATTTGACTTCCATCTCACCTGATGGAAAGTGACGATGAGGTCGACGATGCAGCTTGCACACCTAAATAATGCCTATTCACTCTCCCCTTGAAAAGTCCCAAGTTATAACGTTCAGGGAACAAGTCTGCAGGCAGGGAATTCCACTCCATAGCCGTTCGCCATTCGCTTCGCTTCGCATCGCTTTGGACTGTGAATTGGAGGAATTTCTAAATTGTATCGACTACGCACACGTGCCATTGAAATTCCAAGAAATTGCAACACAACCTTTTTTCGGCACATAGTAAAAGTGATTATTATGAACAAGAACAATAATCAACAATTTTAATCTTTCTTAGAAATGGTACCAATATTTTTGGCGCCTAGTTTTATTAAAGTATTATACCACTTTGGAATCTTGGTTAGTTGCGTCAATTTTTAAAAAAACTTGCCGCAGTGGTGTCCATACTTTTTTTTTACAAAACGATGAGTGAAAGTCGACTGAAGGTAAAAATATTTCAAAATTTTAAGGAAAAAAAATATTTTGATGGATTTTTGTGTAAAACTGCAGGCATTCTAGGGTTTTTAAGAGTTGTGGTAGACAGCAGTACTACTTAGGTGGCCGTTAAAATTAAAACATCAGAAATATCTGAAAAAATGTGGTCGTGGTGATTCAAAATATCATTAAGGGAGTAAATTTTCGAAGAATAACAATTTTTTTATCGTAATTGAAAAAAAAAATGAGATAGATTTTTTTTCTTATTTTTCCTCAAGTAGTTATGCGCAGGTCCACCCTCCAGCGCCCGCTTATCGTTGAATTTTGGGACACGCTGTATAAGTTAAATCCATTGAATCCAAAGTGGCCAGATGATATGTAGCAGAGCCATCCCAAAGGTGGCAGCAGTACTCCATGCACGACTGGACTTGTGCTTGGTACAGCTGAAGCAACTGTCCCGGTGTAAAGTAACGCCTCACCCTGGAAAGGATGCCAAGCTTCCTTGCTGCATTTTTGGCCATGGATGCAATGTATCTGTCGAAATTCAAATTGGACGACAAGTCCATTCCAAGTAGCTGGAGGCACCTGGCTATCGGTATGGATATATCGCGAAAAGTCGGAGTCAGCTCGAAGGGACTCCGTTTTGTGAAGAATAGACACGCCTGAATTTTGGTAGCGTTAAATTTGACAAGATTAGCATCGCCCCAATCGGAGACTGCCTGGAGTGTCAAATCCAAACGGCTAACCATAGACTCAGACAAAGTTCAGTGAGAAGCCCATAAGAGGGAAGCTTACTCAAAAGGCTTGCGTGCCAGACCCTGTCAAAGGCTTTAGAAATGTCCAAAGACCCTGCAAGTGATTCGCCTTACTTTTCTATAGCCTCGCTCCATATGTGACAGGCATACACAAGACGATCGCCCTCGTTGGAATCCGTACTGGCGATCACTGAGGAGGTCGTTGTCTTCAAGGTACGACAGGAGACGGTTGTTGAGTACGCGTTCCATAGTCTTGCAGAGTATGGAAGTGACTGAGATTGGTCTATAGTTGACAAGGTCAGCTCTGCTTCCCTTTTTCGGCACTGGTTGCACGTGTGCAAGCTTTCACGACCTGGGAACTACACCAGTCTCAAGTGAGAAGCGGTACAGGCGTGTGAGAACAGGAGACAACTCAGGCGCACAGTTACGCAGGATTCACGTCTAGATTCCAAAGATTTGTAAGTACCCCTTTTTGGCGTATGCAAATTTGCGCCATAGTGCAGCCAGACTGAGGTAAGATTAGATCCAGACGCGAACATTTGCAAAGAGTGAGGCAAAAAGATTTGCCCTGTCGTCTGCAATGTAAGCCAGCGTGCCTTCCGGCCTCAGCAGAGGTGACATAGATAGTCGACAAAAGTTAGTTAGTGACTTTATATTTAAAGATGTTTTGTTTAAAAAATTAATTTGTCAATTTCTGGCGTCGCCATTTTCACTACGCATACACAATATGGAAGCGTGTGCGTGCGTACGATCGGAGCGCCTGATCGAACTGATAAAAATTTCATTACCATAGAAAATACGTACTATAAGCACTATAAGTTAATAACGCACACACTCAACATAGCCACTGCTCCGTGACAATGTCTAAAACATATTTTTCATACTCTTCGACAGCTTCTTCAGGTGATGAAAATCGTTGACCGCGTAACTGGTTCTCAATTTTTGGGAATAAATAAAAGTCACAAGGTGCCAGGTCGGGACTGTATGTGGGATGGCTCATAAGGTCAACGTTGTTCACTTTCAAAAATTCATTTATCTGTCTGGCCATATGAGAATTGGCATTATCATGATGCAAGATGATACGGCATTTACGGTTATTTTTACGGAGTTTGTCAATAACTTCCGGCAAATAAATAGTCGTGTACCAATCACTATTCACGGTACAACGATTCTCCAAAGCAACAGTAGCCACGTGTCCAGTTTTATTAAAAAAAAAGAAGCAATCATCCGCTTAGAGGCATTTTGCATGCGCGCCACTTTGGTTGGTTTCGGCTCATCTCAAAAGACCCATACGCTCGATTGCTGCTTTGTTTTGGGATTGTAACTATAAATCAATGTTTCGTCACCTGTTACTATGTCCCATACCCAATTCGACGCCCGCGCCCCTTCGTTGAATCTGGTAAGCATGGCATTGCACCAAGTGATGTGATCCGTGTTTTGAGCCTCAGTCAAATTGTGTCGGATCCACGGAGAGCACAGCTTTTTCACACCCAAATGTTTGTGTAGCACCTATTGATTGTATTTGACCCATAACTATGCCTAAAGATGCAAATCGCATTGTATGTATGTCTCATGCCTGTCTGTTTTGATCATACGGCGCACAGCATCGATGTTTTTGTTGTTCACAGCAGTGGACGGGCGACCACCACGAAATTCGTCACTGAGATTCACATGACCGCGTTTGAATTCTGCAAACCAGCTATAAATGGTCGTCTTGCATGGTGCTTCATCGCCAAAAGCAGTTTGAAGCCGAGCGAAGCTCCGCTGAGCTGTTAAGTTACACTTAAAGTCGTAGAAAATCATGCTACGAAAATTTTCACGCATTAAATCCATGGTGATGTAAACAACCAATTTTTAAAATGACGCCATAATGTAAATACAAGTGACAGTCATATGAAACAAACTGTCTTCTACAGCCAAAGAGTTCCATTTTCAAATGTTGTAATTACTTCTTAAATATTGTTTTGTCGGCGCGCCGCCGCCGGTTGATCTATTATCGGCGCTCATGTCTAGTTTTATTACACAGGATGACAATTCAGGGATTCAGGTTGTCTTGATCTATGATGTTTGAAATATTATACCGGGATGCAATAGAGCGTTTGAGTACAGTAATTTGAACTTTTATATTGCTTTGAAATAACAATTTTTTGCCAAATGGTTACGCCCCTGTACTTGTTATGTAACACTTTGAGGTATTCATAAAATTATTAATTTCACAAATATAGAGCCGTTATTCTAAGGACATTTTTAATTAGCAAAACACCACGTTCTTTTTTTGAAACTCCATAAAGTTCTCTAAGCAGAACTGATAAAAAATATTCAGTTCAGTGGCGAGTACCATAGACAATGGAATTTTGGTTCAGAGCTAATAAAAGCGCCTTTGTGATATGGTTTCATCATCATCATATCAGCCGGAAGACGTTCACTGCTAAACATAGGCCTCCCCTAAAGATTTCCAGACCAGCCGATCGGACGCGACGTGGTAACGACGTGATATGGTTTATGAAATTATAATACAGGAGTTGAAAAAGTACTTTTAGGACTTAGGATATAATCGAAGTAACTAAATTTTAAATAAAACCATCAAATTAAGCTTACTAGAAACTATTTATTGAAAACAAAAATCATCAAATACAGACTACCTAAATTTTAACAATTACTATGATTATTTTAAATTAAGTGCAACTGTTCTTTAGCTATCAGTACAAAAAAGACAGAAGACTTAACTTTCGAGCTGTTAAATTAGTCTACCCTCTTCAACTACTGGAATTCACACTATGTCTTGTTTGAGAAAAAAATTGCATTGATCATTACTAACTTAAATGAATAAAACTCGCCTAACTCTACTAAAATGTCTAGCATATACAATCTTTGGAAAGAAATACAAGAGTTTTTATGACTTGTAGAAATATGAAATATTCTGACACTTGAAGAGTTGAAGATGAGCATGGCTTGAGCCATTTAAAGGTGAAAGATGGTGGGCCAGTGCACACAATCTGCCGAAATGCAACTGAGATAGATGAGCTTCACAAGACTCTTTGTTCTAAGCCACATTAAAACTATAGCAATCTGTTTATGTTCAAGGAGGCAGACAGAATTAAATGTTTTTTAAAAAGTATTTCAGTATTTCTGGTTTTCAGACAATACAGAGTATGTTGAAGTCACATTTCCACTTTTATTTCAAACTTATGGTACTTCTAAATAAAACTAATTATAATTTATAGTTTAATTCAAAAGTCATGTATTTCTGTCCAATCAGCAATCACAGATCTGTTCCAAATCATTACAAGTCAATGTCTATTCCTTCTTGTCTTGTTGTTTGATTCTATAGTCAGATAAAGCTGCCTTGATTGCGTCTTCTGCTAACACTGGAAAATAATATTTACTTACAAATTGCTCTCAACAACTGAGGAGATTTAATATGTTCAACTTGATAATATTTGCTCTTAATTTAATTAACCACACATTTTTTTTTAATTTTATGTTTTTGACTACATCAAAAATTTTCAATTAAAGAAACAAGTTGCTTAATCTTATGGAAAATTATTACATTTATCTTTTTATTTTCTTTTTAATCTTGTTTTTAATAAAGCCTTAGGTATCAGTATCAGCCTTGTAATGTCAATCCCTGTGGATTAATCTAGCTATTTGGGGGGGTCTTGTCTCAAAGTACCTCTTCTTATAGAAACCAAACTATACTTGTGTAGATGGCAGGAAAACCTTAGGGCGCATTTATTGAACACAACATGGCAAAGTAAACTTTATTTATTTAGATTTTACGTTTGAACTTAAGTGAGCGTCCTGGGCTGGCTTGTCTTTGATCTACACGGCGACCTTATTATTCTGAGGAATTTAATGTTGTTGCCTAGTAAATAGAATTCCGATTCACCATTAATGTACTTAAAAGCATGGTAACTGGACTCTAAATCATTACATTATCAATCCTATATTTAAAGGACTAAAATAACCCTTAAATTATGCCTGAGTGGACTTCTGGCAAAAATTATATTACAGTCTTTCCAGATGGATGAGATAAGTGTAGAAATGGAAGCTGAAAGACATTTTTTTCAATGCCAGCAATTTTTTAAGTCTAGCACAATGAATTAACAATTAAATATGAATTATGTATCAAAAAAAAAACACTCATGTGTTTAGTATTGCTACCCACTTGGTCTAAGTAAATGCAACTTACTTGATAATAATACTTACTTGAACAATGCAGTTTGACAGGGGGAAGAGATAACTCTTTAGCAATATCAGTATTCTTAATCGTCAGAGCTTCATCTACGGTTTTCCCCTTCACCCATTCAGTAGCTAACGAACTTGATGCAATAGCAGACCCACAGCCGAAAGTTTTGAACTTAGCGTCAATTATCTTTCCATTTTCGTCGACTTTGATCTGCAACTTCATGACATCGCCGCAAGCAGGAGCTCCGACCAAACCCGTGCCTACACTCTTATCCTTTTTATCCATGGAACCAACATTGCGAGGGTTTTCGTAATGGTCAATAACCTACAACATATAACAATTTAGATAGGTATGTTTTCATCGACGAAGATATAGAAAAGTCATTAATAATAAAATTTGTTGAAGTTATGATAATAGAACACTAGTCACGACTCGATAAGTAAACATGTGCATAATATTTTTTTAGCTCATTGCGTCGTTCCGTAGCAAATAGATACTCTTGCACAATGATAAACTAAGTTACCTTAGCATGGTACATGGCTGCTTGGACGACTCCAACATTATTAAGGCTCACACATCTGCGAATATTAGAAAGTAAAGCCGACATTGTTATGGACAATCTGAATTTCTCTTTATTTTAAATCACATCAATTTATTTCTGCAAGGTTCTACGCATTGACAGAGAGAGAGAGACACACAGAAAGACTTCGACGGTACGTTCAAGAACACTAGTCCAGTTGTCGCATTACGATGTTTATCTTATGACCTAAACACTTTATGTGCTCAGATTACATATTTTGAAAATATTCTGAACAATATAAATAAAACTTCTACATATTTAAACTAATGTTCTACTTATATTATTGATAATTATAATTAATTTAAAAAAATGTAAACTCAAGCTAGATAAAATTAATACACGATTTAAGAGCTTCCCTAAATGTCAGTTTGACGTTTTTCATGTGAGTTCAAAACCTAAAAAACTTTCAAAATCGAAAAGTACTCATTTACAAGAATAAATGTATAAAAATTATAAATATTGTAACAAATAACAAACATATAATTATTAGAAGTTTAATACATTTTAATTTTTTATGTTTAAAAATATTCAGAGTTCAAAAGCAATAGTACCAATAAAATTTAATTTATCCACCACAGTATTCGAGAGTACCATTGGTTACAAAACAGGTTTTATTACGATCTACAATCAAACATGACAATCGCATTTCGAGGCTTTTCCCGGCTTGTCGCACCGATCGTTGGTAACGTTTTGTGCATATCTCGGGCCAACATAAGTGCTGTGTAAGTAACTTATATTTTTCTGAATTTCTAATAAGTATTTCCATTATAAAAAAGTTATGCAATAATTGAATGGTTTCGGCGTAATCTCAGCATCACTATTTTTATGTCAAAACACCGGCCTGTCATTTTGTATTTGTATAAATGTCAATTTTCTAGGGAAATATTTTAGGTTTTTTTCTTCAGTTAGGCATTGGCGTCGTCGTTCGCTATAATTTTTTATAATAATTTTACCGAAATACTGTAAATAGTCATTTAACCCTGACATTGCCAGAATCGTCGTGGCAATTGATGGAGCCATTCTGAGGGCCGTATTCCAGAACTCGACTCATTACAAAACCTATATTTTGACCTGAGGAGCCATTCTAGAGAAATTGGAATTGGAATGGAATATTCTTCACCCTACAAATAGTGGGCTTATAAATATGTAAATAATAAATGCTTAAGTTCGCATGTTTGAAGCAAAATAAATTGCAGACCTTTATATAAAAACAAAATAAAATGTAGATATAACGGCGAGTCTAAATAGTAGTTCACTTAAGTAAGTACTTGCTTTAGCTCTTAATAACAAATTTAGGTCTGTCTAGAAAAATGGCAGAGAATCCGGACTACAAGACGGCGACTTCGATTCACGAGTTTACTGTGAAGAATATCAGAGGAGAGGATGTGAAACTGGATGTGTACAAAGGTCATGTGTGTATTATCGTGAATGTCGCGTCTGAGTGTGGGCTCACAGCGAGCAATTACAAGTCACTCAATGAGTTGTATGAGCAGTACGCAGAGAGCAAAGGTGAGGTGAATAGAATTAACATGATTCTATTGTGATAGGTCAGTTGCTAGTGTTGTTGCTTCTACAAACATGTTTTAAAATATTAGCCAGAGTTGGGAAAATTTTCAGAAAATAAGGTTAAAAAAATTTTTAAGGTTTAAAAAATATTTATAGCATGATTAAAAAAAAATTTCATGAACATAGCTAAATGTAAGTTTCTAAACCCTGCTTGCCTTATTTAATTTTTAACAAATTCCATGAGTTCCGTATACCTATTCAACTTTTGACAGGTGTCATTGTCAAATGTGGAAAAATAATTGGGAACAATATTTATTTTTCTGAAAATTATGATTTTTTTTAAATGAAAATTTTTCGATGACCCAATACACCACCACTAACTGGCTACCTATTTAAAAATAAATACAACTATTAAAAAAATATAAACATTTCTAGTTTGTTTTAATTTATTTATGCTGTAATTCAAGAAAGCCTGAAATATTCCATTACTTTACCCAATTTTTATTTTGTGTTACAAGGTCTTCGCATTCTAGCGTTTCCTTGCAACCAGTTTGCAGGCCAGGAGCCTGGGGACCCTGAAGCGATCTGCAGTTTTGCATCAAAAAAGAATGTCAAGTTCGATCTATTTCAGAAGATTGATGTCAATGGTGATAATGCATCACCACTGTGGAAGTTTTTGAAGGTGCGTAGTTTTTTTAAGTTACTTGGGTTCCTGATGTTGCGACACTAGTATTAAGTTCTGACATTAATATACATACAGCTTTGCCTAACAAGTGTCGTCTAAAGGAAAAGTCGTGCCTGCTCATAACTTAACCTATATTATATTATAAATAGTATTAGAGGTCCTTCTGAAAGAGTTTGTCCAGGGAAGTATTGCAACCTTACCTATTTCTGAGTGTCATACTTAGGGTCGTATTCCAGAACTCTACTCAATGCAGTCAGGATTTGAGCAGACTTCAGTATGATTTCAAGCACTGGAAATACGACTCTAATGGCAAGGACTTCAGTATGATTTTCAGTGCTCACTGCAATACTCAAGTCCTGACTTGAGTATTGAGTAGAGTTCTGGAATACGACCCTTAATTTCGACAAACACTATTGCGACTTGACATTACTTCGAATACACATTAATTCGACAGAACGCTACTTCGACAAAACACATCATCGACAGGTCACTAGTCCGACAGAACACTGCTTCGACAACACAAACATTTGATAGGTCACTATTCCGACGCAACATCAATATTTAATATAAATATTTCCTGTACTGAGAGACTACTTAGAGACCACCTCATTCTTGAGCGGAATATCTCGTATGTATAAATATATATCTGAGAAATAATTAATAACTTGTTAAGCAGTTATTTATCGATTACGTGGTCTGTCTGAATAGTGACCTGTCGAATATGTATATGTGGTGTCGAATTAGTTTTCTGTCGGTGTAGTGGCCTACCGAATGTTAGTGTTGTCGAAGCAGTAGTACTGTCGTCGGTCGGGTGACCTGTCGAACATATGTTTTGTCGAAGTAGTGTTCTATCCAATTAATGTATAGTCAAAGTACTGTCGAGTCGAAATTAAGCATGACACTCCCTATTCTGCCGCCAAGCAGTAATGTGAGCATTGCTGCATTGCGGTCTTGATGGGTGCTGCTGGTGAAATTACAAACACATGGGACTTTTCAACTTAATAATAGGTCTTACCAGTATAAGGACCTTATATCTTCATAGACGAATTTTGCATACTTCTCTACTTCATACCCTCTTGAATAATTAATTATAGATTTGACTTGTTTCTTCAATCTCAAATCATGCAACAATAAATTGTAATTCCATCCGTAAACTGTATTAACATTTAGTAACAGTAGAGCTCATTGTGAGAGTTCGTCCAGGGAAGTAGGTATTGCCACGTTACCTGTTTCGACCGCCAAGCAGTAATATGACTATTACTACATTCCGGTTTTGAAGGGTAAGGTGCTGGTGCAATTACAGGCACATGGGATTGTCAATTTATGTCTCAGGGTGACAGGCGCGGTGGCGGTACCCTTTGGATCGTTGCGTTTTAAAACTGAATGGCACGGCCCTACTTCCGTCCCGTCACTTTATAATTTAAAAAAAAATAAAAGTAACTACTTAATTACACTTATTAGATTAAAGGAAAATGGGCGCCCATTCTCCTTTTGCATTGTAATTATGTAGTAGGTGTAGCTGACGTCAAAAAAGAAGGTACTAGGTACATTCTTAGTTTTTTAGTTTAATAGCAGTAGAGCTCGTTGTGTAAGAGTTCGTCCAGGGTAGTACTGCCATCTTACCTATTTCTGCCACCAAGCAGTAATGTCAGCATTACTGTGTTCCGGTTTTGAAGAGTAAGGGTGCTGCTGAAATTACAGGCACATAGGACTTGTCAATTTATGTCTCAGGGTGACGGGCGCAGTGATAGTGCCCCTCAAATCTTTGCAATTTAAAGCTCTGAGTGGCATTGTAACTGTCATGGACAGGCATGTAGCTTACCGTCAGGCGCACGACTCGTTCGTCCCATCACTTGATGTTATAAAAAAAAAACTAATCAGTGATCCAATTTAAAGCCCAGTACAGGTGTTATGACAATGCAATAGCTGCATATGCAATAGCATTTCCCTATGAAATACGTAGGTAAATGAAATAATCAAGCCTCCTTTGCATATCAACAATTAATCGTTGATATTAAATGACCTTGTATGTAATAACAATCTGTTTAATTGTCCTGTGTCAATAAATTTAACAATATTCTTTTCCTCAATTGCCATCACCATTTTCATCAGCCTTCAATAACATTGCTTCATTCATTTATAAACAAAACGTAAAATAATAAAACTGTACTATTATAAAGCAAAAAATATCGTTATCGATTACGTTACAATTAAAAAAGTGTAATAACTTTTATTATCAGACATAACTATCAGTGTTTTGATTAAATATTGACAAGGTATTGCTGCCATTAGGTGGTTATTGATTTCCACGACCTTGCAGTTTAAATATAAATACATGGGGTAACTATTTAGATACAGGGTTGTTTCTCTGAGAACACACAGCTGTTGTGCTGTTGTAATCAGTTATTTTTATGGAAATATACTTGACTATTTTGCATCGCTATCTAGATTATTATTTATCTTTTTTTTTTCTTTTTTTTAACAAACAAAATTACTGATGGTCAGGTTCTGTGCGTGCAGAACCTGTCTGATCAGTGATCCGGATTTAATAGTAGGGAGAGTCAAAACGCTATCACAGGCACAGGAGGTATATTTATAACACCTACGACCAGCAATACATTTGCGGCATTAAGGTCCTTGCTTACTATTGCAAATGTAGAAACTGTTTTTTTATTCATGAATATTAACTAACATTTTGTCGCAGGTATATACCAATATTTTTAAATTTATTTGTCTGTACCAGCACAAGCAAGGTGGCACCTTGGGCAATTTCATCAAGTGGAACTTCACTAAATTTATCATTGACAAAAATGGCGTGCCAGTCGAACGCCATGGACCCAACACCGACCCCGCATCGCTGGTAAAATCGCTTGAGAAGTACTGGTAAAATGGATACGAAATCATTACTAAATTTTAAATAAGGGAAGTAAGTAAAGTATATTCCGAGTGAAGTGAGAAAAGATATAATTGTTAGAGGGTTATTTGCGTTAGTCTAAAATCGCAAATACTATTGTATTATTGTTTTTATTACTTTGCAAGCTATTAACATGTCATATATTTTTACGTAATTCTTAAGCTTATTATAAAGCCTTTCATTCTCTGGGTCCATAAGCAACACTGATTGTTTGAAGCACTTTTGAGGAACTATTAATACACTGTGCACATTAGAGCCTTTTTTTAAATAATTGAACCACAAATGCATCTGCTGGTGGGCTTTGTCGAAGTGCACGACTTGCTTTATTTTTATATTCAGAATTGATCGTTTTCTTGGCTACCAGGAAATCATTCCTGCAACATTGTGATGATAAGAAGTACAATACGTAGTAGTAGTATGGTCAATCCATGTATATTGAATATGGAAAAATATGTTATTAATTGTACTGAGAATGATAATCTGGAAATGTTAATTTAGTTATGTTGTAAAATTTTAATATTGTTTCTGTTGTCTTCGGGTGCACAATATATTATACAGTGCATTTTGTTTTTTTTTTATCGTCGATATTAAACTATATAGAAAATCAATAAAAAAGCCTTTAATTTAATCTGCAAGGTGAAATTTAATTTTACCCTACTGTATCTTCGGCGCGTAGCGCACTGTCGGAACTTGTTTAAAGCAAGGATAATTTTAATTCACAGAACAATAAATAGGTACATGTTTTTTTCTTCCGTGTTTTGAATCGTTTAATAAAAGCTTGTGCTGCATAGACCTCGAGGACATTACATGGATAAGGTGACCATTTTGTTTTCCTCGGAGCGGGACGCCCTTAGAGCAGAGGGGACGCCCCTGTAAATTTATTTTTGTTTTAATAATAAAATACATGTAAGTATGATAGCTAGTTACGAAATATTTGATGTTATATGAGGTTATATGTTTAAAAAAAAAACAAAAACTAAAAATGTTTAATGATCAAAAATTAAAAAAAAACTAATTTTTTTTTCATTTATCGTCACGTGTGTCCTGTTCTGTCGAAGCGTTTATGTATTTTGCTTAGACTATTCCTTTATTTTTTTTCCATCCTCTAAGGTATTTTGGGGACAGCGGGACACGAAGCTTAAAAGTGAATCACGTTATGCATGGAGTATCCTCTAAATAGCACGAGTGACCACTACAAACGCGAAGACTCGCGCGACCGAATATTTAAGACAGTTCTGCACCAATTTCATTCAAAGCGAAATAAGATGTACTCACAAATCACTAATATACGAACTGTTATTATTTATATACAAAATTTACCTGCCACAATGTCGCCTAAAATTGCAGCCAGGCAAGGCGATTCTGCGATTGCGTCCCATATTCAAGCGTGACTAACGATGACCATACTCGACTTTTTATAATTTGATTAGTCAGGTAAAAAACCCTCATTTAGTCGGTTCTAGTCGCCAAAAAACTAGTTTTAGTCGGTCCGCCGATTTTAATTTAAAATACAATTCCGTTTTGAAGTCATAACGATTTTTTACTGTCCACGCTAAAACAAGCTTATTCCAGCGCCATTTTTTTAATATCAAGAACCACAGCCTCCTAGCTTAGATTTGATTGCACCTAGAAAAAACTCGTGAATTTGTCGGTAAAACGGCAGTCGTTATCCTGCATTGCAGTCTGCCTTGTCATCCGCCGCGTAGTGCAGGATTATGAATATAGTCGCAGCGTGCAAATAATCCTCCAATGCGTCCTGCGAGACTCCATACGTGGCCCATACGCAGGATAGTGTGTGAGCAGTCTTCTGCCTGCGCGGCGGACGGGGCGTGCAGGTAATGCATGGGCCGTTTTATAGTGACAAAAGTTTTAGAATTAGTAGCTCCACCATTCGATCATGGTCACACTGGAATAAGGGACGCGCTGCTATGCATTAACACGAACGAGCAGTGCAATATAAGCGTTATCGTGTGAAAAACAAGGTTACGTTTCAGTAACACGTTTGGCCGGCGCGCGGTCACCCTAATCGGATACATCGTACTCTTCCGTTCAAATTAGACTAAAAAATAGGGTGACTTGGCATGCCTTGCGACACAAACGTTGATCGACGTCCTTTGCAGTCAATATACTTATTAGAATAACATAAAATCTCAGCGTCTGATCACGTTTATGTTTATGAACGTTGCGTCGTCGTGTACAACAAATATAATTTTAATATAACAGCTTTAATGACATCGATTACAATACGAAATATCATTCAAATAATATTATATCTATGTAACAATAACGTAATGTATGTACATACATCCAGTACAGGTATACTTACGTTATTAATTCTAATATCTATAATGTATCTAGAAAGGTAATAACAACATATAGTTCAAAGGGTAGTAATAAAAGCTCCGAAAAGTAAATTAAACTTATTAAAAATTTACATATTACTGCCTTATGCTATGCTACTGAAGACTTACGCAAATAAAGATGCGGAAACAACCGAATGAAATATTGAAAGTTGCGCAAAATCTTGCTGACGTAATACGGTACTTACTACCCAAGTTAATTTATATTTGACTGAAACTTATTGTTAACCATTTTTATCGTAAATCAACTTCTATAAATTTAAAAGCGACCATAAACACATTTCATTAATTAGTGCTATTTATTTTCCGTGACTTATATTCCGTGATCCCATCATGCGGAAGTAATATTATGAGTGACATGACAACATAGGACATCACCGTAAGTTAGTTTTTCTTTCGGATTTAGTATATTATTCGGAAGTAGGTACAATTTCTACAGGTATTCATAAATTAATTTCTTCTTTCAATTTCTGTGTTTATTTATGTACCTAACGCATTTTAGCATAGTGTTGATAAATAGGTATTATTACAGTTAGCCTTAGTTCGCTGCAATTCGATTTGTTTTTCAGAACCTTTATTTTTTCTGTAGTTCGAAGTAGGTACAACTTATGTGTTGTTAGTAATTATATTAAAATTGTTACAATTGCATACGTATTTACGGATCAAATTGAAGAGAAGTTATAAAATAAAAATTGTCTTCAATTTTCGTACCTGTTTACCACAGACCACATAAATTTACCTATGACAAACATACGCAAAACATAATTATTATTATGTTATTTTCATAACACACTTATTTTGTCCAGGGTATTTGCGATTGTCACACGTTGAAAATGAAACTAGTAATTATTTCGGATTTAAATAGCATTTATTTGTTTCTGCAAACAAACCAATGTGTCGGGCCATTTACAGATTTCAGTCACGGCCGACCTTAGAGGATGGAAAGGCCGACCGACAGTATGTTTTTAATTTGTGCGACTGACATGGTAATTATTGACCAGCTACAGGTACGTTCTATGTACGTACGTATTAAACCATAGACCATATATTTCGGTCTGTGTGACATAACTGGTTGATGACTTCCATCTTAAAAACAAAATTCAAAATGCAGGAAATTTTAATCACCACAAATACGAAGTTATACGTGGTTCTTTAGATATGCATTTTTAATTTATGTGTATGATTTGTCTAGGTAAATGTACGTACATCAACATCAAGCTATACATTTTTGTTCGATTAATTGAACTCAAATAATTCCTTTTGGAGACTATTAATTATTTAATATTTATTTATTGATCACTAAATAACTATAGAGCTATCAGCTTAAAAAGGTACACAAATGATTCAAAAGCTAAAAACGCATATAACTTATAAAAAGTTAATTTTGGTAAAAACTCTAACTACAAAACCCCGCTATTTTTTGCGATAGTAGTTACATAATATTAATTGTTCACACTTCACACCTGTCTTTTAGCTCAGTCTGTTCGCGTTGCGGAACAATAGACGCGGGCCCCGCTCCGCTATGACAACCGACGCGATGATGCCAACGGCACAACAGCGACCTTCCACTGCTTTTATTACAAGTTCGAGAGAGACGCAAGACTAATAAATGTGTGTGAAGAAAAGTTTATTCACAAAATAAAAAATATAGCAACAATGATAAATAATAATACATTCACGTTTATATTAAGAAATCGTTCAAGCACAAATCGCAAGGACTACAAAAGTGATTCTTTCGGTTCTTATTATTTCTCAAATCCCAGACGTCACCATTGCCTACTCAACTAAACTATCAAAGAATTTAAAAGCTGAATTATTTAACAGTTGACCGATTGCAGTTGCAAATTGGATCGCTCACACGCCTAGAGACTGGACAGGCACAAGTTTAGTAGTAGGAATTTCATGATCAAGATCTTGTAATTCCAAGCGCATTCGGCTAAGATCCTAAGTTAATTTGTATGGGTTGTTAGGTTAATACATAGGGCGCACTATAAGCAGCTATAAATTTCCGGAACTGGCCACTTACATAAACAATATTTAAAAAGTAATTACAACATTTGAAAATGGAACTCTTTGGCTGTAGAATGCAGTTTGTTTCATCTGACTGTCACTTGTTTTTACAATGTGGCGTTACTTTAGAAATTGATTGTCTACATCACCATGGATTTAACTCGTGAAAATTTTCGTAGTATGATTTTCAACGACTTTAAGTGTAATTGAACAGCTCAGCGGAGTTTCGCTGGGCTTCAAACTGCTTTTGGCGATGAAGCATCATGCAAGACGACTATTTATAGCTGGTTTGCAGAATTCAAACGCGGTCGTGTGAATCTCAGTGACGAATTTCGTGATGGTCGCCCGTCCACTGCTCTGTACAACAAAACATCTATGCTGTTCGCCAATCAAAACAGACATGCATGAACATACCATGAGATTCGGGCATCTTTAGGCATAGGCATGAGTCAAATACAAATTTGGTGTGGGACATAGTAACAGGTGGCGAAACATGGATTTATAGTTATGATCCCAAAACAAAGCGGCAATGGAGCGTATCGGTCTTTCGAGATGAACCGAAACCAACCAAAGTGGCGCACGTGCAAAGTGTCTCTAAGCGGATGATTGCTTCTTTTTTAATACAATTGGACACGTGGCTACTTGCTTTGAAATAGTAGAACAACGGAGTATCAAAAATAGTTTTGACCAATGTCTTAATTGAAATACACATTTAATTTTATTTGATAGTTTAGATGTTATATTTTATTGTACTAAAGGTTTTTTATATTAGATAGGTATGTTGATTTAATAAAAATACATCCAAAATATCCTTTCCCGTACTCATCTCGTTTTGCCGTATAATTTTGGGACTTTCGACGTCCTATTACGTATTGATTTGTTAGATAAACTATGAGTTATTATATGTTTCTATAAAACACATCTTACGTAAATGTCAAAAATAGTTGATATTTTTCAAATTTGTTGTGTAATGTAAAGAAAATAAATCATGATTAAAAATGGAGACATTAACCTATCTTTATCAAATTCATCAAAGGTTGTGACTGTTAGCGAAGCTTGCGGAAGCTTCGAATTTTGTATTATTTCATAGCGTATGTATTCATTATCAAAATTTTATAAAAATCAGCTGCAGTTCTTTTTTGGGTTTCTAAAAATATGAAAGAAATCGTAATAAATGTCCAACCGCAGAAAAACCCTTATCAATGCAACGCGATAAGATAATATAGATGCAGTTGCATTTATCAATATTATTCACACTACACCATTACTATATAATGCTCTGACACATTAATTCATAAATTTATTAAAACAAGCAGCCGTTTGTTACTGAATATACTTTTCCAACTCCTTTGAAAATGAGTACATTCAAATGTTTGAAACGAGAACTAATAGATACTTTCCTACATTGAAGGTGGGAGAAATGAATCTGCTCTAGAAACATTTTTACGAGAATACTATGAACGTTCGGAGGACAATTTACCTTTGATAACTAGACAAAAAATCAAAAAGACAAAAATCGTGGATGCATTGAGGTCTGCAGATGCAGAAAAAAATATATCAGTGCTAAAATTGATGGACGACTATAATACCATCCAAACGCTGAGCGATCAAGAAGTATTAAGTGTACCTATTTATTAAATTGGATCTGACCAGCGCTCAATATTATATATAATATAATATATTTGAAGAATGTTATGGATGAACGGAACTGTTTCTTACTACCACCTTATTACAAAGTACAAAAAAGTAAACAGAACTGTTACCCACCTGCATCAGCTATTGAAATTACAAATACATGCGCCAAAATGTTATCCCTGCAAGATTTATTAGATCACACAACGGCGAGGATATTGATGATAGATTCCGTGTACAAAAACGGTTTGAAACAGTTGGTTTTATACAGTAAATGGGGATGTGATGGCTCGTCTGGTCAAAGTGAGTATAAACAAAGACTTCCAGAGGAGTCTGAACTTGTGTCAGACTCATACTTATTCGTCGCATCTATTGTTCCCATCAGATTAATTGATGAAACGACTGGTAGGTACTGTTGTTTGGCAAAATCCTGCGCCTTCATTCGTGAGATTCTGTCGCCGTATTTTAATTGAATTTTCGAAAGAAACTCCTGAGAAAACTAAAGCTGTTGTTAACGATATTCAAAATTAAATAGATTCTTTGAGTCCATCGTTGATTGTTAAGGAGATGATTTTGCATATTTCTTACAACCTTTCGTTTCAAAAATAGTCAGCTACGAGTGACGAAAATAAACAAATGGAACAAGAGAAGAAAACTGTGGTACAAAGACGCTTTCGAGAAGAGCTTGGATTAATACTTAATTGATAAACCACGGCAAGGAGGTGGTAATACCAATGACGATAACACTACGAGAAAGTTTTTTTATAATGCAGCCTGCTCAGCTAAAATACAGGAGTCGATGAAATCTTGATAAAGCGACTCTATGTAATCCTTCAAGCTTTATCGTCTGGCATAACGATAGATTCCCAAATATTTTGGGAATATGCTTTGGAAAGTGCAAGAATATACGTCAGTAAGTATGATTGGTATTATATGCCATCTTCCGTACACAAAATATTAATTCACGGAGAAGGTATAATTAATAATTTTGCAGTGTTACCTATCGGACAGCTTTCAGAAGACGCTCAAGAATCTCGTAATAAAAAGTACAAACAATTTAGATTACACCACAGAAGAAAGTGCTCTAGATCTGCAACAAATGAAGATGTATTTCACACGTTACTTTGTACTTCCGATCCATTTATAACCAGTAACCGAAAATCTTAGGTTAAAAATCCACAGGAGCTTGACGAGGAGACGCTACGTCTATTGAAAGTGGACCAACTCATCACTGATTCTGAAAAAGATATTAGGTAAAGTACAGTAATAATAAGCTATGATAGAAGAGAAAGGCTAGAGTCTAAAACATATATCCGAAATAATAACAAATATGCTTTCATGTTTTTTCTTGCCCCGTATTTTTATTTTTTTTATTTTATATAATTTTAAGTAAAATTTATAATTACATTTAATTAATTTTTTGAATAAAGAATTACCTTACATGGCCTTTCCATTTTTTTAAACATAAATATTGGGTAGTATTTAATTTACCAGAGAGAAATTTATGATTTTGCACATTTTTT
>NW_020653850.1:6717554-6733484 GCF_003589595.1 Hyposmocoma kahamanoa
ATCTAGTACGAAGCTTTATTCGCATCACGCGTCTTTTCATTTGGTCAACTATTGCTTATTTGGCAGTAATTGTGTCGGACGGATGTCGGAAATCTAAAAAATCGGAAGATATTGCACCAAAAAAAAAGTAGATTGAGGAAAAAAACAATAGAAGCTGATCTTACCTAGAAACACTTTAAATCGATTTTCTTCAAACACTGATTGGTCATTTTTAACCGACTACAAAAAAGGAGGTGGTTCTCAATTCGACTGTATTTTTTTTTATGTATCTTACACGATAACTCCGGCTTGTGAACCGATATGGATGATTATTTTTTATTGGAAAGAGATTATCCCAGTATTGGTCAGATTACAGTTTGAAGAAAATATTCGACCTCTGAGGGTGGCAAACATTGACTTACGTGGCAAACTACGGTTTCATGCACTTACCGGTAACCGATTTCAATAAAACTTGGCAAATAGATGTATTTCCACGAAATTTTGAGGTCGGTCATTTTGTATAAAAAAGGTTATCATTTTTACATTATTACTCAAAGAAAAAGCGCGTGATGTTTCTTTATTTTTATGTTACGAATTTTAAATCCTAAAAATTGTATTTTTTATTACTTCTCAATGTCGCGTTTGACAGCTGTCATTCCAATACAATCGCTATGAAAAAGAAAGGCGGGAAACTCGAAAGAGAAAGGCGCGTTTTAAAAACATTATTTTTAGAAAATAGAAAACAATACTCTCTTTCTTCTTATCCTTCTTATGGCACGCACTCGAAAAACGGAATTTTCCAACAAAAAGTTCTGATACTATATCCATTTTCCCTGTAGGTATGATAATTCTTCGGAAATTCATTAAGCTATCGGTCGATCGCCGGTAGTATTTCGTCGCTAGTCGCCCTCACGCTACACTGTATTTCGTCGTTAGTAGTCGCTGCGACCGCAGTCGCGAAATATCGCCGGCACGCTGCACGAGCCCTTTGGAGAATCGTTGTGATAGGCACACGACCATTTGTTTGTCGGAAGTATAAATAACAGTAAACGCCGTATCATCTCGCACCACGATAATGCCAGTTCTCATACGGCCAGACAGAAAAATGAATTTTTGAAGGTGAACAACGTCGACCTTATGAGCCATCCCGTGTACAGTCCCGACCTGGCACCTTGTGACATTTAATTTTATTTCTTAAAATTAAGAACCAGTTACGCGGTCAACGATTTTCATCACCTGAAGAGGCTGTCGAAGAATATGTTTCAGAGATTGTCACGGAGGAGTGGCATAAATGTTTTCAAAATTGGTTCATTCGTTTGTAAAAGTGCATTAACGTTAACAGAGAAGATTTTGAGAAACAATAAATTCATATCTTACCATTCATAGCATTTTCTTTTTATTCATTCTGGAAACTTATAGTGCGCCTCACGTATAAAAAAAGTAGTGGAGTTGCCGGTTGACTATACAATTTAGATTTTAAAATTGTTTGATTATTATACTTTTTGTAACAAAACAAGCAGTCAAGCAGGACTCACTCATTGCTAGCTATGGGCAAGTCAAGTTATTTAACTTGATTAACTCGAGTCACTGCCACAACGAGTCAACTCGAGTTACTTATTTATGAACTCGAAATAACTCTGTACCCGCCCCGCCACCGCCGAGCCGACTTCATTCGTTCCGGCGACTTTCGGCGCACGCTCGAGTCGCGAACGATGGGCGAGTCGAGTTATTTAACTCGAGTTACTTCCACAACGAGTCAACTCGAGCTGCCTTTTATGATCTCGAGCTAGCTCGGTGCAGTTCCCGCCGAGTCGAATACTTCATTCATCAGCGCGTCGGCTATTCGTTCTCGGTCGGTTCGGCAACTTTCGGAGCTCGCTCGCGGTCGGCCGGTTGATCGTGCACGACTCGGTGAATCGTCGGTTCGAGTTCTACTTACGACTAGCGGTTGTTCTATCAGACACCGAGTTGAGTTAACTCGAGTTGAAAAAAATACAACTCGTCCATCGCTACTCATTACACAATTTGCGGTTTTTTTTTTGCGGTAGTTTACGGTTTTTGGTCAGTGCGCTGAGCGTAACGGACAGCGTCAAGAATTAGGAACTGTGACACCAATATAAGAAAACGAACGCTAGCTGTCTCTTTTTTACGTTACAGGACTAGTACGTCGTTAAAAAGCGATAGCAAGTATTTGTATCCGGGATAATTATAGCGGCAACTATTTTTAGCCAATCACAGACGACTTTTTCAAATAAATTCCTTGGCGTCGTAACGTCGTTGGCGCTTGGCGTTCGTTGTTGTTGCTTTTAGCGTGTGTGGCGTTTAGAAAACGAGTTGTGAAATCGGCGTCTGTAAACAAAAATATTTCAAATACCGTGATAGTGAATCAATGAATATCCAATCTCCTTAGGAAGTAAGGACCGCGTGTGTGTTGTGCAGTAATAATTTGAGGTCAACCAGAGAAGTTTGCTAACGCGTTGTGTAATTTTATTCCAGCAATGTCCACAAGGAGCGGTCGGATTAGACCAAATGTAGTGGAGGTTAGCCCTCCGAGAACGCGTAAAGGTGTGTCTCCTCCGCGCTCTCCTGGGAGACCTAGGAAAAGTTCACCCGCCACGCGGTCTACGTCGCGTAAGTCGCCTACGAGGAAATCACCGAGCCGCAAGCCAGCATCGAAATTTCCCGCCCGAAAATCTCCTTCAAGAACAACAAAGGAAGCTACAGAGACTGCTGCTCAAAAGTCACCAGGCAAGCGACCTGCAATTAAAGGCGATGTTACTGTAAAGTTACACGATGTCACTAAACTGGATATTTACCGCGGTACGCGCTCTCGACGCTCTGAATACTCGATCAAAGATCTGTCAACAGGGTTGTCACAGAACAACGTTATCGAGGAGCAAGAGATTGTGAATGGAATGGATTCATCAAAATCCAATGACATATATGGCTTACGAAAGAGGAAATCAATCGAGGACGTTGTCCCACGCCGGTCTAGTAGGCTACGGGAATTTGTTGATAACATACCAGATGTAAGACGAAGCCACAGTAAGTCAGGTAGTAAGTCTATCAGTAAATCTATAAGTCAATCTATAACATTTTCTGATGAAGAGCATTCTGAGGATGAGTTACAGAACAAGAAATCTGGGTCGGTGACAAGAAAATTAGCCACTCCATTAAGAGACAGTGTCAGTAAATTGGCACAAATTAGCAGCCGATGGGAGTTTGGAGGTAGACTAGGATCTGCTTTTTTGATGCTGCTGATTCCTGTAGTGGTGTATACTATTCTTCTGTCATGTTCAAAAACATGTACACCAAAGAATCTTTTTGGTTTGAGCATGCTGAAATCTTTCTCAATTTGGTTCAGCTGGCCAGCATTGACAATCATATCTGTCCAATTAGTAATACAGGCTTTATTGACTTTTGTGCCTGTGTTAGGGACAAAGGCGGACCGTTTTGATGAAACAGGAACAAAGCAATACTTCAATGCATTTTTCTGCAGCATTGTTACGATAAATGTGCTTTTCACTTTAAGTTACTTCAATTTTTATGATAGTAACAAAATTTTGTCAGATTATTTGAGATTGGCTACTGTTTCATACATTTTTGCTGTAATTTTGAGCATAATTTTATATGTGAAGAGTAGAAAAATGGATGACATTGAACTGAATCCTTATGGGAATACGGGATATGCACTGTATGACTTTTGTATGGGAAGAGAAATCCATCCATTTTTCAAGAATTTCGATGTCAAAATTTGGATTTCACGGATTGCCAATATTAATACTGTAAGTATGCAATTAATACTAGAATAAAAGCTAAAACAAATTTCACATCTATTCCCTTCTAAAATGCTTGCATCTAGGAACAAGTAAACTGTTTTGGTGTGCAATTTATGTTGCCAGCTCTCATCCTATATATTAATAGCCTCATACATAGTATCTGTATATTAACCTCTACAAGTTACTCTATTTGTACCTTGTACTCTATAAGTTAAAAGACAAATCAAAGGAAGGTAAATTGTTAATATGTATTCAATTATTATGTATATAACAATGCATTTTGCAATGTCCACAATATCCACAAGGTTGCTTGTTGTATACAAAGCGCCATCGAGTATATAACCAGAAATAGAGACGAAATTAGGGCTATATATTCCTGTTAACACATTAGTGATACAGCTCTTATAAATATCAACTCTCGTTTTCACTGAAATATAGACAGGCCAACTACTGACCTGTATTTTTTATTGTTTGTTATTGTAATAAAAATTAATATCTCTAACAATGTTGTGTTGTTCTATTCGGTGGTGTAGGAAAAACAGCAAAACATCTAATTACAAAACAAACTGAATCACATTTCATCAGTACCTAATTAAATATTAAGTATGCAATTTTCGTCCATTATAGCAAAGCTCAAGTTAACTGATTGATTTGAAGTGAAACAGTTGATGACACCCAATGACGACACCCGTCAATTGTTTCGAACTCGGGCTAGCCAATCGGAGCACAGTTGTCACAGTAATGATATGGCAGAATAGTTTTAATAGTTCAAACAAATTAAATGACACTTCATCTCTATTTCTGGTTATATACTCGATGCAAAGAACTAATAGCTTGTAAGCAGATTTGGTAATTTCGAATGCAACTATTTTTATAATAATCATCATGCACATGTTATATTCATTAATAGCATGTCTCCCATGGAGTATTTTTTTAGACTGTTTGACAATTGATGTCCATTGTGTGTTGACAATTGATGTCCATTATTTATTTTTTTAGACTGTAATAATGTTATATTACTATTGTTGTCAGGTTAACGTATTAATTGATATATTGTGATCAGTATTAATTACATCTTGTAGTCAAGGCCAGTACCATCAAAGAACAAAAGGTTTTTCTTAGCTTTCATTGTTATTACATTCTCTGGCTGTTTATCAGCCTAGTAATGAGCTTTTCATGCCTATTTGAAAGAACAGTAGGACAGAATGTACCCTTTGTTCTTTTAAGCTGGTGATTGTGCCACTAGGCCCCTGTGATAGTTCTATCCAACATGTCCTTCCACGGTTGGTATTTTTGACGTTAATTAAAGCTCTCGAATGTTACAGAGCATTGGCTTGTAGTCATGTGTCAGGAGGAATCTAATCCAAAACAAATCCACACACCCCCAGATATCAATGCATTGATATCTGGGGGTGTGTGGATTTGTTTGAAGGGTGTATGAAAACAGGGATGTCGTTAACTGAGCCGTAACTGGTACATGCTAGTCCTAATGTTTGTATAAATACAAGCTAGAAGGCAGACTCAGCAGAGCATTCATGGTCATGGCAGTTTGCAGTAGTGTTCAAATAGGCTTTGAAGGCTACTTGATAAATATATGTCCATCCTATAAACAAAAGCATATATAACTATCCTGCCCTCGTAACGAAAAAAGGCACAACTATGTGTGCTTTACACAGCAGTTGTGCCTTTTTTCATTCTGAGAGCTGTATAGGCCTCAAAATTGGTATATGTAGTTAGACTTTGGATTCTTTGTCTGAGGGCGCCTTAGGCCTTTTTGGTTAATTACTTTATTTGATATACAATATTTCTTACTTAAAGGGATTTAAATTCTTGACATATTTAGCTTCTGTGGAAAACATTATGACTTGGCCTTTTACAATCAGTTCAACTGACTTTAGTTTCCGGTAGCCGGTGATAAAAATGCAAATTAAGTTACAGTTGAGATCGTTGCATTAACTAATTGTTATATTCCTTTTTTCAGCTCATTTTGGCAGTTCTTATCTTCAAACATGGAATCCACCTACCAGCTGATGCAACAAATCTGACTACGGAAAACTACAAGGAATATCTAAGCAAAATCCAATTCAAGCCTACAACCTTACTGTACGCTATGATGCAAATTGTTTACATTCTGAACTTTATTATGAAGGAGTACAAGATAACTAGCACTTTCTTTTGGCAATCTGAAGGACTAGGGTACTTTCAATTAGTATCAAGCGCCTTTTATCCATTCTATTTTACGACTATTTCGAAATTTGTTGCGGATACCAACCTGGCTCTATCAACTAATGCTTTAATCGCCGCTTCAGTGCTGTACTCTCTGGGATTTTTATTTATGCTTATCAGTAACAACATTAAATATGAATTCAGGAAAAATCCCCTACAACCACGTTTGGCACGTAAGTAACATTAATAACTGCCTAAGGGTTCATTTTAGTGGTAACATTCTATTGGTAACCATCATAATACAACTAATATAGCAGTTGCTAGTTGTAGTCCTAGTTGGGCCAAAGCCCAGGTGCAGTAATCAGCCACGCCATTTGTTATAATCCAAAATAAGAAGCTTACATTGAAGTTCACACAACAAACAAGGAATGAAATTTCTTTTTATAATATTTGACGTGGCTGAAGTACTCTTCTACTAATGTACAATAACTTTTTTAAATAATATTATTTATTTTATTATTACTAAATCCATTTATGTTCATATGGGGCCAATCTAAAATCTCTGACTGAACTTCATTAAAGTTAAAAATAACTAAGTTTCTTTTTCTGTCTACTTAAAATCAATAACTATCAGTATTAGTAATATATCTCACTAATCAACTTACAATGTAATGTAACTTAGTAATTAATTAAAAAGCGAATGAATTCTGTAACGAGGTATCATATTTCAGATTTAGACTCCATGCCAACATTCCATGGAAAGAAATTGCTTGTCTCAGGCCTCTGGGGTGTATTACGCCATCCAAACTACACTGGTGACATCCTGATACACATTGCACTGGCATTACCTGGAATATTATCGAAGCAATACATGGCTGCTGCCCCGGCTCTGCTCACAATTGTACTCCTTCTGCATCGTGCTTGGCGGGACTATGCTCGGTGCAGACGTCGTTACGGAGCCGCATGGGAAAGGTATTGCAAAAGAGTACCCTCTGTTATCATACCTAAGGTACTATAACTATTTACACATTTTTAAACTTGACTAAGTAAGTTTTTAATTTCATTGTGCTTCTGATTTGGACTCGACATAGAAGAGCATGTTTTTAAATGGTATATTGTCTAAAATTGGTATAGCACAGGGTCATGTATTGTTAAATTTTGGGCATGATCCAGCCGGCTAAATGCGTGAAGCAAAACAACCCAGTGGCATTGATAGTGAGTGTCCTTCAGGACCAGTGTTGCTGTTTGAATCAGTAGTTAGTGATTTTAGCTGGCAAAAGTTTAATAGATAACAAAATATTCGCACTCGCACTTAGCCGACAGAGTGCAGCCTTGTATTAAAATAACATAATTATATAAATCGATGTCAAGCTAGGACACTGGGAGTAACCACACTTATTAACACGGAATCGGCTTGAGCAGATCAGAAAAAGCTTTACGTCCATGCAACAAGCGCCCTTATTAAAAAGCCGTTACATATTTCGCTTCCGCTTGTATCGCCGACGCGAAACGCACCGCCTTTTTCGCTTTTCATGGACATAACGTTTTTTCTGACCTGCTTAAAATGCGATTTTGTGTGGAAATGTCGTCGGTGTTTTGTAGAAAGGGCGAAAGTGCCATTTCGAAAAATTTTTCAGGAGCATATTGTTTTAATTTTTCACGATTGTTTTTAAATATTTATGTCAGTTTTAAATTCAATTTTAAAACTTAAAATACCAAAATTGGATTTTAAAACAGGACGTAAATATTTTAAAACAGTAATTAAAGCTTAAAACATGGTCCCCTGTTTATATATGCCAATACATCGACGATATGTGGTGACTCTTACTGAACATGATTTTCAAATATTCTATTGTTACGTAGTCAAGTTTTGAGAAAGATTTTTAAGTTAAGGACACCATTACTTACGTAATGTGTATTTTATTCTAACAATAAATTTATTTTATGGTATGGATGGATATAATATTTTGTACATATTGATTATGTAATGTGAATAGTTCTTACTAACATCACTGTATTTTGAAATTAATTTTAGTGAACAAGATCTCAAGTTCTGTAACAACTTTACATAAGTTTATGTAACACATAATATACTTGAGATTATTGACCTGCCATAAAAGACCACCGGACAAATTTTAACACTAAATTAGCTGAGATGGTTTTATTTCAATTTAATTTATTTTAATCTTTTATTTTTCGATTATTCTTGAATGTAATCTAAGGTATCTAAATCCTCCTCAATTTTTTTTAAATTACGGCTCTTGGTACTTTAGTACGTGGTTTACACTTTCTAAATTATGGTTTTGTTTTTTATTGATAATTTTTTTTCTTCTATACAGTAAGAACATTTCAAATTGTGTCAGTGTAATGAAAAAGTACAAAAATCGACTTCTTAACATACTAGGTAATATTATTTTTTAGTTATTTTTAACCCTAAGATCGACTTTTACTCTACGACATAAATAATAATTATTACAATTTACGATGATATTAATTTCAAATTTGAATCTTGGTTGTACAATCTCTCTAGTTATATGCTCTATATTTAATTGTAATTTACTTCCATAATTGTTTGTAATTTATAAAATTTCTCTATGATATGTGTGATTTAAAAGAAAGTGTGCCTCAAACTATAACAATAATATAGAATATTGCTTCAAAAGCATTTAATAACTAACATGTCTTGGACAGGTTGCTTTTTCCTTATAGAGACACTTAATGCAAGTGTTGCTCAAGTTTGCGCAAATAAATTCTCATCTAGAGTGTTAGAGTTTATTTTTCGGTTGTGTTGCACGATTTATACGTCTCAATAGTGAGACTATGGATACTGTCGTAGCTTTGAATATTAGTGACAATGTCTATATTGCTATCGATAGTATGAAATACTATCATAAGTGCAACACTATTTGTCGATAATGACAACAGGTTCCGCCTAGAACGAAAGAAAATACTTGCCATTTACACCATATCATTTGGAAATTTTTGCTCAATTTGAGTCAAGTTAATTTTAAATATATTTTAAAAGGCGCAATTATGTTATCCATTACATTACTAATAAATATCACATACATGAATAATTAAGTGAAATTATTAGTAATAATGAATGTAATAAGTATTTAATATGTGTTCTTAATAAGTGAGTGTGGTATACATAACGTGATCATTATTTTTTCTCTCAGAGATCTCCGCCTGTAAATTGATTAGAGTCTATGCACACGGCGTATTTTATACGCGCGTCATCTGCGCGTATACGCGTTGTACTGAATCGATTCAAACGCGCGCAAACATCGCGTTGCAAGCAAGCTTATATACTCCACTGGAGTTTACACTTGGAATTTCATGTATTTGCCTCATTAAAAAAAACTAACTGAAATTAACAAACAAAACTAAAATTCAATCAATCAACATATTTATTCGTATTACATAAAACTATTTTTTGTCAAAATGCGCAATACATACGCCCGACTACAGCGCGTCTGCGTCGCGTATACGTGCGTCGTCGGCGCGTATAAAATACGCCGTGTTAAAATAAAACACATATTTATAATAGTTACGATATGTTTAATGAGTAAAAAAAGACCCAAAAAAGTTCAATGATAAAAAATTTAAAAAAGCAGCCCAGCACATCACGCCACCGATTCATTCCTGCCAATGCACATGGACTACGGATGACATACAACTGGATAAAAAGCGCGGGCGACAAGACTCGATTTTATTTCAAAACTTGCTGCTACGCTTTCGCGCCATTTTTTAAGTATATTATCACGTGTCCTGTTTTGTCAAGCGGGATGGTCACGTTAGGTATACACTAACACAACTTGTAAAAAAATTGGATTTGTATTTGTAAATGTAGTTGACTTAGAAAATTACCAGTTGTAAAGCATTTCTTAAACTGTCTGAAAGGGACAGTTATTAGCAAAGTTTCAGTAAAATACGTCAATGTATTATTATGTTTATGATCTTTAAATAGAATCGTATTTTTATTGGTGTGTCACAAACCTTTTTTGTGTTTAATACATTATTTTGTACAAAGGTAAACTTCGTGTTTTGTTGTAGTGTAACCTTCCTGAATTCCCGTATACTATTGTTTCCTCTATTAAGCTGTGCTGAGGATACGGACGTTAACTATACTACTACAACTATAATAAAACTTAATTGAATTCCATTTATTTATTTTTCTATAAAATACACATACAATTTGTAAATAATTCAATATTCAAATATCTAATTACAGATTTCGTTTCTAACAATACGTTATGCTCTTTTCGACCACGCTAAGGTACTTCGAGTCGGGTACCAATGAAAATCAGTATACATACTTTTATAAATACATAGGTACTTTACCTTTCGTTATATAATTATACTTTCGAGGAATCACTAGAGAAAATAAGATGCAAAATGGAACAATTTACTTTAAAATGACACGATGACTTGATATGTAGTTCCATTCCTAAAAGAAAAGCGGAATATATCTAAAAATTATTTCAAAACTCAATATAGAAAAACAGATTTACTTTTATAGGTAGGTATTTAGAGATATGACATCGCATGCAACAGCAATCTAGGTACACTAAAATAACTAACACCGAGTACCTGTGAACTTTAAACTAGTACATGGAACTTATAGTAAAGTCGATATTTTAACATTTTTCTCTTAAATAGGCCTAAGTAACGCTCTGGATAAACAATTTATACAGCGAATATAATGATAGCAATCAGTTTTTAGGGTATATAGAAAAAGGAGACTGCTTTTGTTTACATAAACGACGTTAAAGGTTAAACCTTACTGAACTGCTTAGCATCAAGCGTACTGTAGTCGTAAAGTAATAATCTTTTCTAATGTCGATTGGTGCAGTTCTTCCAGCATTTGAATAGCAGATTTGAGCCATCTTCATAAATAATCTTTTTGTTTTTAAATTTTTCCTGGTTTTCTTAACTCGTGTCTACAACGCTCCAATATAAGTATTCAAAAGATCTTTCTAAAACATTTGGAATGGAATCGCGAAGTTAGTTATTTGTTTCAAATTTAGTTGTTATTAACAATGATTATAAAGTACAGCCGCATTTACACACTGATGGCTTACACATGTCAGTTTGGCACAAATAAATATTTACACAAATATTTTTAGACATTGATAAAAAATTGTCGAAGAAATGCATTTTTTAACACTACGAACATTTGTTTAAAACGAGGATGTGTATCGTTAAATAATACATTTACAAACTCATAGTATTTATAGGTAATTAGATATTTTTTCATTATAATGTAGTAATATAATTATCTAATATTTTTTTCAATTCATAAGACTTTGAATTTTAACACTTATCCTACATTCTATTTGAAAACAATTTTTTCTGTGTAGTAAATAAATATCTCGTAATAACCAAAAGGGATGGCTTTAAAATAACATATTTTACGTTTTATAGGAAGACACACAATAAATCTTAACTATTTAAGCTCGACCAATAAGTTTAATAATTTCACGTAAATAAAGAAAATATTACCGACTCGAATATAATTTGTTACACTCATGAAAACAAATATTGTAGGCAAATATATGCTTATTTTGATCTCGTTTTAATCAACATATTATATTCATCTCTATTGTTTATTTATAAGCATGTCGAGACCTACAATTATGACCTTTATTGTGATATTGAACAATTTTAAACTCCATCTATTTATTTGGTTCCATTTAACATTTACTATGAAAATATACACACGTAAATCTAAGTTTCAATCTATGTATGTACAATATTATTTACAATCGTGATAGGTAGGTAGGTAATTTCTTAAAATATTTTATTCTTAAATTTGATCTGTTAAAGATAACAAGGATAGAATTCGATTAACAAAATTAGATCGGTACCTAAATATTTCATTTAATTATCACTTAAACATTGTCTCTTTTATAGTTTACTAAAATTGGTTTTCAAAAAATATTGTGATATTTCTGTTTTAGGAAAACTTAAACTTTTTGAATAGAGAACCAAGTGAAATTGGCGTGATTAATTTAGAATAGAGCGGTGCTTCAATTCATACAAATTATTGTCGACACAATTTGTGAAACTAAGTTTTAGAAATGACCGGGAAATATTTTGACTGTATGGCAGTGTTTATGACCTGTTTATTGTTGAATACGTGTAATTTAGTATATACCTACAAGTGAAGAAGTTACTTTTATATCGTAACGTAGGCCTAAAATTGTATAGGTACTTGAAATTTATGGACATGAAATAATTTGAATATTAAGATGAAAGCAATCACTGGTATCTACTTTTACTCGCCTAAATAAGGCCATATACACACATACATATACTTTCAATAAAATTATCTAAGTAATATCGTATCTTGAACAAACATTAAATCTAAGCGTTCTAATAAAAATGGCCGGAATTTAAATAAGAAGTGAAAGGGGAAAATGTTGAAAGGCTCACATAGCATTTTAGGTAGTATTATATTTAGAATTATATATTGACATGTTAGTTATTGTGATGTGACTTGCCTAAAATCGAGAACATAACGAGTACAATTTGTTCCTCCAATAGATATTACTTGCTCCTTTTGTATTACCTCTCCTAAATAGAAGTTACATCTAGAAGAATAGCTAATAGTAAGAGTTTTAGAATTTTAATTATTATCGATGATATTATTCAGTTCAAAACTACTTTTTTGGTAATTCAGGGAAAATAGCTTTTATAGATATTTCTAACTCTGCGCTTTCGAATCTACAAACTAATGCTTATTTTAAGATTGTTTTCATACCATGTTTGCTTTATCTACAAAGAGACTATCGGCGTTTGTAAAAGGTATCTTCGACATGATTTTTTTATTTGCGTTACCTACCTATAATAAATGATCATTTATCATCATAAATAATGTTGTCGCTCCTTCCTTATAGGACAAGGGTATAAGAAGTATATTGATAAGTAGTAGTAACACTTATAGAAAATATGATAAACTTAAGCATTTTCTATTCACGTTTGACGATGTATTCCATGGTTTCTGTAGAACAGATAGTTCTCACAAAATACATAAAACAATTCCATTTGCTTAAGTGATAAATTGATAAACATACAAGATATTATCTGCACAACTACACGTACTTACACAATACAAGTAACATGGAAAAATTCTACTGAATCATACGGATGTATAATAATATTGAGAATTTGAAAAATAGACTAAACTGTATATTATATCAGTATTACCATTATTATTTCTGTGGATGTGATGGCTATGTTGCCCATTTTCCGACTAGATAAACATGCATTCATAGAGACCTATTTACTTCGTTAACTACCGTACACGCAACTGAAGAATAGGCTTATCGATTCTGAAACTAAATGTCATAAACCTATCGATATTTTTTATCAATAAAACACCACTAAGATAAGCTACACCTCTAAGTAATTGTCGGCAATATCGCGCCCATATAAAATTGAGTCTTCATCATACGAAAATCATTTCATACATAAACGTCGATTATTATGAGTGCGATGTTGTAGCGTGCTGTAGCTTATCCTGTAGTTATTACGGTGCACGAGAATTGTTGCCCGTGCCTACCGCAGGCCGTCAGAAGTTGCTGTCGAACACCGCCATGGACCGCGTGATTGCTTCGTCATGGACGCAGCACTGGAGGAATTCGTCCAGTGTCAATACGCCATCTCGGTTTAGATCCATTTTCTGTAGATGAAAATAATGAGTTGTAAATTATGTCAGTGACTTTCAGATAAGTTTTTTGTACTCAATTTTGATGACATTTTTTATTGAATTAGTCGAATATATCATCGTGATTATTGAAGCACTGGAATATTAAATAATGCTTCATGATGATATTCTACAAATATTTAAATAAAAAGAAATTGTCACCAAAATTGAGTACAAAAAAACTAACCTGAAAATCACTGATGTATCAGTACCTCTGCCATGAGGTTACAGTATAGTTAATATTTGTATAATATAAATTGTACAGCGCCTCTAGCGTTCATAAGAATTACTAAAACTGCACATACAAATAGTTACACAGTCATTAACGACTGCAACCTTGTAAACTCGTAGAGGTATAGACTGCATTTACCAAGTACCTACATGATATGGTAAAAGATATTATTTACAAAACAATTCAATGAAACGACTTTATATTAAACGAAAGAAGATATCAATAATCTCAGTACAGAGTACCAAAAAAACTGACCTCAAAAGATTGTGGAATTACATTTATTTGCCAAGTTTTATTGAAATCCCTTACCGGAAAGTGCGCGAATCTGGATTTATCTCCTAGTTTGCCACCCTTAGAGGTGGAATATTTTTAAATACATGGGACCACTACTAAGGCGTGTACCCTCTTACGAACAAAAAAGGAATCATCAAAATCGGTGTAACATAAAAAAATATAGTCGAATTGAGAACCTTCTTTTCTTTTTTTGAAGTCGGTTAAAAAGAGTAATTATTCGTAGAGGTGGACGAAAATTCTTAATTTACCCACGACGCTGAAAACAGGCCTGGGTAATTTTGTAGGTAACCAAAAAGTCCAAATCGTTTACCTGAAACAGTCTTTCCACTTTATCCCTAACAATTTCTTCATCAGCAGCGGGGTCCACTATTCTTCCCATAAGGTCGTATATTGCAGAAACGATTTCCGTCATCTCCTCCTTAGTAATACACCCGTCCCCATTGATGTCGTATAAAGAAAATGTCCACCGCAACTTTTCTTCTAGCGTCCCCCGTGATAATACTGATAAACCCGTAACAAATTCCTGTAATGCATAGAAAAGTTACTATAGTAGAAAATCAGCTAAGAAGTACGAGTATTAGGTATGTGCGAAAGATATGCAACTTCAGTAAGTAAGGTAACCTAACACAAATAAACCTCAATAGGGTTCAACACTGCGCCTACAATTCCTCCTAAGTAATGAGGCGTGAGCAATGAGGTTCAATCTTATTTGAGATTATTTAGAGGATTTCACTTTTCCAACGTGATATTTTGTATAGGTACAAAGTAAGTAGGTATATTATTAGGTACTCGAATGGTAAAATCATATCTCACCTCAAAACTTAACAAGCCACTTCTATCTTGGTCCAATGTGTTGAATACGTAGTGTGCGTACTGGGCGGTATTCGCTGTAAACAAGAATAAGTTACAATTAATTGTTATTAACTTACTTTTTTGTTTTTACGTTTTGGAGTTACTGGATCACAATGTTGTGTAATATGTGTACCTGTACAATATATGTAGGAACGATTTTTGGATATTTAATATGCATCTTGACGTCGGTTTAATTTTTTTTAAGCTGAATGCACCTCCTTAGGTAATATTGTTGGCAACTGTAATGATTTGTATAATTACCCCACTAAAATTTGAAAGTAATTTTAAACCCTTAGTTTGTGCAGTTGATGTTAGTTATGAAGAGTCGAAGTTCCGGAGTAATCGCGTAGCATACATACAAAAAATACAGACGAATTGAGAACCTCCTCCTTCTTTGGAATCGGTTAACACATACAAGAGTGTGTGTAAAGAGCGAGACGTCCTTGAGGCAGACCACCGCTTTTATTTATATTTATCACCGGTAGATGGTCGGAAGACTGGGGATGAGACTCGCACAGGACCGATTGAGCTGTCGTGCAAGAGGTCTATACCCAGCAATGAGTGCTAACAGGCTGAGATGATGATAAATATAAAAGTTGCGTTTGGTACATATGGACGCGATTTTGATTTGTGCTGTCAAGTTTTTTTTTATGATATATCAGGTGACGGGATGAACAAGTCGCGTGCCGGATGTAAGCTACACGCCTGTCCATAACAGTTGCAGTGTCACTCAGACCTCTAAATCGTAAAGATCTAAGGGGCAGCTACTGCGCCCGTCACCCTGAGATATATTGGCAAATCCCAAGTGCTTGTATGTTCACCAAGCAGGGTTCCAATGCTGAAGAAATAATAATAATAATAATAATAATTTTTTTTTTATTTCTCACCACAATACAACAAAAATACAAGTGCTATTT
>NW_020653850.1:6733884-6758267 GCF_003589595.1 Hyposmocoma kahamanoa
TATGATCGGTCTACAGGATCAAAACGCCGCCCTCCAACATTTACTGATGGGTAATACGTTAGCAGAGAGTGTTGCTTCAGCATTGTGTGAAGAATGAAAAGCTGACGCACAGTTAACACCTTAGTTAACCTATACAATTCGGTTGTGGGATGACGATAGGGTAGAAAATTGGACACCTTAAGAATTGCTCTTTGGGTTCTTTCCAACTCAAGGAGATTTGTTTTTGTTGCACCACCCCAGGAGGTTATACAGTATGTCAATAATGATTGAACCAGCGCAAAATATACCGTTCTCCTGAGCCTTTCATCTGTCACATGTCTTAAGGTTCTGAAAACGTAAATTAGTTTCCGTAGCCTACTGTTCAAGGTATGTATATGAGAATCGAATCTAAGGTATCGGTCAACAACTATTCCTAAATATTTTAGATTCTCAACGTTTTGGAGTCGAGTGCAACGGCAACCAAAATTGTTCAGTTCAGTACACGAATGGGCCACGATACAATACGGAATCTGAGGAAGGGCAGATGATACTTTAGTTATGGAGAAAGTGATGCATTTAGTTTTGTCCGCGTTCAATGTTAATTTATTATTTAACAACCAATTTGAAACTAAATTAAATCCCGTTTGTGCCCTGGCAAAGACCTCTTGCCATGTCCCCGCACTAAATAGGAGAGCGGTGTCATCAGCAAAAGATATAATTTTCCCATGTGGAATTGGCAGCATACCCAGATCGTTAATGTAAACGAGAAAAAGTGTCGGTCCGAGCACACTTCCTTGTGGAACTCCGTAGGTGATATTACGTTCATCACTAACAAACTCATTTACCTTAACGCTAGGGAGAAATAACGATAGGGAGACAGTATTCATAGTCTATTGATACATGATATAGTTCTAAGAATATAAAATTGTTTAATAGTTCTATATGTTAAATTATTTTGGAATGGTATCGATATGAAATTATTCCGTGGTGTTATCGATGTGGAATTGAATTATTCGAAGTTCTATCGATATGTTTAGATCCGATTGTGTGCTTGTGCAACACTAAATTGTAGACGATGATAATCTCCTTTAAGTAGTGTTCTGTGTAACAAATAATGTTATGTATAATAATTATATGCCGTGTAATACGTATTCCTTTAGAGAATTCAGAATTGTGGATATTCATCAAATACTGTCAATAATATAATTGTTTTGTATATCTATGGGTTCTCTCCTATTGTAAGTCGATAGGTATAGTCATGAAATTATATAAAGCGCCGACGACATCTTGATGATTCACTCTTTAATGACGTAATAGGTTTGTTCACGAAGTCGTCTAGTACCTACAAAATGGAATCTCATGCGGGGAAAAGGTATATTGAAGTCGCTCGACGTGTAGTAAAACAACTAAATATTACATTACATTTATTTTTATTTCAGATAGGTACATCAGTGTTACAGACCTGATAGGAATGGACACAAGTCCAATAAATTAGTCATCACATACAGAACTCTAGAAATGCCTTGCTGCAGCATTCTCAATACTGGCTGATTCTGACATGTCAACTAAAATTATCACAATGGAATAATTGAAGTTACCTATAACATTTGGTTTACCTTAAATTTCCTCACATAAGCTCGAAATTTCAAGACTCACAACATTGATGAGAAATTATTGTGGTGAGTTTTAAAAATTTCGTCAAACCATACAAAATATGTTGTTTATCATTAAAATTAACTTAATGTTAAGGTTTTGAGATGGGTACACCACAGCGATCTTCCCACAGAATTGGACAGTTCTTTAATGTTGTGGAGTGCATCTTAAGTAACTGTTACATTGCCACAGAATTGGATAGTTTCTTAAGATGTAGTCCACTTGTCTGCTGCTCCACTCAAAATTTACACTAGATGCACTCCACCTGTCTGCTGCTGGTAAACCTCTATTGTGTCTCCTTCCTCCATCTCCAGTGATGTTGGTGTGTCATTCTCGTTGATTGGCTGCCCGTCGAATCTGAACCGAACTACTTGCATTGATAGACCCTGTAACAAGAAATTAATAGATTACAATTACAAATAATTGCTTATGTTTATGGTATGGAAATAATAGCAATGAGAAACTTAAATTGTAATTGTAGCCACAATGTGTCCTAAAAATTCACTGAGTGTGAAAAACAAGGTATCATAAAATTTCTATAGAGTGCTGACAAAATATTCAATAGGTACTCAACAAGTTGTGCCAATATAGCTTGAATGTTTTATGTAGATATATGAGAGGTCTTGTTTGTGACTTTCAGATGAAGTACTCAGGTGAGGACCTCATTTACAATAAAAGAGCACAAGACAACAAGAGCAGAGATGCAGGCTACATTCATGAGTCGCAACCACGCTGTACTTGCAAGTGCTTTATGCAAATGTTTTGCACAATACCATGCTAACTAGACTGTTCATTTTCATGTCATTGCAGAGCATACATAAATAGTATGGATAAAAACAGTGTTGACGTTTGAATGACGTTTTGATATCCAAGTCAGTGTTCCGTGTAGTCGTGAAAAAATTATCACATTATTTTCAATACCTAAAGTTGTAATCAGTGATAAAGAAAATTGTTAACTTGCAATTATCTATTGCAACCTCTTGTGAAATGAAATTATTCCTGTCCCCCATATCAAAGCTCTATGTTCAATGTACTTATATTTTGTGCTTGTTGGGAGAAAATAAATGGTAATATTATTATAGATATTATTGCTAACAAAAGGTCAATATTTGGTAATTTATTATTTACATCGTCTTTGATATTCGCACAATTTGGTGATTAGTATTTTGCTGGAATAGTTGTGTATTGTGTGACAAAGTTGGTACCATTCTAGATCTCATTCTCAGCTTAAAACTTAGCAAGGAATTACAGAGTATTATACGAGGGTAGGAAGATTCTTAACGCGGTAAAGTTTAAACAGTATATAGACAGTGTAATTTTATAATACAAGTAGGTATTTAGTCTATAAAAGTACGCTGTTAAACCTACTAGACTAAAACTTAAAGCAATGCTAAGTTCCATAAAAGGTTCAGTTAGGTTATGGTAAGGGAAAAAGGGAAACATTCAAAATGGAGCCCGCCCGGCGCCGCGAAAAGTTGGACGAAGGTCAATAACAACATATTTACGTCAAATGCATTATGCCAAGGGCCAAAATATTAACGAAATAAAAGGTACTTACCGCTCTATCGCAATAGGCATTCATCAATTTCCTCAGAGGTGTATGTTTTTTTATTTTAAACTGCACAATAGCATTATCTTGTCCTAACACCTTCAAGTTGATGTGTTCGCTTTCTCCCTGAAAAAAAAAATTGAATTCACGTAAATATTTTATTTTACGATAGCAGAACACTTGACCTTTACAAGGGAAGAGAATTATAACCACATTTTCCAGAGAACGCCATGTCGAAAAGCTCGAAATCGTAAGCTAGAACTACTGTTAGTACAGAATTGTACAAACCTTTTTCTCGTCAGACATTTTGAGTTTTATGCACTTTTCTGAATTATTACCACGGAAGCACCGAATTCAAAGCAATTTCAAAATTATTATAGAAAAGACGCACTACTGACAGATTCGTAGTCCGGTGGCGTGGTAATGGCGTCCGGCAGAGTGGCTTGGTGGAAGCACAAGGCTGCCAACATGCGCGATAAAAACGGCGCAGAAAGGTGCGCGGGTGCGCAGTGATGTTCGGTTTCGTTGGTTATTTACAGTATTTTTATTCGATCGGAGTGCTTAAGATATATTTTTATTGTAATAAAACATTTACAAATTATGTGGCTATAAATTATTAAAGCCAAACTTTTTTTAATATCTATGTTTCTTAACTTTTCGTAAAGTTTTATTGTACTGTATAAACCGCTCCTTAGTTTAGTATTTTTTAAAGAATCGCGATTTTCTAAACAGTTCTTATACTTTTGTTGGTTTTAGGTGAGAAAATAAGTAGAAAGTATATTGATTTCTCATTGAAGGGCCACCAACATAAAATAAAGTCGATTTCCGCCTAGCGCTGCGCTTTATCGATATCAATGTAACGGAAATAACTAGTGTTGTTCGTTATCGATTTTACGTTCCGTTTTACGAAGAAAACTTAACAGCAAACAACAATCCAATTAAATGCATGCATGAAAAATATTAAAACGAGTAACCAAGTAAAATAACTAGATAATAATAATAATATATAATTTTATTGTTATTATTATGTATTATATTGAATGCTCTACAAAATATCGAAACAATAATCTGGTTGCGGTAGTTTTAAATAACACAATTTTTGTGAAAACTAAAGTGGTACCTGACTGAAAAGGACTGAATACTATTACAGATATTTGGCAGTACTAAATTATAAAGCTTGTTTGGTTCAACATTATACATGGTACAAGCAAGCTGCGCGTTGCCAATTATACAGTTGTACATACAAAGGCTAATAAAATTTTATTTGATTTAATCGTCGCACACTGAGACTCGTCCATACAAGGTACCTATTGCTTAAAACTGAAATTTAAAGTAACGTACCTACGTTACGGAATAATTATTATTTAGCGTAAAGAGCAAACTTTGAACTGATGCACTTCACAACTGACAGTAGTAGCGACTCAATATTTTTACGTTTGATATTATAATACCTACTTTATTACGCTAATGTATATATTTTTTTAAATACTCACATTTTGAAAATTGAGTTTTGAGCAATACATTGTGTGGACAGGACCCAGTGTGCGTCGTTGATTTCTCATTTTAATGAGAAATCAACTCTGTTTTCACTATCGTAAAATAGTGTTGATTAGATGAAAATCGTGCTGCGTTTTATCGATACGAATGTAAGAAAATAACTAGTCTATGAAACGTTGCAGACCTTTAAGAATTTCAACCAATAACAAGAACATTGATAACAAAACATTGTGTAGATCGATAAGTCATTATTACTTCAGGCTCCAATAGTAACTTGTCGCTTTTATATAGGTACAATCAAGAGCACGTCAAGCTTGACACTTTGTACTTTGGACCGTTTTTATCGTCAGCGGCATAGAGTTGGATTTAAATCTTAAGTATCAAGCTTGACGTGCTCTTGTAAACCCTACGATTAATACATAATTCAATATATATAAAAAATGCAATTTAAAGCTAGCGTCGGGCAGGTAGGGATCGTATTCAATACGGTTCGTTACATTCGTACTGGATTCTCCCAGCAGGCAAGAGTATGGAATTTTTTTATTTTTTTTTTCTCACTTTCCTGTGGTTAATTACCACTGTCCGCTGTTTGTGTAAAATTTTTTTCATAGAGCGTTTTGCTTTTACAAACAAGTCACACAGTAAAAAAATTGGTGTATAAATTGTGATGCCGCTGGGAACAAGTAGCAACGAAAATCTTTGGAATGTGTAATATTTTTTCAAATAATAATTATGAAATGTAATATGTATGACCATAGACGATAAACGCACCGTGCTCTGTAAAATATTTATCATATCAAAGGCATTGCAAGTAGGTGGTGGTTTTTATACTGGCTTTGAAAAGAAAAGTTCGCCCAAAAACATCCGTAATTTAAAATTACAATCACGTCCTGAGATCACGTCTTTTATACACAACACACCGTTAGCAGAAAAAAAGAAAAGTGTCAGGGTGTCGTAAATAACATTTTCAGCGAGTGGATTTTATGGGCAATGATTGTTGTTTCCGCGCCATTCGCTGTTACCGTGAATCGTGGATTTGTGACCGGTACCGCGATAACAACCTCCGGCCAGTTGTGAATAATCACTTCGAACCTTCATATGTTCGGTTGAATAAAAATTTTCCTGCGTGTGCGGATTTATGAATTTATTCCAGTGCCTATGCGGTCGGTTGCTCTAGAGCAAAATCTAGTAATGGACAAATTTTTTGAAAATCACTTGAACGGAATACTACTACCTAATCCCATAGGAAATACTCGCCTGGCGGTGACAGCTGCTTCAAAATTTTAAAAACCTAGTAAGGCACAATTAGTCTGGTTACTGACCAGCCAAAAATCGTTAAGTCACTATAACCAATTCAAAACATAGCAAGTGTTTGACATTTGCAATATTTGAAGTAGTAAAGTGCCTTACTAGGTCTTGAATTGGTAATTAGTGGATAGTGGAAGTTTACTGATGCTGAAAATATTAGTCATTTTATTAATTTAATTAGTAAAATCAAACTATTTTTCCGGATTTAAATCGCGTACATTTGTTTTTTCAAACAAACCGCCGTTTCGCCAGTCAACCGTGACCATGGGACCTGTAAAGGGCCGAAACGGCGGTTTGTTTGAAGAAACAAATATACGCGAATTAAATCCGGAAAAATTGTTTCATTTCCTATGTGTAACAATCGCGAAAACCTAAGAACTCGATAGTAAAATAAAATCCAATTATGCTCAACATTTTCTAATGTAATAAAATAACTAAACCAAGTACCTAGCAAATGCTTTTATTGTGTTTTCATTCTGGCTGCTACAGCAACTTTACTTATTAAATATTTAAAGTTACTAATAAATATTGTAAGTTGTGATCATTTTTGTGACATTAATATGGTTTTTGATTATACTACACTACCTAATATTATTACATTAAAGTTTAAGGGCCACTTTGATTTGTGATTTTCTTCTAAGGAGTAAACAGGTATTTTCTAAGCGAATGTGTCATGCACACGCCTTTACTTTCCAGCCAGTGATATCGTTGACAAATCTAAGCATATTTTTAAATCGTAAAGAAATGCCTGCTCAAGTTTTTTTTGTATTCGTCTACATGATAGGCAAATGGTGTGGTAAATTCTTAGCAAAAATGCAACTTTTCTGTGAGCAAGCGAAGCTGGCTGTTTTTACACAAGTGCTCGTTTCCACGTTCCGTGCACTTGCCGACAAAAGAGTTGATATTCTGGCTTTTATACAGCATTTACTGCGCCATAATGAGACACATTTCGCTGGAGATTCTTATCAAAGTGGTGTTTTAATATTTGCCTGCAATTGGTGTTTTGAAAACTTAGTTTCATTTTACTGTGTATGCTTTTGATGTGAATTCCTTAATCCTTTCATACAGAGGCAGATGAAGTAACGGGCAATAGCTTCTTCATAGGCATCTAAATCACAATTTTATAAATCTCGAAAGGCATTTAAAAATGTATTGATGTTTTTACAATTCTATATTAACGTGGTGAACTGTCGCTCTGACATTTTTCTCAACATTTTGTCGAAGTTTCAATTAATCTAACTAAACATTCCGAGCGGAAAGCAATGGCCGTTAGCAATTCAATGATCATAAACGCTTATACGCTGTGATTTCGGTTTTTTCGAGGCTTCGTTAGCTCTCTTTGCGTCTATTCAAATTGCTTTCATCAACATTCAATTTTATTCGAGCGTTTGCAGATGATTTCCAGCACTTTTCGATTACTCTTTGGTTTTTACAATTTTATTGGCAAGCACATATAGATATGGTAGTTCAGTTTTATCGCTATAATGAATTTAGTTATTATTATACCAAGGAATATTATTAAATATTAATATGTAGTTACATAGCTGGGTACGAGTTTACACTGAAAATAGTGGTGCTCCTGCAACAGATACTTGAAACGAATAATATGATAAGGTTCAAAATCATTTGTACTCTTGTACCTATTTTACTGTGTGTCAAAATGCCCACTCTGCTGTTTTTTTTTCGCTTGCTTGGCATGGTCTTTTTTATTCGGCGGTTAAGGATTATAGTAGCCTCATTTTTACTACCTATGAGAGTCGACGCATAAATTCCAAACCGGCACATTCAGTAATGAAAATGTCGCTTGGATAGTTTGCTTCGAAATTTATCGAACCACATGAGAAACTTTTCGTCTGGTTTTTTAGGGTACGCAGAAATGATCGGAATAAAGAACTGCATGAAAATAACATATTTCAAATAAGTCGCTAAATTACCCTTCACCTAACAACTTAATAGGTTTTTGAAATATTTTTAGATAAAAAAGAGACTGAGAATTTTGTGGGCACTATCACAACAATAAAAAGTACGCGATATAAGTTAATAGGGACTTTAAAAAGTATATAAAACTCTGTATCTATTTAAATTAAATTTTTAGTAACAGTGGAGCTCCTTGCGAAAGAGTTCGTCCAGGGAAGTACTGCCACCTTATCTATTTCTGCCACCAAGCAGTAATGTGACCACCACTGCGTTCCGGTTTCGAAACGTAAGTGAAATTACAGGCACATGGGACTTGTCAACTTATGTCTCAGGGTGACGGGAGCAGTGGCAGTGCCCCTCAGATCTTTGCGATTGCAACTGTATGAAAATGCGTGTCGCTTATCACCAGGCGCACGACTTGTACGTCCGGTCACTAGTTAATATAAAAAAATGAGCGTCACAAATAGTTTTAAATTTCCAAAATTTCCAATAATAAACCTACATAAGGTTTATTGTTGGAAATACATTTTAAAACCTACTTTTTGCAAGCCTACCAACGAGCCAAAAGCCGATTGCTTACGATCATCTTAAGTACCATTAAACTACGTCTTCGCATTTGGTATATTTATTTGAAGCCCATTACGGAGTGCACTCAGTGAATGCAGTCGTAGACGGTGATTATAAAACTCTTCGAAATGGAGCTCCGTCTTGCAAACAAAATACGCGCATTGAATAAGTTTGGATGGAAAAATCTACAGGCTTACGAGGGGCTTATTCTCTTGTACGGCTGAGATTTAGGTAGCTAAAATTGTAGTGACAGTATGCTTATTTTTGTCGTACTCGTATAATACAGGACAACATGCTATTTAATCGACTTCAAAAAAGGAGGAGGTTCTCAATTCGACTGCATGTTTTTTTTGTATGTATGTTACGCGATAACTCCGGTATTTGTGAACCGATTTTCATGATTCTTTTTTTGTTGGAAAGGGGGTACTTCGATAGTGGTCCCATTTCATTTTGAAGGAAATCATCCACCTCTAAAGGTGGCTGTTCACGCATGAAGATTCATTTTTATAAATAGCGCCTAAATTTTCTTAAGGAGCAATTATTTTAATGGTTGATTTTGGTATTTCTTTAATTCAAGGCGTTTTTCTCTCAATATACTTTGAGTAGTGAGAACCGATTTTTATTATCTCCAGTGTCAAGTCCTGTATAGTGGCGAACTAGGGTGTATTTCAATAAAACTTAGCAAATAGAAGACGTAATTCCACGTACTTTTGAGGTCGGTTTTTTTAGTACTCTGTACTGAGATTATATTTAATATATTCTTCTGCAATGCTAACTGAAATGGGTGGATTAATTTGCAAAATCTTTGAGAATTCTTTATTATTCTTAACCAAAGCATTGTAGGATTATAGTATATGTATAAGCTGCAACTTTGCGTTTAGTTTTACCGTAGTCGGTTCCTGTTATCCGGCTTGCAAATTCTTGTTTTTGAGAGAGTTTTGGTGGTTTTGTTATCGTAATGGTAGTGGTTGAAAGGTTTTGGTTTTTAACGACATGGGTATTGGACAATAATAAGATGTTTTAAAAGAGATAACACTCTTTGGTTTTCGCGATTGTTTGTTACACATTGAAAATTTTCGCATCACTGCTAACTGACCATGTTATGACCATGGGACCAGGAAGTCTACTTTCGTTCGTTCTCGAGTAGTGTTGTCTCTGAAAATGTAACTGTTTTTTCACATCTAAATTGCGTATATATTTCCTTTTTCACACAAATCAACGTTTCGGACCTTTTACTGGGTGTCTACTCCCGTTCTCCATCCGCCCGAAACAATTACTGTGAAATAAGTAATAAACACAAAAGATACCAAATATAAAGCTTAATTCGCATTTATCCTTTTTTAATTTTTTTAATTTGGTCGAGTATTACTAATTTGACAGTAATTGTTTCGGACAGATAGAGAACGGGAGTAGACACCTAGTAAACGGTCCGAAATGTTGATTTGTGTGAAAAAGCAAATACATACGCAATTTAGATGTGAAAAAATAGTTACATTTTCAGAGATAACACTACTCGACATGAGTTTTTAGCAACACTCTAAGAATAGGTACCATGGATGCTCATAGCAATGAACACAATTTTATTATATACAAATTTTATTGTATCAAAATATTATATATATTGATTATAGTGTTCAATTTCATGACGGGCCATGGCAGAATAACAGCGAGTGCTATGTAATTAGCATAGTCCTCTGACGCTGAGTCATGAACCCTTTTGACATGCTTTTTATTATTAATGTATTTAAACTTTTTTAACCGACTTCAAAAAAATGGTGGAGGTTTTCATTTCGACTGTGTTTTTTTTGTATGTCGTTACGCGATAACTCCGGCAGACAAATTGTGAACCGATTTTGATGATTATTTTTGGTGGAAAGAGGGTACCTCAGTGGTAGTCTCATTTAAATTTCAAGAAAATATTCCACCCACTGAGATTATTATACGGTTTGCGCTGTGGGCACCGGATTAGGAGGTGCCGGTAGGATCAATTTGGGAAAAGAACTTTTCTACAACTGGACTAGGTGTTCTGGGAGAGCCCCAAAGTGTATTCCGTTGATTTTGTATTCATAGTACAGGGAATTCCCTAGTTTGAGACTAGGCAATTTGTTTGATTGACAAAAAAATTACAACAATCGTGAGGTGTGAGCTTCGTAGCAGTAGAGCTCCTTGTGAATGAGTTCGTCCAGGATAGTACTGCCACCTTACCTAGTTCTGCCGGCAAGCAATAATGCGAGCATTACTGCGTTCTGGATTTGAAGGCTAAGGCGTGCTGGTGAAATTACAGGCATATGAGACTTTTAAATTTATGTCTCTTAGGGCGACAGGCGCAGTGGCAGTGCCCTTTGAGCAGCACTGAAACTGTTATGGACAGGCCTGACGCTTACCATCAGGCACATTACTGGTTCCTCCTGTCACTTAGTATCATAAAAAAAGGTGCACTAAAGGAGCCTCTCGCACGACGTTCCCTTCCTTTTCTACACGTGTGGCGCACCGTGGGCAACAATCGGCGAGAAAAGTGTACACCGACTGCAAATCTTTTCTCCAGGATGGCAAGCTTATAATGAATGCAATCGATACGATAAGAAAAAGACTAAAAAAACTTGATTTTTTCTTCTTTGTTTTCTATTCTCGACTTTTTTACTTACGAAGGAATTATGTAATTTTTTATAAATTGTTTGTAATTTTGCTTGTCAAATAGAATTTTATTTATATATTTCTTGTTTTCTCTTTATGAAATTATTGTGTTAAATACTTCTAGAATAAAGTGAGTATTAATCCAAAACAAAAGTTTCGGATTTACGGACTGGAAACATTACAGGCCTGCACATTATGTTTACAGTGGTTTTCTATCTGGACAAAATGTAAAAGAACATCCACATCAGACCACTCAACTTGATGGGATTATACGATTATTGTGATGCGTTTTTCATGTCTCCATTTCATTCTTTTAGTACGGTCGGTATCTTTTATTAACATGCGAGGTAGGCGGTAATCGTAAAGGGTTGTATTAATTTACTGACATCATTGAACGAGTAAAAGATAAGACTTAGGTATTTAAGAGCTACGTTTTTTATTTAGAGCATGTGAATGGTTTTATCTTGAACAATGTCAGACGCAGAACGGTCATTCATAAAGTGTGACAGGTAAATGAGCGTACTTGTACAGGGTCAAGAGCACGTGAACACATAATTCAAACTCTATTCAGCTTACGATAAGAACGGTCCAAAGTACAAAGTGTCAAGCTTGATGTGCTCTTGACAGCAAGCCATGTGGGCGTACCACAATTAGGAATCAAGGTTGCATTAGGAGGCCGACAATATAAGTTGTGCGTATGCAACACAGCCCATTGTTTGGCTCTTCTGCTAACAACTGATCCAGATCGTAATCAAGTATCGATCTCGTCACTAGTGGTGACATCTGTCTATTTTTATTAGGATCACGGCGAACCAGGCTGCCTGCTGGTAAAGCTTGGAGGCGTTTTGCCGGTAGCCCACATGGCCTGCTACAAAAGTTACTCAACATGAAACGCGGCGTACTGTGAAAAAAAATGCGAGTCCCGCGCCCCGCTCACATGGCCTGCTACTTCAGAAAAATTATTTGTTCTATGGCGCTGAGAGTGTTAATAACAAAACCTTGCTAGGCAATCAATGGTGACACAGGAAAAGAACATTTCTTGTCAATGTTAATTATTTAGGCTAGCTCTGCCCTCGGTCTGCTCGTGTAATTGGAATTTAGATAAGGTAGAGTTATGTAGAAGTAATACTTACCTGACCAATTATTATAAAATTTGCAAATTATCTATTAATACGTATAATTTATGAATACAATAATTAGGTTTTTGTTACCTATTTACTTTTGCTAGATGGTAGGTGATGGTAGATGAAAAGCAAGAAAATGATAAGCTTCTATTAATAAATTACTACATATCTCATCCTGCAACAATTTCCGATTCTGAACTTGAATTATTATTCGTAATCGGATGTTTACAATTTCTGCTTTCAAATAAAAAAGTAATTAGAGATGCCACACTTTCATAAATAACTAATTAAGTATTAATCATTTGTATGTTGGTTTCAATCACTTACAAACTTGTGATTATTAATATTATTATTAATATATTAATATTATCATGAACCAATAACTCAAGAGGACTTCTAATCTCCATACTACAGATCGTAACTCTGAAAAAGGTCAAAATTCCGTCTCACATCTAGATGGCGTTGATCAATAGCCTGGATGTAGTTTATATTATATAAATGGCAGTGGATATCAATAAATTCATCTTTAATGTGAAATAGAGATGCGCCTAGTACTCGTTTGCTACTCGGTACTCGGTGTACTCGGCCGTTTTTTTACTACTCGTACTCGGCCGAATAACTCGATTCATGAGAAGAGTACTTGGTTAAAATAAAGCATCACAGCTATAGACATAATAAAGTAAAACTAACAATATGTTTAAAATAATCAAAAGATATTTATTACTAGACATTGTAGACAATTGTAACAAATTTGTAGCAATTTAGTAATTTAAAAAGGAAATTTACATTATTAATATTTAAAATTTAACAAAGGCAAGTTATGATGTAGGAATACAAGGCTTTCTGCGCGTTCAGGTAATAGTCTGTTCCTTTTTACTGTAGTCGATTGCCGAAACTTTCCACTGAAGTTGTTCTTGACATTATATGAAAAACGTCATAAACAACTAGTTGCGGGTTGCCAGTTGCCGAACTTCGATGATCAACGTTGCTTCATCTACGCAACGCCTAAGAATCAGTGCAATAAGCACCATATAGATGATTCGTTTGTTATCACTACAAATTATAGTAGCTTTGATAAATTGCAGCTTGAAACAAATTGTTACAAAAATAGCTCTTTGGTACTCGCGACATTTGGTGTACTAAATACCCGACTACGCTGTCTTGTACGCGATTAGTAATCTTCTTGAGTGATTGGTTCATGATATTTTCAATGGCTTAATTTAATTTCATACAATATTCTTATGTATTTGTAATTCAAATAATGCCCAGCCCTGGGTACTTTTAATACATATAAATATGAAGTTACTTGTAGATGAATAAACATCGACATTATATCTGTTTTGCACTTACCTTTGCTGCAATGTGTCTTCTTTCTTCGGGTTATAGTGGATTCGGGAGGCGGGTAAAGAAAACTCATATGATATGTGCAAATATGTATTTCTAGATATTCTCACCTCGGTATTTAAATCGGCATATGGACGGAATAGCTAATGGGAATTGAATACCGCCGGGCATATACTAGAGCTGTGTCGATTGTGTTCGATAAAATCAAAATGTTTCGAACAGCACCTGTTCCCGATGACCCGGGTCGCGGGCCTCTAAAAGAATCGATCTTTTAGAGTTTCGATCATTTTTGCTGTCTTTGCTTCTAATTTTACAGGGTTTTTTCAATAATTTAGGTCACGTTCAATCTGCACCTCACAATATTATAGCTGTCTCGTTCGTTCGCATCATGCGAAGTCCCATCCCAACGCCCCGGTTCGCCATTTCACTCTTGCGCAGACAAATATGTTTATGTCGAACATTTATTTCATAGATCCTTCATTCGATAGAACCTTGCATTAGATCTATCCTTCTCGATCGAATTTAATCAATCACGGACCGGTTAATTAATCATTATCGTTGCTCCGTAGCATAGTGTGTCTAGTGTATCTAGAAACATGGCTATTTTCAAAGTAGTATGAAATGAAAATTTATATATAAGTATTATTATTTATTTGACCGTATCACATTGCGCATGGGTCAATATCAACCCGGGTCATCAGGATTGATCGATCGACACAGGTCCAGCATATACGTTTACGTAACTGAGGAAATATCATTAATAGCCCAAATGCGTTATAAGACGCGGGACCTGAGATCTTAAATCTCCTTTGTAATTGCGCTGGCTCTCTCAGCTTAGACACAAATTCGGCCTAGCATAATACACGAAAGCGCTGCTTTAGATAGATAGAGCGGTGGTACCTATTCAGGTGGATTTCGCACTGAGAAAGAACCCTAATCCTTTCTTATGTTTATTAGAAAAACCTAACGTTTGTTATATGTACTTATCTATGTTATTTATTGTAATCCATGATAATGACATGTATTTGTGTACAGGTATTTTTCAATTTCCGTTTAGTTTCAAATTTAAATTGAGAATTTTTTATGTCCAACCGAGACACAGACTTGAAGCCTTGGTACAGTCTATTAAGCTTTCGTAAAACACCTCCATAACACTAGCATAGATTATACTTATAAGCCCAGTACTGAAAACGCTCATCGAAGAAAGTATCTACCTATCTATCGTCGGCTTATTGCAAGGTCTCTAATTATATGTCAGTTAGTGACTTCTTGCAATAAGCCGACGCTATAGCTTTTAAAAAACAATCGAACCTCACTGTCTTACTTATGCTTTTTAATCCTCAACAAATGACATTTCGATGGCAAGTTACAGGCGTTTTTGAAACGCAACTTACCTCCCTGTGGGAAGAACTGTGAGTAAATAATCTTGAAGGTGTCCTCCTTTACCACACCTGTGGGACACTCTGCCTTGAAGCCTCGGTAGAGTCGCTTCAGCTCTGGCTCCGTGAAACGAGTCTGGCGGCGCAACGAAGCGATTGAGTCGGGCCGGTACCGCGGTAGCTGCTCACCCAACTCCTCGAGATCCGAATCTGAAGTTAAGGAGAAATATATTTGTTATTATTCTGAAGTCTTTTTTTGTTATTTATTTATTGAGCATTGGCTACAGAGTCATCAGTTTAATATGGAACCTAACAAATAATTAAGAAACTCAAAACGTAATATACTGAAACTTAAAATAACTACTTGTAAAAAAAACTGTAATCACAAAAACCCGCTATGTTTTTTCACTCAACCCTTTTCTCTTCTTTTGTTTTGCGGTGTGAACCTATATAACAATCATGAAACAAGCGCAAATAAGACAGAGCGAGACCTTTTCGTCACCGCTTACCATCATATGTTATAGACAAATAACTAATATAATCAATAAAAATGAAACAATCAAAAATTTCAATTTGTATAACGTTATTTTGATTTTTTTTTAAATACCTTATTTTTCTTTATTATTATTGCTTATATTGTTATATTTAAGTTTAGTGAATTCGTTTGTGTAGTATTAGTTTTATAGTTGTTCATTTTTTGTTATTTACTTTTAAAATGCTGGAGACAAAGCTCTTAAAATTAAATTTAAAAAATCAAAATCAATTAACCTAACACAAAAAATTACAAGGGGAAAATGTATGTAGTGTAGTTTATATAGATAATTCAGGTTTTTTTTTCAAATGCGGTAGCACCCCCTGGACAACAGCAACACTCCCAATTGCTTCTGAAGTCACGACCGCCCCTCGAGGGATCTTCAGCGCCCGCTGGGTAGGGACCACTTTGGGAAACTATGTATTACCCCAACATATTGGCAAAAAATGGCTGATATTGATATTCTGAAATTCATAAAAAGTGATGTTAATTGTCCTGACTTATTAGGTGATATTTTGGTTAGTATTCGTACGACACGGTTTTGAGACCTAGTAGCTCTCTTAACGGGGACTAATTATAGAAAAAATATTTTTCCTTGCAGGGCTCGTAAGAATTTGTACAGGGTGTTGAGTAAATGTGATCTTACTGTTGATATATTCAATTGTAATGTGAATGTATTAAAGCGTAAACTCACAGACATTTATTGAATTATTCATGCTTGTAGAGATATAGGGTTACCCTTTGTATGTAGGTGAGCGTTTGTTGCATGTGTGTACATTGTTTGTTGGTATTTAGAGCTAGCGTTCGATTTTTAATTTTTCTGAAACTATAGGCCTGTAATGGACTGCATATTTTTATCTCTGTTTTTATTAATTATTATGAAGCTATTGTTTTTTCACGAATAAATAAATAAGTAATTTTAACAATACAGGTAAAGGTTTTTGGCCAATTAAATTAAAACTGCCTCTGTGGCCGAACAGTTACCATACTGGACTGCCACGCAGAGGACTGCCCGGGTTCCAGGGCCGGGAAAAATATTTCTATAGCCTACATATATTTCTCTCTCTTGACTTTTGTGTAATTTATGGTTGTCTATGTGCGTGTCCATGACACCCGCGAATGCCCGCGATACAGGGTTTCCCTAGTGCGGGGCTATGAATGTGTACACGTTATTATTATTATTAAATAATTTGTAAATTCAATTTATAATTGGAAAATCGAAACCATCGTAAACGTGAACGGTTTGAAACTTAATTCTATGCGATACACCGAAAAGGCTAATTATGATAAACTAAAATAAATTTTACAAAAACAATTAATGAGAGGCTTGGAAAATTTCTGAGAAACTCCGATTAAACGAATGAAACCTTGTTTTGGATACAGATCGCGGTTATCGGATCGGAAACACTGTTTGGGATGCTGTTAACAAATAGCCTTTAGTCCCTTGAGCTTAAAATTAAAATGCTTTAGAGCCGTATAAATACTTTAGGAAACAATAAACATAACTACGTTATTTAATTAATTACAGAGAATAAAATACAATTAATAAATAATACATCACCATGGCGAGGGATAGATGGGAGAAATCTCTTCTACAGATAAACTCACCTTTGTCTAATGTCCCTTATAAAATTTAAAAGCGTTTTTAAAGTCATTTCTTTGTGCAATAAAGTATTTATGCATGTACATGTACTTGAGTACGGAGGGAAGGTGCTTTAAATATTGGATGTAGGATATTTTTTGCTTCATAGATACATTGTTTCATTTTTTTAAATAAGTGATGCTAAATGTAAAGACTTTTAAAAAGTAGCTTGCCTCATTTGAAAATCCAACAGAACATATGTTAAAAAGATTTTTTAAATGATGCCAAGTACCGGGACTAACAAGTTGTGCGCCTGGTGGTAAGCGACACGCCTGTCCACAAAAAATTGCAGTGCCTCTCAGAGCCTTAAATCGTAAAGATCTGAGCCACCGCGCCCGTCACCCTGAGACATAAGTTGACAAGTCCCATGTGCCTGTAATTTCACCAACACCTTCAAAACTGGAACGCAGTAATGGTCACATTACTGCTTGTGTCGGCAGAAATAGTAAAAGGCAGTAGTACTTCGCGGGACGAACTTTGTCACATTAGCTCTACTGCTACTAAGGAATGCCTTTAATGGAACATAGTTTCTTTATCAAGTTACACAGTAACATATACAAAACATTTTGTATAGGTATGTATATGTTTTTCTTTGCTTTTTCTATCTATATCTCTTTAGATATAGATCAAAAAGCAAAGTTGTACAGCAAAAGAAATATTCATAGCTAAATGTCATGGACAGTTCCGTGTCCAAAAATATGAATACCAATATTCTCGAAACGTTTGAATTCTAACAAGGTTGCGTTGTCACAGGGCCACTAAATAATAAATGATAACAAGTATAAGAGGTCCCAAGAAGCTTCAATAAAGCCGTTCACCGTTCACAAGGTCTTAACAGGGTCATTTCAATACAATTTTCAGGTAAATAGAAACGTTTCATGTTTGGCATTGAGAGCCGAAAAAACCCAATACAAAATCTGTAACAGACACATCTAAGGCATAGACAGAAGAATTTCGTCGACCTGGTGACTCGATCTGTAGCTCAGTTGACAGAATCAACGCCATGGCACAGCGTGGTCCCAGGTTCAAGTCCTGTTGGGTCGAAGGAATTTTTCTTTGTGTTCGATCTTTATATTAGTAAGTATGATAACTTAATTTTTTTATTGAATTGATATTCAATTATTTTTTATGTGAAATTACTTACATACTACTTAATTACTTAAACTATTAACACTAGTTTGTTATAATTATTAATACAAAAGGTCGGACACCCAGAAAACAAATCATTCGATCCGACTTCTTTATATTAATAATTATAACTATAATAACTTTTTTATTAAAAAAACCGACCTCTATTTGACAAGTTTTATTGAAATCGGTTACCGGAAAGTGCGCGATACCCGGATACATCCCGTAGTTTGCCGCCCGTACAGGAGGAATATTTTCTTCAAACATTTAAATGGGACCAATACTGAGGTACCCTCTATCCAACAAAAAAGGAACACCAAAATCGGTTCACAAAAAAAAGAGTAGTCGCGTAACAAACATACAAAAAAAATTCTGTGGAATTAAGAACCTCCTCGTTTTTTTGAATTCGGTTAACAAACATTTTATTTTGTAGCGGAATTAATGTAAATAACTGGAAACTCGCTCTATCGATGAATGATTCATCTGAAGTATTGACGTTAGTGACTGTTTTTTCCATCACCTAACATGATTGTCATGGTACAAATCCGACTATTTGGGATTTTACGTAGACGGTAAAATTAAAATGGTTGCGTTTTTAATAGTTTAGGCTTGAGGTTCCCAAACCCTTTGTCTGGTAGACCACGTACAATTTTTTCTGTATTGCGTAGACCCCCTGCCTTTTAATATTGATTTTTTTACAAATTCTTCAACTTCAAATCTGTTTGATAGTTGACACAGTGCTAGTAGGTATATATACATATTTATATAAAACTTTATAAAAAAGTTTTATATAAATATGTATATTATATATCTAACCGATAAATATCTAAACGAATATCTATGTTTCTTATATTTACTTAGTTCTTCATAGGTAATTCGTATCTATTATTAAGAAAGTTTTATGTATTTACAATATATAATAACAAGTACATACTAATCTGTGTCATGTGGATTATTCCATTTATGGTAGGTCAAAATTCAGATCACGACCTGTTTAACTCTTGACATTAACGTCTCATGCACCCACTATTTTTTTCCGCTGACATGCACCCCTAGTTGTGCTAAGTTTGGAGTGGACAACTGGGGGTCGATAAAGACCACTTTGGGAATTTTCGGTTTAGGCGTAATAGCACAATTTCTAATGTACAAGTTTCGGAGTCCTTTGAATTATACAGGAAGTGGGGAGTTTAGTCATGATTGATTCATTAAACCGGTAAACCATGGTTTTAAAAGAGTTACCACAATTATCAACGCAAAATTGCCTTGGAGCTATTACACTTTAATACATTTGTCGCATTAAATTTATTCATCCTCGACGCGGCCGTTCGGCTTCGCCTTTTAGCCATCGCCTCGGGGGGTATGAAATGTGGCCTAGGTACTTTCGGAGTCGTTCGGCCGTCGCATTATGACGCGACGTTGCAGTTTAGGTGTGGACGCGGCCATTCATCGGATGCGTATATGATCACGATTGAAAATTCGCAGGAAGCAGATTTGTTGCCATCCTGCGTCGAGTCGCGTCGAACGAACCGATGCGAAATGCACGCCGTCTTTTTCACTCTTATTACATGGTCATAAAGCTTTTATGACAGGCTTAATGCGATTCTTAGTTTTTTTTTAAATTTGTTTGTGGCAACAAAACAGTCATAATAATTATTTACATATATTCCTCTTAAAAATAGACCTATATTGTCAGCAGTTTATTAACAATTATAATACGTAAAACGGCTATAACATAGTATTTTGTGGAATTATTTGTAATGATAACATTCGTGATTTACGTGTTACACTAGAATTTTGCACGACGGAGTTTATAAACCATAGTAGTTATTAAATGCCATTTACAATATGTAGTGCCACTTTTTTTTAAATTTACTAAGAATGGTGTCAAAAAGATCAATATCCGAAAATATTGTATAAGTGTGCTGTTATTAAGAAAATGTTTAATTTTAATCATAGGATATTCAAAATGTTTTCAAGATAAACGTTCCGTGTTTCAAATACAGAATGTCACTGGGTACACTTTATTGAATATTAACTTTATATCTAAACAGTTAAGGTGAACTTTTAAATACAACAAACAACTGATAAGCGAGACTACATAATATCAAATAATGCTTTAGAATGAAATAGGTTAAAAATGCATCTGTAAAAGTCGAATATTAGAACTTGGACTCTATAATAGTGAAGTCGAAGATTTGAGTGATTAATGTATGTCTATATATGTATTTACATATTCGTATAAATACCAAACGTACCGATAACTTTGTATCTTGTATTTCAGTCTGTCGAAAAATTTAACTATTTTTTATTATTACTTACATTTTAAGTACAATTTTTAAAGTATTTTTATTGTTGTTTATTTGGAAGCCAACTAGCCAAAGACCGCAGCATAAACGGTGAGCGGTAACCGACTGCGTGAAATTCGGTGGGCAGACCCACGACTCACCGCAAACCTCACTGCAAATGGACCTAACTTTCCGTTCTCGCTTACGAACGGGAATTTCAGCCATAGAGCAGAAATATCATTTATTTGGTATCATAATATTACTGAACGTGTGTCGGTGTGGTTTAGAACGATGAGACTTTTAAAAGCTACTTACACACTTTTGTCTTTCGAACGTGAATTCCTTGAAGTCCATGAAGATCTTGTATAGATATAGAGTGACACTTAATTTAACGGTGATAAATAGCATAATTCGCTTCGGAATTCTGACCTGACATTACTACGCTATTGTTTGTAGAATGTTAATTTCCTGATTGTTCGCTGTGCCTTTGTTTTGGGTTTACGACGAAGTTAGATAGCCGTATTTATGATTTTAAATAGAAAACTACATAAAGACTTTCTTTGACATCTTTAACAAAAGAATGATGAATAATATCTTGCCATTGTGCGACTGCTCCGAGAATATTATGGAAAGGATAGGTTCAAGGAGACTGGTGATCTTGTAGAAGTTGTACCTTACGTCTCAAGAATTAGACAACATCACATACGTTGGTCTGATCCCAAAGTAAGTAGCTAAAGCACTTGTGTTATGGTGGTCGAAATCAAATCAAAAATTTTTACCTTGAAAATGTCATTTTTAAGCTAGTGCTCCGTTCACTACACTGACCTCCCCGAGAAGAACGAGCAAGAAACTCTTGGGATTGCTCTTTTCAAATAAACTTAAATGCTATAGAATACATTACCTACATACATTTTGAATCATATTTGTGTGGAATCTAGACTCACGTTGTCTTTCCATACATCTTTATCTAACACGTAATCTACAATTTTGTAATATGACTTCAATTAAAATACTTTCAATGTAAGTTTTAAACTTAGGAAATGGTAATCTTAATATATGCTCCAGAATCTCATATAAAAACTTATACAGTTCCCCATAAAAGAGTCGTTTACTTTAGTTAAACGAAATCGTGGTACCATGAGTTTGGACTTAGTTCTAAGGTTAATATTATGGATATCTTCTTTCTTAACGAAATTATGTATATTTTTACGGGCATACAAAATATTTGAGTAAATGTACTGTGATGTCATGATACCAGTCTCCTTAAACTTTTCTCTGAGAGAAATCCAAGAACCTAAACGGTACACGGAACGAATCGCTCGTTTTTGCAACACAAATATGGTTTGTATATCTGGAAATCGGAAACAACGACGGTGCCACAAATATCCAGACCCAAGATAATATAGAAAAGTTAGTTTTGTACTCTTACCCGGCCGGGGATCGAACCCGGGACCTCAGAGATGGCGACACTTGAAAACCGGTGTGTGAGCCACTCGACCACGGAGGCCGTCGATTATAGAACATGTAGTGGCGTAACATTATGGTGGTAAGACTAACAAGGGTCCCTAGCCCGACGGGGCCACGGCTTTTGGTAAGAAATTAAAGTAGGTACGTCGAGTACGATAACTTAATTCTTTATAGGCCTCAAAATAAAACGTTTTAAATTTTACATTATTTACAGTATTACCGGTATTTCTTGAAAAGTTTAAACTGCAACCAGTAAGTTTGAATTTTCCGGGTTATCTATATATTAGTTATAGTAATAATTTACGTAATAATAATCACCGTAAATAATAAATAAAAATTTAATTCTCTGATCAAACTAAAGGTTTTCTTTTTAAATATCTATTTGTAAGATAATTACTATTAAATTTAACACAACATAATATCGTAAAATTACATTGTAGTTAGTAACAAGTTTGAGTAGCATCATAATGGCAGTAACGTGTGTCCGTGCGATATTACTCGTAGCTTAGTAAGTTTCTTCCTATAACCGGGAGTACTGGGATATTTTTTTTTATTTCCGGAAACTTCCGGAACTGTTTGCAGTAGACAAATGTGACGATTGCAGGTGTAGTTTGCTCACCTAATTCAGTTATAGGAAATGAAACTGTTTTTTCGTATTTAAATCGCGTATATTTGTTTTTTCAAACAAAACAACGTTTCAGGCCCTTTACAGGTCCCATGGTCACGGTTGACTGGTCATTTTCTATGTGCAACAATTGCGAAAACCTAAGAACTCAAATTTAGTGAATAGTGATACAAGAAAGGCTAAGCGGGTGCTTGTTTGTTTTTGATAATATGGCTTAAGTCGATGTGAGTCCAGATTTCAGAATAAAATAAGAACAGGTGAAGAAAATTTGACACAGATCCACACAGATCCGACATTGACAAACCGTTGGCGACTGATGGGACAGCGAGCGGCTCGGGGCGTGTCGTTAAACTGTGCTGGGAAAGTTTCAAATTTTGGGATAAATGTGAATTTTAATAGGTATAACTTGGGCTTCAGTTAAAAACCAAAATTTAGCAGGTTCTCTGTGGTATTTAAAGAGAAATATCTCAATTTGAAAATCACGTGCAAAGTTAGTAATTTTATTCTTAATTATATCGTTTCAGGATTTTATATGACCGAGTAAAGTACATCCTATTGTTAGACCGTTATTTAATAATAAATATGTAAACCATTTGACCTAGCAAAACAGTTCTTTCCGCTTCTCCGGTGAATTACCTTAAATAATTGCATAATATAAATAAAATGCTTTGTCTCATAGCAGTATACTTTGTTAAGTTTACATCCACCAAATGTGCTTGTCATCTGAATAATAAAACGGAAAAGTTTCAAAGCATTACGTAGAGCGTTTCAAGTTCTAATTAGATTAAGGTGAAAAACTAAGTGATTCACTGCCCTGGAAGACGAATGTTGAAAAGTTCTTTGTAAGTGATCAATTTGCTATTATAGTGGCTTAAATACGGAAGTTATGCAAGCATCAAAATGCAAACGTCTGTTTAATGAATCATTTGTTAGTACACTCATTTTAACATAACTATGATTTCTCTCGAGTGCACACGTCACATGATACGGTCTACAACCGTATCATGTGACGTGTGCAGGGGGCAGCCTGTGTACGACCGTTGGCCTGGTGGCATATGGTGGTGCGTAGGTGAGGCAAATACTACAAATTAACAACAAACTTAAATAAAATAAATAATGAACAGATTTGTCTTTGTTTTTGAAAATTATGAAAATAAAATAGCATTTCGTCGTGTAGACGTAGGTAGTTACAAGTTTGTTTCTAATAATATTATATAGTTAAGTTAAAAATCGTTTGGAATTTTTTGCATGCAATGTTTACCTGTCATTAGCTGTACATTAAATTTAAAACCACAAATCAATGTAAATAGTAAATAAGTCATGATATAATAGCTGGTAAACCAAAATAAATAAAACAAATTTCGCGTTGCATTGTGGAAAAAACTTAATAGGTAGGTATTTGCCATATTTGCACACCTACGCCTACCTACCTACATAGCTGGCCACGGTCACAGGGTAACTGAAGAAGCGGTGTTATGTCTTCTGTTTATGATATCTAGTGACGGGACGACGAAGTCATCAACGTGAGCCATGAAGTTGACATATGTGCCTGTAAGATCACACCTACCCCTTATACTTAAAAATCATCAATCGTTAGAAGCAGTAGAGCTCCTTGTGAAAGAGTTCGTCCAGGGAAGTACTGCCACCTTAATCAGCAAGATAAGGGTGCTAGTGATATTACACGTATATGGGACTTGTCAAGTCATACACACACACACACACACACACACACACACACACACACACACACACA
>NW_020653850.1:6758277-6766664 GCF_003589595.1 Hyposmocoma kahamanoa
ACACACACACACACACACACACACACACACACACACACACACACACACATACACTAATGGTAAATAAGTTCCATACACCTGTGGTTTCACCAGTATCTACTGTTGGGTAATTTTCCGAAAAATTTCAAATGGTGGAATTATTTCCAGAAAATTTTCCAAAAAACTGGAAAAAAATGAAAAAATTTTGAAGGTTCATCTTAGAGCTCTTACATATAAACACAATACGACGTCGTATCGTAGCACGACGCGACGTCGTATGTGTAAGAGCCTTTAGGGCTCGCTAGGGTACGATGTTGTCGTGCTACGACGCGACGTTGTACCGTGTTTATGTGTAAGAACCCTTATGTTCTACGTTTAGAAATATCTTTTGCAGTTTTATTTAGTGTGAATTATAAAATAAACTTGTATAGCTAAAAGCTGCTTAAAGAAAAACGAGATTTAAAATATGATTTCACAACGGCGAAAAAAACATCAAACAACCACACACCACTACCACTTGTTGTTGGCTCCATCGTTTTCGTTCAGTAACTTCAACTTTTGACGAGTATCAACGTAAATTGTGGAAAATAAAAGGAAAAATATTGGAAAAATATTCGGAAAATATGTAATTTTCTGAAAAATATGTTTTTTTTTCAAATTGGAAATTTTTCCATGACCTTTACCCTTCAAAATCGAAACTCCGTAATGTTTCCCGGATAAACTCTTCCACAAGAAGAGGTGGAATTTTCATCAACCCTTGTTATATTGTTACCGCTGGACATAACACTAACGGTGTCCCTATTACGCACCAAAAGTCGTGTACTGGTAATTAATCATTTAGCCCACGCCCAGTGCAACATGGTCGAAACGCCTGAATAATAGGTAGCTGTACAAATACCTATTAAACTGTTTAATTTCTTATGAAAATTATGCGACGAGTGTTCTGTTATAACATATTCTTATTATTAAGTAAGAACTTCTTTTGTATGTTTGAAAAATCATTTGAACCGAATTGCTAGCAGCATAAATTGGCTTTAGGCAACGAAACCCTGGAAATCATTAAGACAAACTGCGTAAGGTCGCCTATTCCCATTTTGGCGTTGGGGCCATGAATTTAGTGACTTAATTTAGATTTCTAATTTTTTTCATTCGATTGATCATTTTAAGGTAGTGCAATGTTTATTTTACTGAATGACATAATGTTTTTACTACCACGACATTCATATATTTTTTTGTAAAAGTATTACACTAGTTTAACGTCAAAATAAATATATAAATCAATTCAAAGTCAAAATCAAATAATCATTTATTCCGTAGGTAAAATTTTTACACTTGAAAACGTCATTTTTTAAGCTACTTTTTAAACTATTGCTCGTTCACTACGCTGACCTCCCTGAGAAGAACGAGCAAGAAACTCTAGGGATTGCTCTTTTTAAAATAAACTTAAATGCTATGGAATACACTTTGAATCATAATTGAGTGTAATGTAGATTCTTGTTGTCTTTCCATACTTCTTTATCTAAAACATACTCTTAAATTTTTAACCGACTTGGAAAAAGGAGGAGGTTCTCAATTCGACTGTATTTTTTTTGTATGTATGTTACGCGGTAACTCCGGTATTTGTGAACCGATTTTCATGATTCTTTTTTGTTGGAAAGGGGGATTCTCCCATAGTGGTCCCATTTCATTTTGAAGAAAATCATCCACCTCTAAGGGTGGCTGTTCACGCAAGAAGATTCATTTTGAAAAATAGCGCCTAAATTTTACTTAAAGAGCAATTATTTTAATGGTCGATTTTGCTATTTCTCCAATTCAAGGCGTTTTTCTCTCAATATACTTTGAGTAGTGAAAACCGATTTTTATTATCTCCAGTGTCAAGTCCTGTGTAGTGGCGAACTAGGGGATATTTCAATAAAACGTAGCAAATAGACGTAATTCCACGTACTTTTGAGGTCGGTTCTTTTAGTACTCTGTACTGAGATTATGTAATATGACTTTTCAATTAAAATATTTTTAATGTAAGTTTTAAACTTAGGAAATGATAAGCTTAATGTATTCTCTGGAATCTTATTGTAAAAACGTACACAGTTCCCTATAAAAGAATCGTTTACCTTAGTTAAACGAAGTCGTGGTACCATGAGTTTGGACTTACTTCTAAGGTATAAGGTAAGGTAAGGTTATGGATATCTTCTTTCTTAATGAAATTATGTATATTTTTACGGGCACACAAAATATTTGAGTAAATGTACTGTGATGCCACAGTCATGATATCAGTCTCCTGAAACTTTTCTCTGGGAGAAACCCGAGAACCTGAATGGTATATAGAACGAATCGCTCGTTTTTGCAACACAAATATGGTTTGTACGTCTGCCGCTTTACCCCACATGAGAATCCCGTAGGTCATTTTACTATCGAAGTAACTAAAGTAAAGTAGTCTAGCAGTAGCAACATTGGTAAGCTTACGTATTAGTATGGACTGCGTATGCAGCAGAGCTTAATCTGCTGGCTAAGGCAGATATATCTGGAAACCATTGAAGTTTACTATCTAAGGTCACTCCCAAAAAGACAACTTTATTAACAAGGTCTAACTTTTCTCCATTTATTTCTATGATTGGACTAGTCGATTTTACATTAGGTAATTCAAATTTAACACACTTTGTCTTCTTGGCATTGAGCAATAAATTGTTAACATTAAACCAATAAACTACCTTTGAAAGGGGATCGTTAATATTATCATAGTTAATGTAATGTCTGTCTGTTTTAAAAATCAAGTATGTCAGCAAACAATACTTTTTTTATAACATCAAGTGACGGGACGAATAAGTCGTGCGCCTGATGGTACATGCTTGTCCATAACAGTTACAGTGCCACTCAGAGCCTTAAATTGCAAAGATCTGAGGGGCACTACCACTGCGCCCGTCACCCTGAGACGTAAGTTGGCAAGTCCCAGTCAAGTTTTATTGAAATCCGTTAACTGAAAGTGGGTGAAATCCAATAAAGCGAATTCATCCCCCAATTTGCCACATGGGATATTTTTTTTAAATTTGCGACCACTATTGAGGTACCCACTTTCCAATAAAAAAAGAATAATCGAAATCGATTCCCAAATGTGAGAGTAATCGATTATATATATATATAAAAACGGTCGAATTAAGAACCTGTTCCATTTTTTCAAGGCGTTTAAGTTGGAAATCGGTACTTAGAAAACGAAGTTAAGGATTTGTTATTTAAAAATTCCAGTTACACTAATTACTTTTTATGTATAAGACTTGGTTATGTATTCTCTATTTTCAAGGCTCCAATTCCATGTTCCCTGAGGAGGTGCTATAAATTGAGCGTTATCACTCCTAATTGTACGGCAAATGGAATGCGAATTGGAGACGACTTGAAGGCGCACTTAGTGGCAGACGCCGATTGCCCGCAATTTGTTAGTTATACGTTTCATTACCTCTTACGCATGGATCATCGTTATCATTGTCAACCATTTATACATACCACTGCTAGGCAAGGAGCTACTGTCCTAAACTCAAATTAATAATCTTTATTTCCTAGGTAAGTAAATTAATTAAACTTAAAATATATTTATATTATATGTATATTATATATATATACACACACACTAAATATGTATATTATATACTAAATACATTATACAACGTTAATACCTCTTTACGATCACGATTTATTCGTACCTACATCTGTAAATATATTTACACTCGGTCATGCACTTGCACATAAAATAGATTATTTTAGATGCACTATTTACATTTTACTATGTATATTATTGTTCTCAATGTATAACTATAGTCGTTATATTTTTGCTTTCAAATAACTTAATTCCACTTGTTGGTCCTTACTGAAAACCAATGCCTTAGGAAATTTTGGCATATGCTGAGTCAACGCCCTTTCAATGCTATGACAATCCTGTTATGATTTTTCTTTTATGCTTAATCTGTATTTGTGTTATATCAGTGAATAAAGAGTTTATCTACCTATCTAAAATCGTTACATTGATTTATCTCTACCACTCATTCGTAAGGCAGGTTCCCCTTAGAAGAATGAGTAAGAAACTCCAGGGGTTGCTCTTTGTAAATGGACGTTTATCAACATGTATCACTTACAATATTTATTTCTATTAGCTCTTGATAACCTGCAAGAGCTAAATGGGACACTACCACGGATTTTTATCATCTAATAATTAATGACCTTTAGGGCCTTCAAATTAATCGCTTATAGAAGTTAGAGATGGATAAAACTGCTTATTAATTTACAAATTAATAAGCAGTTTAAACGTTGTACTTTTTTAAATAAGCGTGCCTAAAAAAGTCCTTTTCACTTAAACGCTATTTAGTTTGAAGCTTATAAAATCGTTTAGAAAAACGTATAGAAGCGTATAGAAGTTATGTTAAAAAAGTCTGCAACATTGTGTTGACAGCGAAAAGCGAGCGTAGGTCATTAATGTTAGGATAAGTAGTTTATTTGTAAAACACGAGTTTTATTTATATTTTTAATTTTTCTTCCTAACATTATTCACTGGCGAGTAATTAATTTGTTAACGAAGCACAGATGGTGGGTCTTGACACTTAGGTACGTAGTAAAAAAAATAATTTTTGAGTTGAGCTGAGCAACACTTACGCTTAAAATGATAAGCGTGCTAATGTGCTTATATTAAAAACCAACCTAAAGTAACTTGCGTCTTGGTCTGTGTTAAGTTAAGAATGACTCCAAATTGGAAGTAAAAAGAAGCCTCTGCGAACATAACATTTTTAATTAGCAGGATTATAATGCTTGTTCATTTTGAAATTGGAACTGGAATTGTTTGGTGATCGAGTTTCAAAATGGCCAAGATAAAGATACAATGATTTCTCGCTAAAAAAAATGTCCGAAATATGTTGAATGAAACTATTGAGGAAAAATTACAATCTTTGGCCAATTACATGCCTTAGACTCTCCCGAAGGAAGAACGATTTTATTACTACTATTTGGTGATGTTTCCAAGTATGCAAATCTTTTGATTGAAAGCGTGTCTCAATAATTGTTAGGTTTACAATATAATTTTGTAGAAATAGAGATGTTTTGTCATTAATTTTGTAGTAATGACATTTATTCTTCAACTTAGTAATAGGTATTAAAATAAAACGTATTTGATTGTTGCTTTTGCTGTGTAGCAAATATAATGTTTGCCTATTTTGAAAATATCGTTTTAGCCACTGCTAGGTTTTATTTATTTCAGGGTCAGTATACAGTATACTCGTAAATGTATTTAGTGTGTTGGGTTAAAAAGAAGTTTCTTAGTCAGACAACTATGTATCTAATAACTCTACAAAACTATTCTTGAAAAATTTAAGTCTCATGCACTTATTATCTTCCTAGAAACTTCAGATTGTATTGAATACAATAATTTTTAGTAGCAAGTTCAATCAAACTGGAGTGCTTGCGATCCAAACGATAGTACTCTTTGAAGTCTCTCTTGGTGGTTAGATTACGTCTCCAGCAGAATGCTTTTACGGTTCGCCGTCTACTTTGAGAAATCAGACTTAAGTCTTTGCAATTTACTCGCCTGCGGCTTGAGAATACTCTGTGGTATACTATGTAACATTGCATTAGTAAAAGAGATTGAAATGAAATGTTTTATATCTTAAACTATTTAATTGAATGTTATGATGTTTTTGCTACCATGACATTAATTTATTTTATGTGAAAATACTCCACTTAGTTTGTAATTATTATTAATGCAAAGATGGAATAAAGGCAAAGAAAAATTCCTTCGACTTTTTTAACCAACTTCAAAAAAGGAGGAGGATCTCAATTCGATTGTATGTTTTTTGCATGTCAGCTACGCGATTGTGAACCGGTTTTGATGATTTTTTTTGTTAGAAAGAGGTGGTCTCATTTAAATTTGTAGAATATATTCCACCTCTAAGGGTGGGATATTAGGGGATGAATCCGGTTTCGCGCACTTTCCGGTAACCGATTACAATAAAACTTGGCAAGTAGATGTAATTCCACAAACTTTTGAGGTCGGTTTTTTAGTACTCTGTACTGAGATTATTTATGATACCAAATGACGGGACGAACAAGTGCCCCTGGTAGTAAGCGACACGCCTGTCCACTAACAGTTTTAAATCGCAAAGGTCTGAAAGGCACTGGCACTACACCCTAACACAATAGTTGACAAGTTCTATGTGTGTAGTTTCACCAGCACCCTTGCCCTTCAAAATTGTGACCATTACGGCTTGGCGGTAGAAATGGATAAGGTGGCAGCACTTCCCTGGATGAACTTATTCACATTGTTTCATATACAGTTCGTATTATTTTTACGACTTTCATGTGATAAATGCACTGTTGACGTATTTGTTTATTCATTGTATAGGAAATTCAACACGATGCATACATACAACAAAATTATTGTACAGATTATGAAGTTTAAATAAGCCGGATTTATATTTGTCTGACGTGTTGTGTCGTGACTCGTCAAAACCGTATCGATTTCATACATTTAATTATAGTTAGATAGATTGGTTAGATATGGTTAGCGTATCGCGATCTGACGTGACGCCGTGTGCTGTTGGTATATAACCGATACCGTTCTGACATGTCGTGACATGACACAACACGTTAGACAAATGTAAATCCGCCTAACACGGCAAGCTCTATAGATTCAAGAATGTATGAAATTTAATTACTCGATTATACTTTAAAAGTATAATTAAAATTTTATTTTATAATAAAAAAAAAATTAAAAATAAAATAGTCCCGACGTGTATAGAAAGAATAAATAATATAATACAAAACAGACACAGTATGTTACATTTATAATAAAATATTATAATAACATTTTCACAACAAGCACATAGAAAAATTCGTGAGACCCGCTGGTTCGTTCCGTGGCTTAGTCGATATAGCATCTGTCACGATTGGCTGGAAGACGTTGGTTCGAATCCAGCCGGATCGAAGGAATTTTTTCTAAGTGCTCTTTGTAATAATAATTATAACTAACTAGTGGATTCATTTCATAAAAAAAATTGAATATCAATTCAATAAAAATTTAAATACAATAAATAGCGACATCTCTAGCCAGAGCTGGTAGCTGTAAAGATATCTAACTGGGTGACGAAATACTTAAGATTTCTCATAGATGGCGCTACGGCTAAAAATCGTTGAAAAAACCAAATGCAATGACACGACAACAAACACATAGAAAAATTCGGGAGGTCCCTTGGTTCATTCCGTGGCTTAGTTGGCATAGCGACTGGCACGGTTTGCTAGGAGACCGGTTCTAATCCGGCCGGGTCGATAGATTTTTTTCTAAGTGTTCGATCTTTGTATTAAGAATTATAATGAACTGGTGGAGTAAATTCACAAAAAAATAATTCAATATCATGTTCGTGTTGGTGAAACATTCTGACATTCAATAATGCCGTTTACGAGCACGAGGTTGGCTACACGGCGTAGAAATCTGTCCTCCGTACAAAGGCGTTGACAAGTCTTCCGCTTTGCGTTGCGGAGAGACTTGCGCGCATTTGCGGTGCCTTGCCATTGTTTTGGTTATATGCGACGCGTGGTCGCTGCTGCTCTGTGATTGGTCAGTGGTGATGTCCTCCGGTAACGTTCCCTGTTGCTGGCGTGGAAATATCAAGCTTGCTAGATATCAAACTCACGCAAAGAAATCCAACGCAAAGCAAGCGGCCGGCGCAAGCGAGCGATTCGTGAAAAGTCCTGCCTGCGCGTACGCGACAGAGCTTGCGTATGCGCGAAGCGAGTCACGCAAGCAAGCGAAAAACGCAAGTGAAAGACCCGTGAACCCGGCATAAGAATTTAATTATAATACCTTGTTCCCTAGACTTTGTTGAGCAGTGTATTTACAAATGTTTACGAAAACTTTAATTCTTGTTATCGCATTAACAATGTTCCATTAAATCAACAGCGCTATTAATTATAGAACAATAAGCTAGTTATACATCACCGGTCGGCCCTATCCGAATCTGGAATTAAGCAGTATTCTGGCGCCCAGTCGCGGGCGACATTTCGTCCTTACGGAAAATTTATTATAGAAGGTGTAAATTTATTATACCTTCATTACGAAGGTTGGACTCGGAACCCGGATTAAAATGAATGTATAAATAGACCGGAGTATAATAATTTAGTCTTTTTTAGAATTGTAATGCGTCGCCTTAGAGTGAATACTGCGTATGTGATTTCTATGTAAGTTTTCAGGACGAATATAAGGATGTGGTGTAAAAATATAGTAAAATAAACACAATAATATTGATTTTTATTGAATATCACGATTACGTTTTAATCAGGATGATTTGACCCACACCGCTAGAGGATAATATCGCACTTAACAACTAACATGGTATTTTCTCAAAAATTGCGTTATATTAATAATTTATCTCCAAAATTTC
>NW_020653850.1:6771664-6847480 GCF_003589595.1 Hyposmocoma kahamanoa
ACCAATGTTTATTAATGTAGGCCAGAGTATGTTATATGAGACTAAATCAAATGCTCTTGATAAATCTAAGAAGCAGGCGTATATAAGTGTCTTCCTTTTTAACCGACTTGAGAAAAAGGAGGAGGTTCGCAATTCGACAGTATATTGTTTTTTTGTATTTATGTTAAGCGATAATTCCGGTATTTGTGCACCGATTTTCATGATTCTTTTTTGTTGGAAAGAGAGAAGATAGAAAGAGAAGTTTTTTGTGGTCCCATTGAATTTTGAAGAAAATCATCCACCTCTAAGAGTGGCTGTTCACGCATGAAGATTCATTTTTATAAATAGCGCCTAAATTTTATTATAAGGAGCAATTATTTTAATGGTTGATTTTGCTATTCTCTAATTCAAGGCGTTTTTCTCTCTCAATATACTTTGAGTAGTGAGAACCAATTTTTATTATCTCCTGTGTCAAGTTCCGTATAGTGGTGAACTAGGGGATGAATCCGGGTTTGCGCACTTTCCGATAACCGACTTCAAAAAAACCTGGCAAAAAGATATAATTCCACGTATTTTGAGGTCGGTTTTTTTAGTACTCTGTACTGAGATTAGTAAGTAATAGCCTACAGTGTATTTTAATGCCAGTACTTTCTGTTGACATACCATCTCGAAAACGAAACTGAGTGTCGTCTAATTTTATACACTGCTAAGGTAATTATCAACTATCTTATCTAAGACCTTTGCTATCACAGTTGCTAAGGAAATAGTTCAGTAGTTGCCTTTATCTGCAATATCACCTGTACGGTTTTTAACCAGAGGTATGACAACAGTTTTCATTAGGCCCGGAGGTAAGTATGTGTGTTATGTCGGGATGTTCAGAGTAGTGTCCCGGGATTAATTTCTTCTAGTTACAGTTTGAGACCAGGGTATTGGTATATGACAAGTAGGAAACTCAAAAATGTCTATTAGTACCTATACGGACACTTTTATTTTTTTTTAGTTCATAATGTTTCCTATTGGCGATGTACGTTCTGTTTTTTTAATAGCCTTTCGAAAATCATTTATTTTTTGTAACTCAACGATGACTACACATTCATTTTTTGGTATCTCAACAAAGATAGTACAAAGTTCTAAATATTACGTACGTTTCTCATTCCGATTACGGATTCAGAAAGATCGCAGGTACGTTTGGCGCTCATGCGGCAATATCACGTATTAAATTGAAGCCTAATTCATGAAAGACAGAGATATTATCACCGACAGAGGCTTTGCCTGTAGCGTACGTGTGCGCCGGCCCTGAATATCAAATACTTTTAGGGTTCACACTTCTTAATTAGAGCATAATAGAACTTTATTGTATTATATTATGTGCTTGTACATATTGTCGACGTTCCTGACCTGACTGCTTAACGGTGTATTTAGTTCTGAGTAATCACTGTGAAGAAAGGTGTTAAACATACTGAATCCTTAGTCAGTAGGCCGTAAATATCACTTTAGTATGACTCCTAATTTTTAATGATACTACATAATATTAAATTTCGCCCAAATAGCTAGAATTCCTTTACACTTTTTTGTTGAATGCGTAAGATGGTTCGCAGAACCAAAAGGTCGGCGAGAGGGTCTGGATACTTAGGGCATCGACTGTACATATTCAAATATAAAAAGAAGATACAGTTTGCATAGTAATATGTAGATGAAAAGATGATACACTTGGCATTTTAAGACTGTCCATGACTACTCACGAAATAGTTACGTAACGTCTAAGTAGGTACGATTAATTTGAGACTTTGTAAAAATACAAATCGTTTGTCCAGATGAACAGGGTATTATCTCAAAAACACAGGTTTTTTTTAGTTTCTTCTAGCATTATTTCAGCCGCTATTGTTATTTAGTTCTCCTCAACTATATGTATTTAAAGCCTACATAATTAACAGTATTTTCGAATACATTTTATTCTTATTCAGTTCCGTAGTTATGATAAAATCTTGGAATTGTGCAGAGAGGTATCTATGATATTACCCCTTTGAACATAAAATATTTGAGATTTAGAGTTTGAACTTAGCTATTCATGCTTAATAATATTATTATTTAAATGAAAGATGGAATAATATTCAAGTCGATAAAAATTACTCTATACTATACATGACCATAACAATTCAATGAAAAAATATCTCAATAAATCTCTCGCCCTCGTTTTAAATACATATTTTTAAACTGCGCTTACCTTATAATGAACACATGTGTTCAGCATGGCTGTGTTTTAGTTTTAATATCCTGTTGATGACATCTTGACGACCACAGCTTCGTGTGTAATACTGAATACGACTGTGTTGCTCAATGTTTGGGGCCAAAACGTGCAAAAAATTCAGAGATACTACCCTGCCTCTCGTGCCATTTCACGTTCGATCGTTACAAGACCTTCTTCTTTAGAAAGATCTCTATTTTTTTAACAGGATTGCCTTTTTAAGCAAAATGTTAAATTTTTGAGTTGATATCCTGTTCATCCAAGGCGACGAAATATGATTGCATAGTAGATTATCAGCGAGATCGACAGATCAGATTATCAGCAATCGTCGGTTCTTTGTGTGAGTGTACCACCCCGGTGGCTGAACATTGGCGACACTGTCAAGTGTATCAAAATCGCCTTTGCAACTTAACTTTATATGATGATTTAACACATAATACAATACAATTTAACACCACTTATTAATAAATAATTTGAATAAAATAAAATAAATTAAAGTAACACAATTTCGCATTTAGGTTTCCTTTATTTAAGCGAATTATGCGTACTTTAAAAATAAATTTTATACACTGGATTAGTTTGTAGGATCTAAACTCACTTTAAGAAATGAATTTGAATTAGTTTAACTTGAAAATAACTGAATTTCGCGTATACAGTAATGATTTTTTTGTTTTTGTTTTGTTTATTTATTAATATGTCAAGAGTGAAACAACTGATTGCGGAAATACACATCGCATCAATAGTACCCAAAACCAAAGAAGATAATTTTGTTATTTATTACATAGCTGTTTTAACAATGTTTTAAATATTTACTCTGTTTACTCTGGGCACTATTTACTACTACTTTCTTTTTACTTTGGGCTGGTATACAATTCGTCGGCTTTGCGCGCTTGATATACCTTAGTATGTTAGTAGCAGTAGAGCTCCTTGTGAAAGAGTTCGTCAGGGAAGTACTGCCACCTTGCCTATTTCTGCCGCCAAAATGAAACTGATGAATTTGAAACAGTTGACGGGTGTCGTCAATTGTTTTACTTCAAATCGACCAGTTTAACTTGAGCTTTGCTATAATTGACAAAAATAGTAAAATTAGATATTTAATGTTTAATTACCGATGAAATGTGATTCCGTTTGTTTTGTAATTAGATGTTTTGCTATTTTTCACACAGCACCGAATGTAACAGCCGTCATTGTTACAGATATTATCTTTATTACAATAAATACAGAATATTTTTAATAAATAAAATATGGAGACGTACACACAGGTCAGTTGTTGGCGCTGTACTATTTCAGTTTTCTAGTTTGTGATTTCAGTGCAAACGAGAGTTGATTTAAAAGTGATGTAAGGCCCAGATTTCTGATCAGTTACCAGGGATGGATGGCCTTTATTGCGTCTCTATTTCTGGTTATATACTCGATGCTGTACTTTATCCAATACAATAAAATAAAAATAAAAATAAAAAAGTGTTTTTTGAGACATAACGTTGTTGTAGTAAGCCTTCTAAAGGTGCGCCGAAATGATTATAACTTCCCAGTAAGGTGGGTTACATGTTAGCAGTTAGCGAACAGTGATTCGTGTTTGTGGCAACCCTTATCGTGTGCGTTTGACGCTTGAAATGGCTTCGAGAATTCCCATAAGCGTCTCGTGTAACTTGCGCTGCAGTATACTCAATCTGAATAGTATTATGAATAGAATTTCTGTAATTCTTCAACACTAATAAATCCTACTTACACTAAAAAAAAGGATAACCAAGGCGCTTCAGTTATTTCATTTTTTACCGCAATTTAGTTAGTTGTTGTCAAAATTAGTTAGAATTAATAAAAGTGTAATATGAAACACAAAACTGTTTGGTTATGTAATGCCTTAGTTTTGTAGTTCACCAGTCTTATGCTATACGTAAACGAAAGTTATGGTACATAAAACATTTTTATTTCTATATATAATATATAAAATGAAAAATTTGTAGCAAGAAGTTTGCGTCAATATTACCTATGTAGTCTCTTCATTTTAAAAGTTTAGTAGCAATAGAGCTCCTTGTGAAAGTGTTCGTCCAGGAAAGTACCGCCACCTTGCCTATTTCTGCCGCCAAGCAGTAATGTCAGCATTACTGTGTTCTGGTTTTGAAGGGTAAGGATGCTAGTGAAATTACATGCATATGGGACTTGTCAACTTATGTCTCAGGGTGACGGGTGAAGTGCAGTGCCCTTCAGATCTTTTCGATTGGAAGCTCTGAGTGGCACTGCAACTGTTATGGACAGGCGTATAGCTAACTATCAGGTGCACATCTTGTTCGTCCCGTTACTTGATATTATAAAAAAAAGTATTATAATTGGAAATGAAACTACTTTTTCGGATCTAAATCACGATAATTTGTTTTTTCAAACAAACCAACGTTACGGACTCTTCACAAGTTCCATGGTCACATCTAACCTATTATCATTATTATTTACGTTTGTTAGTTACATTATTATTTATTAGTTACGTTTATTTTGTATAAAGTTACCCACCTGAATGGACTCACACCGCGTATAGGCACTTGAGGGATAGGACAAAGGAGACATTTGCCGATTTCGCTTTAACTATAGATAGTGTCACTTTCAAATTGAATACCACGAGTTGCTACTTTTCCAAGCTTTATATTTCTTTGGTTTCTCTTTCTTATATATGCTATTGTTCGTATTACTTTCGAAATATAATTTATTAGTAGAATCTTGGATAACATGGAACAAGTTCTATATAAGCATTGGATGTATATTTTAGATATAAACTAATCGAACACAATAATATTTTGTAAACACAATATGGAAAGTATTATCTAGAGTCGTAGTCAGTTTCAGTTAACAGTCCTAAGATACCTGACCTTTTAGACGATCTTTTTTGTTTTTATAACACCAAGTCATCACTTGGTATTATATACGATGAAGAAGTCGTGCGCCTGTAGTGCAATTCAGAGCATTAAATCGCTAAGATCTTATGGCCACTGCCACTGCGCCCGTCACCCTGAGACATAAGTTGACAAGTCCCATGTGCCTGTAATTTTACTAGCACCATTACACCCTTTAGTTTCAAGAGCCTTCTTATGTAGTCAACAGAAAATTGTTAAAGGAATTCCAATGTTATGGTTTGAATTTGTATTCTGTGTTTAGGTGAGTTAAGTAACGTATAGTTAAAGATCAAATTGGCTTAAGAGGATACTTGATTTTGTTGAATTTCTTGAATGAATTGTACGGCTCACAGGTTAAAGATTTAGTTAGTTTAAAACTTTTTTCTCACTTATCTACTCTGAATCAAATGGATGGTTAGGTTAGGTATCTCAGGGCATCGACTGTATCTAGTCACAAAATAACACGGATTAAAAAACTCTTAATTTTTTATTAAAAAGAGTCCAGATTCGTGCTTTGTTTTTAAAGTATGTACTTGTTCTGTTTCAATGAGTTTTCAGCGGCATTAATTCTACGTCTGTTAAAATGAAAATTTCGCGAAGAAAATGTAGTCTTTTACGCAAAGTATTGGGTCCTCTGTGCTACCTTATCGAAAGCTCGTACCGAGATCAGAAAGGTTAAATGTTCTAAAATGTCTGTGCGAGTTTGTATACAAAACGAAATTAGAGAATGCTTCACTGTATCACGTTTCTCGGTCTGTTTGTAGCAGGGTAAATTTACCTGTTTTTCGAACAACAGCGCAATCGAGCTAGCTCAGCTCCTAAGGCACGTCTGCCGCATTGCGTCTCATTATTGGGGACGGCACGACTTGAATGCCTCGAAAAGAACACTTTGCGGCTACAATTGGGCAGTTTACCCCACAGGTGCTGTCGATTGTCCACCAACTTTTATGTTTGTACAGTTTCTATCAAACCTACACGGTCGAGAATTTTGGCGTCGCATGATTTGAATGATGTCGTCTCGGTCGCATATTTATGCTTTGTTCAGAATAGACGTTTTCATCACATATAACGTGACTATAATGAGACAGAGGGTCAGGGAATAAAAAAATTATAAAAGAATTCAAATTTGTACGTACACGTGTCAGTATATACCCATCCACATATCGTATGTTCACAAATATTATTATTAAAATTACGAAGTCAAATGTATAATAAATTTATACCACAGGTAAAATAAATTTCCACTTCTAAAAGTAATTTTTTAGCTACTGCTCATTCACTGTGCTGACTTCTCTGAGAAGAACGAGAAAACTCTTGCGGTTTGCTGTTTTCAAATGAACATAAATGCTGTGGAATAATACACTTTGAACTATTGCAAAACTTAATTGTCATGTAATCAATGAATAATGTTAATAATTTTACAGCTATACCTTATGACGGCGATGAAGGTAGCTGTTATTATAGCAAAATGTTAATGTTCTAGATACAATGACAAAAACAAGGACAAAATCGGCATTGTAGACGGCTCTTTAATCATCTTCATCATTCATCAAGGTGTAAGAAAAGTTATGTCATCTTCCCATACTTCTTTATCTAACATGTAGTCTTGTAAAAATGTAGTCGTTGTAAATGCTATATCAATCGATAGCAAAGTGTTTGAGTTTAACAACACATTGATGAACCTTTACGATAAATATGTACCAGTATAGACCAGAATGTTAGGACTGCTATGAATAAAAAGCTCACAGCTAAGGCCAGATTTAAGTACAGTCCTACAGACGAGAATAAGCGCATCTATAATGAGCGTTGTAATCACTGCAATAGGTTGTGTAGGGATGGAAAACGCCGACATGTTCATAGTTCTTTAGAAACTGATAATCCGGCTAAAGTCTGGAAGTTTCTTAGGTCACTGGGAGTTGGAGTCGTGGAGTCACGTCAAGATAGTTTCCCAAAAAATTTAAACCTTGATGCTCTTAATCATCACTTCTCTAATTCGGTTGCCTTCGACGGGCCGACTAAAACATCTACCTTAAATTATTTTTCCAGGCTTCCAACTGCCGACCATCTTTCATTTTCTTTAAAAGAGTTTACTGATTGTGATGTTAAGAAGGGCATAGAATCTATTTCGTCCAATGCTGTTGGCAGTGACCATATTGGGATTTTACCTGTGATCCGGTATATTCTTAATTTTTCTATCAGCAGTGGGGAATTTCCTTGTCTTTGGAAGGAAACTCTCATTACTCCTCTTCCCAAAAAAGCAAACCCATCTCACTTTTCTGATTTCCGACCTATTTTTATACTTCCCTTTCTATCAAAGCTGCTAGAGCGACTAGTTCATAACCAAATTACTCCTTTCCTCATTCCTAACAACTTTCTTAATCCCTTTCAATCCGGCTTTCGACCAGGATACAGCACTGTGACTGCTCTTGTTAGGATCACTGATGACATTAGGTATAGTATGTCGCAACAGCAACTCACTGTAATGTCATTGCTTGATTTTAGCAATGCTTTCAACAACGTTGATTTTGACATTTTGATTGCACTTTTACGCACTCTTAACATATCTCCAACGGTAATCTCTTGGTTTCATAGTTACCTGCATGGGCATCGGCAAAATGTTCGCGTTGATGAGAGGTTCTTTTCTTGGTGTGACATCAGTGCTGGCGTTCCACAGGGCGGCGTTTTATCTCCTCTTTTCTTCTTGATCTTTATTAATTCAATTTCCCGCAGTCTTACCTCATCCTACCACCTGTATGCAGATGATTTACAAATTTACACTCACCGGCAACTTGAAAACCTGCACGAAGCCATTGAGGAAATCAATAATGATCTCCGTCATATTTCAACGTGGAGTAAACAATTTGGTCTTAAACTAAACGCAACGAAAACGCAAATGATTGTTATTGGCAGCTCTAGAATGGTATCCAAGATAGATTGGTTTCGCTTGCCGCAGGTTATTATAGACGACACCTACATTAAAATTACTGACAATGTAAAAAATCTGGGTATACTCATTGATAGGATCTAGGGCACCTCAATTAGTTGAGACCAACCGCAAATTGTTTGCGTCTGCCGCATCTCTCAGACGATTACGTAATTTCTTACCTATTGCCACGAAAATTGCGCTTGTCCAAACTCTTCTTCCAATTCTTGATTATGCTGATGCCTGCTATCTGGATTTAACCGAAGAACAGCTCAACAAGCTGGAACGTCTACAAAACTTTTGCATCCGTTTCATTTATTGTCTGAGGAAATTTAATCATGTTTCCATTTATCGCAAGGAGCTGAAGTGGTTACCCATTAGATTTCGCCGGAATGCTCATATTCTTAATCTTCTTTATGGCATCTTATTCATTCCTCACACACCACCTTATCTTAAGGAGCGATTTGAATTCGCCCATCAATCCAACCCCCGACTTCTGCGCTCTTCTTCAACTCTCCAACTTAAGATGCCATTGCATACCACCCAGTATTACGACAAGTACTTTACTGTCCAGGCTATTCGTTTGTGGAACGCTTTACCTTTGTTTATTCAACAACCGAAATAATTGAATATATTAAAAAATATGGTAAAATTCCTTGGTAAGGAACCAAGGAATTTTGTTTTGGTGTACAATAAAGAATTTTGTATTGTATTGTATTGTAGTCTTCAATTTTGTAATATAATTTTCGATTAAAATACTTTGATGTCAGTTTTAAAATGATCTGAATACTAATATATGCTCCGGGATGATATTGTAAAAATGTATACAGTTCCCATTAAATAATCGTTTACCTTAGCTAAACGAAATGTTAAATAATAATGTTTTGTTCCTTATAGTTTCTTGATATTGTCCTAAACGTCTCGTTAAGGATCTATCAGACATTCAATTGGTTCTGACGAATTGTCGGACCATCGTAGGGTCGTCCGTGACTTCTTCTGGGTATATTCAGCTTTGCATTATTAATTCGCACATCCAATCCAAATAGAAAATGTTTTATTCTGACAAATAGAATCTGATGAATACAACAGAATAATATAAAATTATATGATCTTCAAATGAGCAACAATTGATAAACTTGTGTAAAATACTTAGTATTTCATAATTTTAAATAAATAAACACTTGTAACAGTTTGTTACATAATTTGTGTAATCTAACAAAAATATGATTCGTAGTGTAGGTATTCTAAGAGTCGTATTCTAGAACTCTACTCAATGCTCAAGTCAGGATTTGAGTATGGTTTAAAGCACTCGAAATCATACTCAAGTCTCTTCTATTAGGGTCGTATTTCCAGTGCTTGAAATAATACTCAGATCCTGACTTGAGTAGAGTTCTGAGGCTTTATATTTATTTGTTCTTTATTTGAAAAGATCAATACCTAGAGTTTCTTGCTTGTTCTTCTCAGGGAATTCAGTACAGTGAACGTGCTGTAACTTAAAAATGATGTTGTTAAGTGTAAAATTTCACCTATGGAATAAACGATTTAATTGATTTTGCAGTTCATTTAAGAAAATGGAACTTGTGCTACTTAGAACTCTTGAAAATAATGATACATATTAATATAAGGAACAATAATAAACGGGCTGTTCTATACAGACGTTTCCGCATATCTACAATTAATTTAAGAGTCGGTACTACCTTTAGCTCGAATTCAATTTTTTCCCGTAATACGGTTAATTTTGCTTGGGTCGAGCGGCATGGGCATTGGCTTTATTTCAGAATTTATTGAATTAATTTTAAAGACTTGAAAAAAGATTTGAAAAATGTATATCGTATAGTGTACGTGTTCTATTTATTTCACTTGATATAAAAAAAATCATTGGTTTATGGAAAGTACATATTGAATACAGTGTTTCTTGTAAAATTTCGAGGTAAGTTTGTGTTTATTGTATCGTGAAAGTTTTTAGGAATCTTGTTTTCACATCATGTACTATTCAGTATATATCCTCACGTATACTATAATTTTTTTCCGAAGTGATTGATTGAACATTTTCACTGTTATGCGGAATCAATCAAAATCATTTGAAGTAGTCATTGACTTACAAATAAATGGACGACGGGTCTAATACAAAAACCACGAAAAAAATGTCCCAAGTCAACCTATTCGAAATTTAAATTGTTATGTCATCGCAGTATCGCGCTGTCCGTAGAACAAATGAAGACTAAAGCGGAGTGTCGCGCTCTGTATACGATTTTAGCGCCTTACAAGTGCGGACACTTTTTAGCGCGGACCCGACGTCCATATAATTGTAAGTCAATGGAAGTAGTGTAGACTAGAGGGGCATACAATTTACGAGTATAATAAGACGACGCCCTTTTACATTTACATTTTTTTGTTTAAAAACTATTGCGCAACAAAAACTTTAGAAAGATTATATTAAGTTTCATTGTTGCTAACACTTATGGATCCTAGTTATCTGAATAAATGAATTTGAATTGAATGAATTGAATTATCTCAAAGTCTCTTATTCGCATAATAAAAAACCTTGAGGTTATTTTTATCTTCGATATTTTAAAATAATAATTTAAGATGATAAATGTGAACAAATTTTACAAAAAGATAAAGTCTCTTTCTGTGTTTCAATCAATATGATGATTTAAGATCTTTTCTTTTATTACCTATTGTATTGATTTTTAGGTTTCTGCCATTGTTGCACATAGGAAATGCGGAAAACGTAAAGGACCCGGATTGTTGGTTTGTTAAAAAAACGTACGGGATTTAGATCCGAAAAAAGAATTTCATTTACAGTACATGTAATTAAAATAAAAACGTTATAAGTCAATGATAAAAATCCGTATTTTAGATTATTGCATAAATAAATATGCAGGCATAAACTTGGTCAATGACTTTATTTATTACTTAGACGACACCAGCATCAATTACAGCCACCATGTGTCTGTAATTGAAGTTGACGACTTGTCAACTTATGTCTCAGAGACGGGCGCAGTGGCCGTGCCCCACAGACCTTTGCAATTCAGAGCTCTGAGTGGCACTGTAACTGTTATGGACAGGCGTGTAGCTTACCATCAGGCGCACGACTTGTTCGTCTCGTCACTTAATGTTATAAAAAAAAATCATCAAGTACAGCCAAATTGGAAGAGCTACTTTATGTTTATAAATTATTTAAACAATTATTAATATGGATTTTTATTCAGGCGTACGAAATATATACGAAATTTGAGAATGCGGAAACTGATTCCGAAAATAAAACATTAATATTCAGCACCTGCCCACAAGAGTGTTATCAGCAAACTGGCTGATTGCCACACGTAGCCGACGTTGCTGCAGCATAGCAAAAATTGTTTCTTGCTGAGTTCACATGCTTGGTCAACTGCATTGCGAGAAAAATGAAAACTGTGATATACAAAGTACGGAACCTACTCTCTCTCTCTCAACTCGCCAAGGTGATATGTAGAATATTTCAAGATATCAATTACAGCTGTGATAATTTACGTTCATAAATATTTATTTATTTACCGATTCAGCACCAGCTTTACATGGCTTAACACACTTAACAATTACATACATGTCTATACAAAAGACAAGTGTGTAAGCTAACTACAGGCGACCACATTGTTCTCACAATCACTTAAACCACATAAAATTATTGAAGTATTTAAAAATTGTTACAAAACTATTGAAAAGTATATTTAATTCTCATTGTTATCATCTAATTAAAACTTTAAATGAAAAAAATATAAAAAACAAAATTGAAAAGCTTAAAAAACATGTACTTTAATAATCTCAGTACAGAGTACTAAAAAAAAACAAACTCGAAAGTCGTTCGTTCCCTAGTTAGTGGAACATTTTCTTCAAATTTAAATGGGACTACTACTGAGGTATCCTCTAAAAGAATAATCATCAAAGTTGGTTCTCAAATTATCGCGTAACATACATAAAAAGAAATTCAGTCGAATTGAGAACCTCCTCCTTTTTTTGAACTCGGCTAAAAGCTTCTACAACCAATATCTGACGTGGGTTGCAATAACTTTCTGCTTATGACGGGGCTGACTGTCAAAATATATGTCAAGGCCTGTTACGACTATTCAGGATATTGTAGTCGGAAAGCAACCTGGCCACCGGAGAATGGCTCATTAAATTTGTCCTGGAATGTCACTTTAAATTTGATAAACCATTACGTACATACTATCGAGTATATAACCAGAAATAGAGACGAAATTTCGTTTACATTGTTTGAAAACTATTCTGCCAAATCATTACGGTGACAACTGCGCTCCGCTTGGCCTGCCCGAATTCGAAACAATTTCGGGTGTCATCAATTGTTTCACTTCAAATCGACCAGTTTGACTTGAGCTTTGCTATATATTATAATGGACGAAAAATGAAAACTGACATATTTAATTACCGATGAAATGTGATTCCGTTTTTTTATAATTAGATGTTTTGCTGTTTTTCCCACACCACCGAATGGAACAGGTACCCATTGTTCGAGATATTATCTTTATTACAATAAATACAGAATATTTTTGGAATATACGGAGACGTACACACAGGTCAGTTGTTGGCGCTGTATAATTTCAGCTTTTTAATTTGTAATTCCAGGGTAAACGAGAGATGATATTTAAAAGTGATATACGGCCCATTTGCCTGATGAGTTGCCAGGGCTAGACGGCCCTTATTTCATCTCTATTTCTGGTTATATACGTACAAGCAGAGCGTAACAAAAAGGTCCGAGCATATTGAAGCTAGTGACCATAGTTGTGACACAATGTAAAAAATGTTATACCTTCCAGGCAATTACTCAATGTCTTCACAGGTGTAAGGAATATGACGTGAATTTAAATCTTGTTGGCATACGATATGAATTATTACAGCTTAGGAATAAAGGTCGCTTTTGCACCTCAGTTTTGTGCTATTGTTTGTTTTTGTATATCTCTGTGCGCAATGAAGATATTGTAATGGTGACAATGGCATATCTTCTGTCGTCAACGCCACTGATAATGCTTTGTCAGTCGCTAAATACTGGTCCTCACAAATAGATACGTCAGCGTGGACACGCTAAGAAGAAGCACAAGATATTGTAACGTATCAATATAGATATTTTAAAATTGAACTTTATCCTTATGTCAAATGTTTCAAAACGAAAATAGTTAACTCAATTCGGATTAGCGAATTTGGGACAGCGAAGCTTAAAATATCTTTCAAATCGATTACGTAATTGCAGGCTGCAGAGCTTCGTTACATTACGTTAATATGAATGAAATAAAGGCTACGTTAAACGTTACGTTAATATAAAGGAAATAAAGGCTAGATGTGAAACTGGCAAATTTATGCGCTGAATTGCACTGAACTGCCAGTCGCGACGTCGTTGGTCCCTAAGCCGATTATTCGATATGAGATTTGGACGCAATTCAATTTCAACAGTCTTTCACGATTAAATCGGATACTGGCTAAGTTTCGGGGATTGCATTGATCGAAATTTATACGGAAATAATCAGTTTTTAAGATTTTCTACGGATTGACTTCATAGAGATAAGATTATGTTTTCTTAATACAATATTAGATTTGAAACAATCAGACAAGTTAAAAGGTTTCTAATTCATTCTACTGACAACCTTATTTTTTTAAATAAATGAGAAATTGCTAACGTCACCATTTGAGGGTTTGAAAATATCTTATTTTATTTGGCATCAGAATTATTGATACAAAGACCGAACCAACACAAAGAAAAATTCCTTCAATCCGGCTGGCCTCGAACCAGCAACTTTCGCCAAAGTGGGGCTTTCACTCTCTTTTTTTTGTAGATCTTTGTTCTAAGTCTTTAGTATTTTTACTAAAAGCATATGGATATCGTTTTTTAATGGTAGTAAAAACAACATAATATTTAATTAAATAAATATTGATATTGCAGAACATCAACTGTTAAAACAGACTGTTCTAATACACAAAAGTATAACAGAAACAAACAATAAGGAAAAGGACAAAGTACCATAGATTGTCTTTACATAGCAGGGTGCCCAACATGCTGGCTGTTTCCTTCCTCATTGCTTTGTTTTTCTGATAATGAAGACAAAAAACAATCGCTTGTCATTTATTTTCGTATTTTACAAGTTAGCTATGCTGTTTTTGTATATGTGTATTGAATATGAATAATTTATTCCAAATTGGAAGCAATTGGTAGATATATATATATTTGCTTAGGGGTTCTTATAAGTAAAATAATCTGAGTCTACGAAAAGAAACCTCACGGCTCATCTAATTGAGGTTGGGGGAAAAACGACTTTAATGTCATTAATTGATGTCAATTATTAATCTGTATATGTATATATTGCACACCGGCTTCAACTCTGACACAACTAAAAAATGGTAAATATATCGAGTTGTTAGGTTTTCGCGATTGTTACACGAAATGAAACAATTTTTCGGACATAATTCGCGTAAATTTGTATTATTTATGCTTTTATCTGACTTCTATATTATCTCTTTCTATTTTATCTGACTTGTCACACGTACTATTCCGTCCCTACACGTTTGGCATACGCGCCGCCTATTATGAGGGCTCGCTGTTGCAGTCTCTTTGGTCGAGAGTCGCCAAGGAGAGTGTTACACTTGCCAATATTTTCGATAGTGTTTTAGTTATGTGGATTGTCACATGTCAGCAATTTCAAATAGTTTGAGTTTGTTTTGTAAAATGACGAATTATTATAATTCACGAAGTTCACGAGGCCGTTTCATTATTCATTAAGGGGGAACGATAAATTCCCTAAACTTTCATCACACACAATTCAGCATGGCAGCTACTACTAGTGACTCTTGAGCCATAATATACTTTATGCCATCGATACGACAGTCATGATGCCGAAAAGCTAGGAACTTTGTGCACGCACCAGTTGCCAAACCCGAAAAATCATTATTTATGCCTTGTGACGCTATTACAGCAGGTTGCTGTAGCTATTGTTGACGCCACACACACTTTACCAATCGGTCGGTTTATTAGTAATATAACATACTACGTCTCCGAAAATACCTAGCTACTTTATTTGTAATAAATGTACGATATTTACGACAATTCCTTGCGTAAACACAAAACGTGAAAATAATAGTAACACGCGTAAAATAAATCAACTGCAATACAGTCTTACGGCTCGAATGACTTTATTCCTTTCTGTTCATAGCGACACGACAAAACTACTCTATGATTCATAAACCGTTTTACCTATATACATAGGTCGCTATAAAAGGGTTCGATTATATTTAAGCTGGCAATCGTATTTATGACACAAACAACATTAGCTAAAAAACAAATCCCATATATTTTTTTATTCGCCATTATAGCGCGGTCAATTGATATACGGAAGCAGCTATTTCTTTCCGGATTAAAACGTGTTTTTGGCTAATCTTCTTTGTTATCATAAAAACGATCAGCTGCAGCAAATTGTTTTAACCTTTACCTTTTTGTTTCAGCCTGTATATATGTACCTATATACGGTACGGTCGGTATAAATCTTTTTGTATTTTATTTTTATTATAAACGATTTCAATAAACTGGAGGAGGTTATACGTTCGCCTTTATATACGTTTTCCGATTTCTCCGTCAATTGTGGACCGATTTTGAAAATATTTTTTGTTTGAAAGGGTGCACTCTCGTGTGGTACCATTGTTACCAAGTCAGAATCCGATGATGGGATCCATGGAAATCAAGGAAAATCCTCAAATTTTATTGGCATGTCGGTAAGTAGGTACTACCGATTTCTCTGCCAATTGTGGACTGATTGAGAAAATTCTTTTTTTGTTTGAAAGGGTACAATCTCGAGGTGGTCTCTAATGTCAAAGGTGTTCCGGATTCGTTTCGGCTATCACAAATTAAAATATTGTTTTCCGCAAATCAACTCAACAAATTGTCTATCCGCTTTCGCTGCGTTTTTTATATCTATTTGCCAACTTTATTAAAATCGGTTAACGAAAAGTAGGTAAATCGGATAAACTAGATTTTTCTTCTAATTTGCCATCGAAATCGCTTTACAAGTGTCGGAGTAATCGCGTAACATATACATAAAACAACTCCTTTTTTTTTGAAGTTGGTTAAAAATAGGATAGAACGTGAGACGTCCTTAACCATAACAATCACGAGAAAGAAAGAAACCCGAGATTACGTAAAACTAAACGTGTACGCTTGAACTGTAGAAGAGTTTCACTCGAGATCTTGTGCAAAGAACACGTGAGACTTCGTCCAAAAATAGCTCGAATGTACGGATTGCCAACTTATTTTGCACAAAGTTTTTTAATAAATGCAGAATGGCAATAATTACCAAATCTATCGTACCAAGTTATTTTACCTTCATAAGGCCCCACGTACATCAAAATGTACATAATATGAGAGGTGATTCAGACTCAGGCAATATTATTCCTATGACCACGTAAACGCCCAGTCAACAGCATATCAGGCTAAATATTTTTGTTCGAAAATCGCCTCCAGTACAACGGAAGAAGATACGTCAATGTGTAGCTTGATGTGCTGTAGACTGTAAATTATATTATTTTAATTACATTTAAAAAATTGCTCAATACGATCATAGGGTATCTGGAAAAATACTGCGTTTTTTATACAAAACTGGTGGCGTATTGGCTTGGGCCTAAAGTATGTGATTTAGTACATTTTAATGAACGTTGGGTGTTTAGCGCTTTTCCCATTGTTGTTTTTCTGGGTACTAAAAGGTTAAAAAGAAAGTTCTGTGACAGTGACTGCATTGTTCACTGCGAGGTTACACGTATTTCTAGAACTTAGTCTAGATTAGACAATTGGGGGTTCATTTGGCTCCGACACGTTCATGTTAATTGAGTTATAACAACTTGACTGTTTGCCAAGGAACGAACCAAATAGTCGCAAGGTATTTTTGAAAACACTCAATTTTAGAAGTCATTCCTTTGCGTGTGGAGATGATGGAGTAGAAGAGCTCCAGGGAAGTACTGCCACCTCATCTATTTCGTTATACTCACGTTATTGTGTTTCAGTTTTGAAAAGTAAAGGTGCTGGTAAAATTACAGGCACATTGGACTTGTCATTTAATGCCTCAGGGTGACGGGCGCAGTTCTAGCGCATTGCCCTTCAGGTCTTTGCGTTTTAAAACTCTTAGTGGCATTTCGACGTTATGGGTAGACATGTTGCTTACCACCAGGCGCACGACTTGTTCATCCCATAGCTTGTCATCATAAAAAAAAATTAAATCATGCGTAACGAGATGTACCAATCATGTACCTCTTACCAATGGGGTAAGAGTTCCGCTTCTATTCCCTAATGTATATTATTATTTTTTTATAACCCCACGCTAGGGAAGCCCTGTATCGCGGGCACAGACATGTATCTATATATATATGTCTGTGATCGCGGGTGCCATGGAAACACACACAGACAACCAAAAATTACACCCAAACTCACTAGAGAATTAAATGTAGGCCATATAATAATTTCTCTCGGCTTGGGAACCGAACTCAGAACCTCTGCGTGGCAATCCGGTAACCGTTCGGAGGCAGTGTTGGACGCGACTTTCCACTAAGGATTAGATTTCACTTAATTATTTTGGTCTTGAGCAATTTTCGGAATATATGTGTTATGTTTATGTCTTCTCAGATCTTTTATGACATACAAGTTTCCTTCTAATGTTTTGATTCACTATTACTATGGATAATTTTCAAAAATAAATAAACCTGAAACATCCGCCTGCTTACGTCTCCATGTATGTAGAAAGTGGGAAGTAGTGAAGGTGATTTCCTGTGGAAATTATTCTCTCGGCTTCTGTTCTGGGCTTTGAGTCTAGAGGAGATAGCTTGTATACATTTTGTTCATAGTAATTACAAATATTTTGAAAGGTTAATGAAGAATTTGGTACATCGCTTTCAGAGAAATGTTTGGTACAATCTTAAGCGTTTAAAAATGGGGTATTTAATTTATATATGTCAGAAGTGAAGAACCTTAAGTCTCAAGTAGTATTTGTTACTACAAAGCGTTTCATAGAGAATGAGGCTCTTAAATAGGCATTTAAAATTAATGTTAAAGTCAAACAAAATATGTAAAAAAACAAGCAACCATAGAACTAAATGTCTTTTACCATTGCGTAATTAACATTCTACGGCAATGTTCGCAAAAACCACTAATTCCAAAATATTTAGATTCTTTACCCCTCATCTACGTATTTTTTTAAAAGTTTGTTTATTAAATTGTCTTAATTTGATAATATAACATGAATTCGGTAGCAATTCGAATTATAGTAAATAGTAATAACCGTGGCGGTAGACGAGAAAATGTCACAGTAAAAAAAGGCGAAAAAACATAGCGGTTGTCGAACGCAAAAAATTTTTTTGGTATTCTCAGAATCTTACACAGACATAAATCGAACGGTTGGAGGTTGCAGAGATTGGAATGTCGCACGCGAGAGAGATATTACAAAAATGTTGAAGTAAATTCTATTCCTGACAAAGACACTATTTTCACATTGAAATAATAGATTGATTTGTTTTATTACACACGATTATTTAAATTAAAACAGCCTTTGATTTAAGAGTTAAAATAAATAAATAATAGTAATAAAAACCGACCGACCTCAAAAGTTTGCATATTCGTCTTCGCTGTGTTTTATTTTCATTGGAATTACATCTGCGTGCCAAGTTTTATTGAAATCGGTTAACGGAAAGTGGGCGAAATTCAATAAACCGGCTTCATACCCTCATTTGCCATCTTAGAGTTGGAATATTTTCTTCAAATTTGAATGGAGTCACTATGAGGCAACCTAGAATCATTGATATCGGAGGAATTGAGAACCTCTTCCTTTTTCGAACTCTGTTAAACACAAAATGTGTTTTAAAACATATTTCCACTTGACAATACCTCTGTTGCTACTGAGAATAACATTTTTCGTACAATAGAAATTTTAGGGATATGTTCAGCAGACAATAATGTTGCTACATTATTTCGAAATTAAGAAAAAGTCGTGGCATACGAAAATCAACTCTCTGACCACCCGTGATTCAATTCTTTCGTTTAGTTTCTATTTTTAGATTAGGAAAACTGTTATTTTATGTTTCAAGTCAAGACCCTTTTTGTATTTATGGCATACTGGGTTGGTAATACTTGTTTTCTAATAGTGAAAACTGTATTACGAAACTCAAAAGGGTAAAAAAGAAGTACTAGCGGAACCTATTGCGATTCCTACTCAAGGCGTCAACCATTTCTCCTGTTATTTAGTAACTAACACGCGCTTGTTTTCCAACTTAACACTTATTTTCTACTAGTTAGAACTCTATTACGAAACCAAAAAGGGTAAACAAGAAGTACTTGTGTTCCCCTATTGCCACTCCTACTCAAGGTGTCAGCCATTTCTCCTGTTATTTAGTAACTCGTGCTTGTTTTCCAACTTAATATTTACGTGGCTTCCTATATTTTGTTGACGGTAATGTGTTATAATAGCCAAAGTAGATTTATGTTACTAGTAACTTTATTCGCCTAACAAATTTTAGGCTTAATTTTTGTCACGAACATTGCGTGTGTAAATGATTTTTGCGCAATCATGTGCAATAAAGTACGTCACAGATATTGCGATTCCTTTTGAGCACCAATGGTATCCTAAGGATGATAGTAGAACGAATTGACTGGGCTGTCTTCCGTAAGTTGACCGTATCACGTTGACATATTATTATACATTAACTTAAATTATAATTGTTCTCCTTATTTCCATTAACATAGCGCATAAAATTACTGTTACTAACAAATATGGATTAGCTGGTCTGATAATAAATGAAGTTGAAAATTTGAAATTTGAAAATTACAATTTTGTGTTATATTTTTGAAAAAAAAACCTCTTTTGTTATAATATCACGTGATATGTCGAACAAGTTGTGCGCCTGGTGGTAAGCGACACGTCTGTCCATAACAGTTACAGTGCCGCTCTGAGCTTTAAATCGCAAAAATCTGAGGTCTATCTGCGCCTGGCTTATCAGACATAAGTTGAAAAGTTCCATGTGCCCGTAATGTCACCAGAACGTTTACCCTTCAAAACCGAAACGCAATAATGCTCACATTTCTGCTTCGCGACAGAAATAGGTAGGGTGGCAGTACGTCCGAACTCGTTCTCAAGGAGCTCTACTGCCACTGAATATAGTATAAATAGAGATGGTACTTTTGGGTATCAGAGAGTAAGTATATTTATTTGCTGTTACATAATTATTATACATTCCTTTCTGATTTAGGATTAGCTTCCCTAATTAGAAAGGAATGTCTAATAATTATGTGCCTAACTGTTCCGCAACACAAATGTTCCGCAACATAAATGTTCCGCTCTAAAATCTATTTGTTCTTTCCCGTGCTTACACTGAACATCTCTATCGTTGAGAATTGATAGGATTCATGCATGAAATTATGTAGGTATCCGAAAATGATAGCTCACAATTTTATTATTCTTGTGTGTGTGAGAAATCACATACACAAGAATATATCAGGATTATATCGAGTCAATTTTCGAAACCTCTGCCGTGTAATGAAAGATAATTTTGTTGATTTTCGAAATGGTAGTAGTTAAACGTCTTATTATTATAATTTTTATGATACCAAGTAACGGAACGAACAAGTCGTGCGCCTGGTGGTAAGCGACATGCCTGTGCAAAGCAGTTGCAGTGCCACTCATAGCTTTAAATTGCAAAGATCCGAGGAGCACTGTCACTGCGCCGTCACCTTGAGACGTAAGCTGACAAAACCCATTTGCCCATAATTTCCCCAGCGCGTTAACCCCTCAAAACCGAAAACGCAGTAATGCTCACTTTTCGCAAATATGATAAAAAGCGTGAAACACACTAACAGCGTGTGCGGGTCGGGTGCGTGTCGGGTCGCGTGCACGGCGAGTGTAATTCCATGTATTTATATGGACGACAACACAACTGACCCGCGCTCGTCTCTCGCCCGCGCGTAGTGTGCTGTCGTTCTGTTTATATACACGGAATCACACGCGCCGTGCTCCTCATCCAACACGCGCCCGACCCGCATCAGTTCTCTGTGTGTTTTACGTTTTATTAAAGTTAACTTACTCTAAGGTTCATTGAGTTTGACGGAAATGACGATGTTTCGTAACTATGCATGCAAACCGAATTGTTAAAGTAAAATATTTGAGAAAAGAATACCCAATAATAACGACATTCTTCGTGAATGAGGCGCATGAAATGATTTGTGAGAACTTCCTTCCGCCGTCTGCACCTTCGCGTATGTTTTCTTATCGCGTCGTATTTCTTATGTAGGAAAAATATTATTTCTGTAGGAAGCCTCTTTATAAAGAAGGTGCCTTTTCCTTTTATTCGAATTTATCAAAGTGGTAAAAGTTTATCTGTATCTTAATTAATAAATTTTAATCCGACTGGATTTCAGATAAGAATGAGTTAAGAGCTTCAAAGTTCACAGATAATTTATGAAAAATGCAATCAATAATATGTTTCATAAGGGGTTGCTGCTACCCATATCTACGTTTAACCGTTGTTCAGTTTTACGACACCCGTGTACGAGAATAACTATACGGAGTTATCCTACCTTGAACTACAAGGTGAACGAGCAGATAACCATATTCTAAACATCACGTACACCTCTTGAATCAGTCACGTCCACAAATTATGTTCAACTGTAACTCAATATAAAGCTAACCCGGACAATAAAGGATAAACATGAAAAGCGGCGATGCCGCATATTGAGAATGGTTACGTACCTACGTGATTTAGCAATAGTATGCAAAAATGTACTATGGACAAAGTTTCGATGAAAAGGTGAGATTTATTTGAGTACGTTTTATAGCCGTAATGGGGCCCTGAGGCTACGAAAAACGTTACGATCAGTCGGCATCATTTATCGTATATTCATACTCCATATACACACACTACAGTTGTTGGTTTAATTTAGTATCAGTAGAGCTCCTTGTGGAAGAGGGACGTAGCACCTTACCTATTTCTGCCGCCAAGCAGTAATGTGAGCATTACTGCGTTCGGTTTTGAAAAGTCAGTGTGCTAGTGAAATTACAGGCACATGGGACTTGTCGACTTGTCTCAGGGGACGGGCGCGGTGGCAGTTCCCCTTAGATCTATACGATTTAAAATACTGAGTGCAACAGCGACTGCTATGGACAGGTTAGGCGTGTACCAGCAGGCGCACGACCTGTTCGTCCTGTCACTTGGTATCGTAAAAAATAATTTTCGCCCCAAGAAAAAAGAAGGAAAACAAAGAATCGTAGCTTCTGATGCAAACGTTGGCTAATGAAAAGGAAAGCCCATTCCTATGTGAATTTGTTGGAAGAAATATAGATGTTTCCAAAAGACTTATGTGATTTTTTTGTACACGTACGTGCACAAAACTTTACGACCTTTCGAACCGCGATTGACGCTAACACTGAACCTGACACACGACCACGAATATTATCGACGCGGTTTATCCGAGTCCGGCTTATCTATTCAAATTTTGATAGAGTTCTCTCATACAAACGTTACGATCAGACTTTTCGTAACGCCCTATAAGAAGAGAGAAGTGTGTACGTAGATGTAGCAATACTCGTTTGGGTGAAAAATGCTACGTTGTTTTTGGTAAGTAAACGAAAACTACACAATTCGCTAATCGCAACGGTGACGTAATAAACCAGAGATGTCTTGGCAAACAGGCTTACATAAAAACATGTATTTATATATATATATTTTATAATATCAAATGTTGGGACGAACAAGTCGTGTGCCTGATGGTTAGCTACACGCCTATCCACAACAGTTTTAGTGGCACTCAGAGCTTTAAAATCGCAAAGATCTGAGAGGCATTGCCACTGCGCCCGTCACCCTGAGACGTTGATAAGTTCCATGTGCCTGTAATTTTACCAGCACCCAAGCTTTTCAAACCTGGAACATATTAATGCCGACATTACTGCTTGGCGGCAGAAATAGGTAAGATGGCAGTACTACCCTGGACGAACTCTTTCACAATGAGTTACTGCTACTAATTTGGTTGGCAAAGTTCTTTGCAGATAAATTTTAATGATGACTAGGTAGCCGATATCTTGTCGTCTTATATTGCAACATCGTTGTAAGTTCTAAAAAGAATAAAAGCAATGTAAACTCTAATACATACAGCATAATAATAGTGCAAAGTTATGTAATTTAATGACAAGATTTCAAGAATAGCGTAAAACCTGTGTTTAAGGAAAATATGGCGTGTACGTGTATGTTATGCATTATAGGTTTGTATGTGTACAAAGAGTCAGCAAAATAATACGAAAGAAAAACATGTTGTAATACGGTAAAAGAAATCAACAAAATCCGCTTGTTGTTCTTTATAGGCATTTTTGTATTGGTCAGCGGCGACTAGGTGTATATTTAGAGGCCCAATAGCTGGTGTTTTTATTTAGCACTTAGAAAAAAATTGTTGACAAAGTCACAATAAATGTTTTGTTAGTCATTTATTGTCATTTGAACAAAACATTATTTATACGTAGGAAATTAAACTATTTTTCCGGATTTAAATCGCCCTGTACAGGCCGTTTCGGGCCCTTTACAGGTCCTATGGTCACGGTTGACCTGTAAATTTGTAAACGTCGCCGTCGGTTTGTTTGAAAAAACAAATATACTCGATTTAAATCCGGAAAAATAGTTTCATTTCCTATGTGTAACAATCGCGAAAACCTAAGAACTCGATATTATTGATACGATTACATTATTTTTAATGTGATTTTTTTGTACATACAGTAATTATCAACTACGCGTATTTTGTAGTTCTACAAATATGTGCTAGATGACATTGACCCGTTTTATGCGAATAATGTCAGGTGTTAAAATTTTCTGCGATTTGTGACTACTAAGACCAAAATTTGATTGTGTAAGATAGAGCAGTACTATCTACAGGATTACCAGGAGTCTGTGTGGCAACGGCTACCAAAATGTAATCCATATCTGGTTTAATATATTTTATATCGCCCGTTACTTCGACAAAAAATAAGTGTGGAAATAAGGTGTGGAAAGTAAGCATTCGTTATGGAAATGTTGTTGCAATGGCAAATATAAAATTGCCAATAAAATCTGTGCTATGGAAACTATGCCTGTGTGGCTTTTCAGGGATTTAAGTTTTATTGTTCGTGCACAGTATTTTTTCCGAGTGAAAAAAGTTAAATACGGATCTGACGTAGGAAATAACGGAGAAACTAGTAGTTATGAATGTAATGGACTATATTTATCGTAACAAAATTAAGCAACATTATGCAAACTCGTTGCTAACAACTTTTCACGTGGGGGAGAGAATAACTGTAGAAACAATTGAGAGTAATAAACAGTTTCTAGAACTAGTTAGAGATAACCTATAGCATTTTTTGAAACAGGAGATAATTCAGCTGATAAAATGTATGTTTATTCCTACCTTTACATGCATTATACGCGTATTATTAAAACCCATAAAACCACTTTCAAAACCATTCTACTGAGTCTTTATGGGAGCACATATGATTGTGTAAAATTATGAATCAGTGATACGAAATGTAACTGCCTCCATGGCCGAACGGTTACCATGCCACGTAGACTGCCACGCACAGGTCCCAGGTTCGATTCCCGGGGCGGGTGAAAATTTGTATGGCCTACATTTATTTCTCTCGTTAGTTTGGGTGTAATTTGTGGTTGTCTATGTTTGTGGCATGGCACCCGCGAAACAGGGTTTCCCTAGTGCGGGGCTATGTTGAGTGTGTGCGTTATTATTATTTTCATAATGGTGTAGTGTAGCGACTCTAGTCCTTTTTGATAAAACGTATCATGATCACCTTGCTCCTTCTGGAATTTTGTTGTTATTGCATAAAATGTAGTTTATTGTTGTCTACTTCCAAATACAAATAGCAAGATTGCATTTAAAGTTGGTTTTCATAGCACTGTGTGTGACAATTACCCTTATCAAATTAGAGGTATATTTTAAATACCGGTAAGTGCAGTCAATTTAAGTGTAATAGAACATTTGTGAACAAACTTTGTTTGTGGTTTGAATTAGAGTTTAATTTTTATTTATTTATTTAGCTTATAATAAGTAAAACTACATGAAACGGTATCACTTAAACCTATTACAGATTTTTCTGTACACCGCTGCATATCATATTGTCAGTAATAACACAAAAAAGAGGGCAATTCCGCTCCTCCGAACCGATCAACTGACGGTCGCATACGTTACTTGCAAGATAAAACACGTTTTATGAAAGTGTCATGAAACTATTTTTTTCTGACGTAACATATTATACTGTATGTTTAATTATTCAATAACAGATTAGTTTGCTAATATTTTCTAGTAACTTTAGTGTGGAATAAGTTAGGATTAGGTTATGTAAGCGTATACGACTACTCCACAATCTTAACCTTTTACAAAATGAAACGAAAGAAAGAAAAACGGCTTTTACAATTCCGCTGGTGGCAACATTTAGGTATATAAATAAACACGAGGAGCGTGAACTTGGCAACTTGATATCCATTGATGGCACTTCACTAGACAAAACGTGACTTAGGTCACGCGACGTCGCGTGACCTGTCACGACTGACGCTAAATACGCCACAAACGTTGAGTTATTGAATTTCATTACAATATTTGGAACATTAGAAGTGTGCTTAGAAATTAAATAGGTAAAGTCATACTTCAAGGAGACGGGTTACAGCGTTCCTTAGTACCTTAGAAGCTAAGATATAATACATCTGCGTTATCTGACTTAGATATGTCGGATAATGCAGTAAAGCTTGTCAGATGACAAGTGTGGGAATTATATGGTGCATGGGCGTGTTTCACAAACAGTATTAAAATTCCTTCTTCTTATTCTTTCTTTCTTCTTATTTTTCATCTTAACAAATCAAGGAAGTAGTGTTTTACAAGAATGCATAGGTTCGTTCCGTGGCTTAGTTGGCATAGCGTCTGCCACGGTTTACTAGAAGACGTCGGTTCGGATCCGGCAGGATCGAAGGATTTTTTTCTAAGTGTTCGATCTTTGTATTAATAATTATAACAAACTCATCATCATCATATCAGCCGGAAGACGTCTACTACTGAACATATGCCTCCCCCAAATATTGCAGGACTAGCCGATCGGACGCAACATGCATCCATCGGTTACCCCTCGCCCTTACCAGGTTATCCGTCCATCTAGTAGGGGGCCTTCCCACTGAACGCCTTTCGGTTGGTGGTTTCCATTCGAGAACCTTTCTCCACCAACGGCCGTCAGTTCTACGAGTTACGTGCCCTGCCCACTGCCACTTCAACTTGCTAATCCTTTGGGCTACATCGGTGACTTTCGTTCTTCTACGGATCTCCTCATTTCTGATTCGATCACGTAGAGAAATACCGAGCATTGCTCGCTCCGTGGTTCGTTGAGTCACTTTGAGCTTTTTTATGAGGTCCATAGTAAGTGACCATGTCTCAGAGCCGTGTAGGTCATCGCTGGCAACACGCACTGCTCGAAGACTTTTGTCTTCAAGGATTGCGGTATTGCGGACGAGACGTCACGTCGAAAGCTGCCCAACCGAGTCGGATTTGAAGATTGAATAACAAACTAGTGATTTCACAAAAAATAATTCAATACAAATTTAATACAAGTATTGTTATCCAATGAAATTTCAAATTTGAGAGTTGTTTGTGCCGAATTTCTATTATATTTCGTGTGTTTCTAGGATTGCTAGTTTTGATTAAATTAAAGTTGCCTAGAATTTAGTTGCCAAAAACACATGTCTCATAAATTTACGTCGGTAGGGTTCCTCAGTTTTTTATAGTAAGGTACGCAACTTTCTCGCTGACCCACACCAAATATGGCCCTGACACAATTCTTATGGATTTTAAATAGTGGCAAAATATGTATTGCAACTTTGTTTGACTACTGATCTGGATCAGTAGTCCTTGTCGTAAACGAGGGGCTACATAAACGGAATAAGCACAAAAAGCAGTTTTTGTGATGTGATTCTTGTTCTTTGATGTTTGATATAGGAATAAAATAAGTTGAACGAGTGAACCCTGGTTTGGTAAAAAATCGCTGCCGGATCGAATATACATAACATTGAGCGCTGCATGGAGCCGGATCGAAGGAATATTTCTTCGTGTTTGTTATTACATTATTTAAATTTTATTGAATGTTAGGATGTTTTACCAACATGATAGCAATTATTTTTTGTGAAATTACTCCACTATTTTGTTATAATTGTTGAATAAAGACCGAACACTTAGAAAAAAATCACTTCAATACGACTGGATTCGAACCAACGTTTCCTAGCAGCTAAAGGTTTATACAGCATACGCTGTATTGTTTGTTTAGTGCAGTCTAATAGACATTGAGTGCCCACACTGAAAATTTCATGGATTGATAAATCATACTATGATGCGACGTCGCAAACTCTCAATTAGTACTGACAGTGCACTTTACAGCGAGACGTATGCAATTCAAAGCGAGAAACATTGCATAATAAAATGTGACAACGTTGTATATAAATATATTTTTATTTTAAGACAGAACTGTACATTATTGTAGGGTAGTTAAACTGAAACGAGCCAGTTCGTGTGTTTACATTCATTCAGAGTAGTTTGTTCGGGTTTTCAACTTTTACGCGTTTGATGGAACCAGTGGAACGCGATATTAACTTTAGAATTTTACTATTTTGTTTATGTAGCTTTCGTACTATGTGGTAAATTACGAAAAGACATTTAAGTGCAGTATATGCTACAATGTGGTTGATTGTATTTTCTATATTCATTTCCGCCTTCATATTTGATGTTCAAATGAAAATATTACGTTAAATATACGGAAAATGGAACATTGCTGTTTTTTTTTATAATATCATGTGATGGGACAAACGAGTCGTGCGCCTAGTGGTGTGCTACATGCCTGTCCATAACAGTATCAGTGCCACTAAGAGCTTTAAATCACAAAGATCTGAGGGGCACTATACCGGTCTGCCATTCGAAACCAGCGAATTTTAGATGTCCTCATATTGCAACACTTTGTGACAGAAGAGCGTGCTCTTTCATCAGACAGAATATGAGTAAAATCACGAAATCCTCGTGTCAAAGTGTCATCTAACAATTTAGATATTTTCATAACACACAGCGCGTCGTAAAACAAGAGCGCTTAGACAATGTTCGCCGTAGTTTGAGCAACTTTTCCCATTGAGCGCTGCATGGAAACTGTCACTTTGGGCGCGGCCAATATTCGTAATAACATTACCTATACCTTTCTTAGCACTGTTCATGTTAAGTTACAGTGAAGTTTATGTATATATACCTTTCCATAAATCGTTAGTACGTGAACGTTTCTATATTTGGTTTTTTATTGCATTACATTAGATTAGACAACATAATAGTACATTGTGCATTAAGGGCAGTACACAAGGATTTACGAACGAGAACTATTAGATGCCCTTAAGTCGAAAACTGAGGGCTTTCGGAATTGAGTTACGTAATTCCCGAACCGCCCGTATAACATACAATGTTTTTCAATGCAGTTGCTCAAAACGTGGTATTTTCCGTACTACAAATCGTGCCGAAAGTTGGATTTTTCGCACTAGTGCTTTTTACTTTTCCACTTTTTTTTATTTTACTGTTGTTTCAAGTCTTAAACATAGAACTAAAGGGGTTGTATATTTATTTAATATTTATGTGCTTTGTGACGTAAGTCATTCGTCATTAGAACTTATATTTACTTACAAACATCTTATTTGTTTAATTGCTTAGGTGTTTTATAAAACAACGGGTTACATTTAAAAACACCAAAATATTTTCCATAAAGATGGCTGATTGAGTATTAACTATGACCGAAGGTGAGTATTACGCGAGATCGCTGTGCGCCGCGCCATTAAAATAGTAATTTTAATGTGGCTGAATACTGGCAACAGTTGCCATTGTACTTTGAATTTTTATCAGACAAAGAAATAAAATGAGTTTTTTTAAATACTGTTTTATTTTACTTTCAATGTAGTTTTTTTCGCAAATTAATTAAAAAACGTCGTTTGATACACGTGCGGATTTGTCATTTTCTCTTGTCTCGAGTCCCTCGACCCTTGACCCTCGCCTCTGGCTCGGGCCAAGAAGCCTCGAGACTCGTGAATAATGACTAACTTTGCGCACTTGTATCAAAAATAACTATTGTGTCACATGTGCGAGACAAAGAATACAAAGATAAATGCAGGAAAAGTAAATATCGCTTCACTACCAACCTTAGAATAATAACGCAACCAACGATGTCTATTTACTACACAACAATTACGGATTTTGCAAATTGCAGGATTTTGTTTTTTTTTCTTGAAAGAGATAGCCAGCTATTCTTCCATAGATAATACAACTCGAACTAAAATGTTTTGAAAGGCAAAAACACATGCAGGCATGAGCCATGATATATTTGATATAATATAAATAATTTCAAAATTACTAAAAATACGGAATTTGATTTATAAAATTAATTTAGTAAAATACAGTTAAAATGCAAATGTTTTTTTTTCTACACTTCAAGTTTATGCGAAATATATTCAGATTTTTCGAGCATAAAAACTTTTTATTTAATCTTGACTGTTAAACAACACAAATATACGCGATTTAAATCCGGAAAAATAGTTTCATTTCCTAAATAAATCCATTACAAAAAAAAGGAAAAACCCGTGGGCGTAATTTAGGACATTATAGTCGACTTTGTCTGCATAATTATGATGACACTTTTTACGAGCAAGTGTGATGAAAAATATATTAGATAACATCACATACCTGACTACACTACTACTATCTACCTGTAGTAGTAGTGTAGTCACTCTACGGGACAATTAGCTACGATACTTGCAAAAGTCTTTGGCATTCGCAATTCCAAGTTTTCCTCAACTGTTACATTTTAAGACTTCTCTAAATTTCCACCGCAATCATCGCATTACACCACACTGCATCACTTTGGTCAATCCACATTTATAGGTGTTCGAAGGTTAGTATGTTGGTCTAATTCGCTCCAACCGATCGTAAACGACTGGATTTACGGCTGGTTTCAAACTGGGCCAGCCGTGACGACTATAAAACCGGCTGATGTGACTGTCGATAGTTTTCACTCTATTTCGTCTGAGGTGAACTTTAGGGGATATAAATAAACCTGTCGCACCTACATATATTGCTGGGTAAAATGAGACTAATGTACTAGGTATTCTGCCCTCGGAACTAAAAAGGGCACAACTAACATTTTTATCAAAATTGAGTTACATACATATTCGGAATCAGGAAAAAAATACCAGTCTACCTATTTTCTTTGTAGAAATATATCTCAATCATTGTTGAATATATTGCAAGCTGAAAGGGCACAACTGACATCAGTAATCAGATTTTTTATTGTAAAAGGTATATTTGACGTTTATTATGTTAAAATGAGTCTGAGCAGCAGTAGAGCTCCTTGTGAAGGAGTTCGGCCAGGGTAGTACTGCCAGCTTACCTATTTCTGCAGCCAAGCAGTAATGAGAGCATTACTGCGTTCCAGATTTGAAGGGTAACGGTTCTGGTGGAATTACAGGGACATGAGACTTTGCTACTGCTATGGTCAGGCGTGGCGCTTACCACCAGGCGCAGGACTTTTTCATCCACTCACTTAGTGTCATAAAAAAAATTAAAGAATTTTACTTCGTAATGTACGGAACTTCGCCCTTAATATTTAGTTCAATTACAATATAAACACAAAAATGGCGCAACTGAATACAAATGTGCCTCTTAGTTCATGAGTCAAGTATTAAAAGTCACATTAAATTAGTTATGACCTTATATGCAGTAATAATATTTTTGTATATTTTTATTCTGATTTAAAAGAGAAAATGAAAGTATTTATCGAAACAGTTGATAAAAATACAATAAATGATTTGGTATAAAACATGTGATTTGTATTTATAACATAAATAAACAACTATTTAATGTCGAACGTATATTTTAACTAATCTTTTTATCAGGAAAACCTAACAAATATTTAAACACATTTATCTCCGAATTTAAAATTAGCAGCATGTGCCTTTTTTCTTTTGAAGGTAGTATTATATTTTTCTTGCTTTCAAATAATTGTTTGTTCCGTGTTTTTTTCCAGTGACGAGCAGTGAAAAATTAATAAGGTCGACCTTGTAATTAGATTGTAGGTTTATTGCAATTGCCAACATTGGCAAGTAATTGTTGCAAATCCACCTTTATTGCGCTACGGCATTACCTTTAAAGTAAGTAATAATTTTTATAGAATCTAATGACAACTTTTGGCTCCATTAAAAGGGTGAAGACATTTTTCTCAACAAACGTTGTGTAATGGATTCACCCTTTTGATGTGTGTGAGTGAGTGCTTGGGGCGTATTTTAGATAGTATAGACTTGGTTAAAACGTAGCAAATCTTTTATACGAGTGACATTAGAGCTCCTTGTGAAAAAGTTCGTCCAGAGAAGTACGCCACTTTACTTATTACTGCCGCCAACATTGACTTACAATTATATGGACGTCGGGTCCGCGCTAAAAAGTGTCCGCACTTGTAAGGCGCCAAAATCGTATACAGAGCGCCAAACTCCGCTTTAGTCTTCATTTGTTTTTTGTTTCGACTGACAGCGCGATACTGCGATGACATTACAATTTAAATTTCGAATAGGTTGACTTGGGACATTTTTTTCGTGGTTTTTGTATTAGACCCGTCGTCCATTTATTTGTAAGTCAATGGCCGCCAAGCAGTAATTTGAGCATTACAGTGTTACGGTTTTGAAGAGAGTCGGTAAAATTACATGGGACTTTTCAACTTATGTCCCAGATTGATGGGCGCAGTGACAGTGCCCCTCAGATCTTTTGCGATTTAAAGCTCTGAATAGCACTGCAATTGTTATGGACTGGCATGTCGCTTACCATCAGGCACACTGCTTAGTGTCATAAAAAATACGAAATTTGAGTGCACCGGATCAAGTATCTGTATAAAACGGAAGGAGCTTTTAAAGTTCTCGTAAAATTGGTTAACATGTTCGACTTGTCGGAACTTACCCTAACGATGCGTAGCTGAAATATCATTAAGCAATTTCCATATTCTAAAACTGGGTTATGGTTTTTTATGATATCTCAATAAATTATTTTGTCACTTAGCTGCATTTTGGTTAGCAGACGGCAGGTATTATTTCTCAACTTTTATTTTTCTGCTGCAATTGTTTACTATGAGTTCCCGGAATCAAATATATAATCAGAAATAGAGGCGAAAAAAGGGCCATCCATCCCTGGGAACTCAGCAGGCAAATGGGCCTTATATCATTTTGAAATATCAACTGTCGTTTGCACTGAAATCACAAATTAGAAAGCTGAAATAGTACAGCGTCAACAACTAACCTGTGTGTATGACTCCGTATATTCCAACAGTATTCTGTATTTATAGTAATAAAGATAATATCTCTAACTATGGGGGGCTATTCCATTCGGTGGTGTGGGAAAAACAGAAAAGCATCTAATTATAAGACACCGTTTGTTTCCAATCACATTTCATCGGTAATTAAATATTAAATATGTAATTTGTAAATTTACGTCTGTTACAGTAAAGCTCAAGTTAAACTGGTCGATTAAAAGTGAAACGACGATGATTGACGATACGCGTCAATTGTTTCGAATTCGGGCTGGCCAATCAGAGCGCAGTTGTCATCGTAATGATTTGGCAGAATAGTTTTCAATCAAATTAAATGACATTTCGTCTCTAATTCTGGTTATATACTCACGGTTCCCGGTAACATAAGCTAGGTATTACATTGTATCATACCATTTTAATAAAGTATAGAGGGAACAAGGTTCTTTAAATACTTTGTTGAAATATTTAGTGGGAGCGGTTACTATGTAGTCGTCCTTATCGTAACTAACGTAATCGACATTTTTAGCGAAATTGAGTTATTAACATAATCTGGAATCTGCGGAACAATATCTACAACCTGCTATAAGCGGTTTTTTTTATATCTTATTTAGTTTCTTTTTTATCAAATTTGTATTGAATTGATATTCAATTATTTTTTGTGAAATTTCTCCACTAGTTTGTTATAATTATTAATACAAAGATGAAGACACTTAGAAAAAATCCTTCGATCCGGCCGGATTCAAACCGACGTCTTCTAGCAATCCGTGCCAGACGCTATGCCAACTAAGCCACGGGACGAACCAGCGGACCTGACGAGTTTTTCTATGTGCTTGTTGTTGAATCTTTGTATTTGGTTTTCAACAACTTCTTAGTTGTAGCGCCATCTATGAGAAATCTATGAAAGTATTTCGTCACCAGTTTCAGTTTTATTGTTAAACAAATACGGCGTAATTGACACTTTAAAGTTACCGAAATGCGTTAGTTATGACAAGGGTTTTTTTATAACATCAAGTGACGGGACGAACAAGTCGCGCACCTGATGGTAAGCTACACGCCTGTCCATAACAGTTACCGTGCCACTCAGAGCTTTAAATTGCAAATATCTGAGGGGCACTACCACTGCGCCCGTCACCCTGAGACATAAATTGACAAGTCCTATATGCCTGTAATTTCACCAGTACCTACCCTTATCGTTCAAAACCAGAACACAGTAATGCTGACATTACTGCTTGGCGGCCGAAATAGGTAAGATGGCAGTACTACCCTGGACGAACTCTTTCACAAGGAGCTCTACTTCTATTAAAATATAATATAGCAGATTTATATACAATTTACTGTGAGTACCAGAAGAAAATTAATTACCAAGAAAACAATTATTTTACAAAAGTTACTATTTTGTTTTACTATGTTCCACATCGCTTATTCCCGATTGAAATAAAATTAAAAAAAAAAACAGTAGTGTCCATTCCCTCTAGAGCATTCTGAGTTTCCGTTTCAATATTCATTCGCATTCAACTTTCGACCTCTTTCTAAGACAATGGCGCATGCCATAAAGCCCTACGGATATTCGCTCGTTTCTCTCGCCATTGACAGCTAATGGGTAGTAACTGTATACAATTTTATGAATTTATGGGCGACTACAGTGTATTACCAGGTTACTAACGAGAAAAAGAGATATTTCATAAGAGATGGGCAGAAACGTCACTATTAATGATGTAGTTTAAAGATTTGCTGCGGTCACAAAATTGTCTTTTGTGCAAATAGAATCACACAGATATCTTCATATAATTTATTTGGAATTTTATTTTTAAAATGTACTTACAGAGGTTTAAATGTGAAAATCATACCAGTAAATTGAAAGGTGATTGGAAATCGTATGAAACTTTTTATTTCACTCAAATTTTATGATATGCTGAATATAACATTGAAAAGGTATAAATTATATTTATCACCGCTCAATTTCTGAAACTTAACATTTCGCGTTCTACTGGAAAGAATAACAATATTGCTATTTAAAGTTTATTGAACGTCATTTTACTCGAACAGTCTGTGGTACACCAAACAAGTTTATAATGCACTGCGAATAAAGTATAACAAAGCGTTCAGGATGCTGTCGGGTAACCGTGCCATTGCAGCGCGTCACGAATGTTCGCGAAGATAATGCAAAAGAAGGCCGCTTCTTTTCTTCACCGTGTAGCCAGAATATTGTAGTATTGGGATATTGGTAACGCTTGTGAACCACGCAGTACTACGCAGTAGAACTTCTTGTGAAAGAGTTCGTCCAGGGAAGTTCTGCCACCTTACCTATTTCTGCCGCCAAGCAGTAATGTCAGCATTACTGTGTTCCGGTTTTGAAGGGTAAGGGTGCTGGTGAAATTACAGGCACATGGGACTTGTCAACTTATGTCTCAGGGTGACGTACGCACTGGCAGTGCCCCTCATATCTATGCATTAAGCTCTGAGTGGCACTGCAACTGCTATGGACAGGCGTGTCAGCGTGACAGCTTACCATCAGGCGCATAACTTGTTCGTCATGTCACTAGATGTTATAAAAAAATGATTTGATAATCTCTTGCTATGTTACATAATTTAAATTAAGTAATTTTATTTAATATTTGTAATGTAATTTTAATGTAATGAAAAAATACTATCATAGTTGCTAAGTCTTACTAATAAAATGTGGATTTTTTCTGAAGTAAAGTTTTATTAACTTATATTAAATGCTAAATATATTAAATACTAAACAACATCACATACGTTGTTCCGATCCCGAAGTAAGTAACTAAAAAAAAAAAGTAGTTTTCTACATTGATCCGGCCGGGGATCGAACCCGAGACATCAGAGATGGGGATACCATGAAAACTGGTGTGCAAGCCACTCGACCACAGAGGTCGTCATATTATCATTATTACTTTCACAGACCAAGTAACATTGTGAAATTTAGGACTTAATTTCATACAATGACCGCTATGCTAACTAAAAGCGATTTATTGAAGCCTGTCTCGAGATTTTAATTTTTATTCTGCAATACCAGCATATACTGCAAACATTTAATGGTAATACGTTGCTTTTTGTTATTTTTTTAACCGACTTCAAAAAAGGAGGAAGTTCTCAATTCGACTGTATTTTTTTCTTTTTTTTTGTACGTATTATACGCGATAACTCCGGTATTTGTGAACCGATTTTCTTTTTTTTTGTTGGAAAGGGGGTACTTCCATAGTGGTCCCATTTCATTTTGAAGAAAATCATCCACCTCGAAGGGTGGCTGTTCACGCATGAAGATTCATTTTTATAAATAGCGCCTAACTTTTATTTAGGAGCAATTACTTTAATGGTTGATTTTGCTATTTCTCCAATTCAAGGCGTTTTTCTCTCAATATACTTTGAGTAGAATTCCACGTACTTTTGAGGTCGGTTTTTTCAGTACTCTGTACTGAGATTATTTTACTTATCTTGTAGATAATGGGGCTATTGTACCATAAAACTACGTTCCATGCATTTTTGTTTGCATTATAGCTTGACAATTTTATACATGTCTATTGTTCTAGAGCATTTATCTCGAGCATCAGTTCAATAGACGTAGGGATCCATTCTTCGATGTCGTCTATGTAAGATTCACTTTCTTATTATCGTCTTTATTTCCCATTATTACTATTGTAGTATATCATCAAAGTAAAGGATACACTTAAAAGCCAAATCGACTAATGGAGATCGAGACCTGGAAAGGGGTTATAATAAGAAGCGGGCAGTGCAGAACCAATATAGTTCCATTTGTTGATAGAGGAACAAAGCAATATGAAAGGTAGGTACTTCGAACATCGAAATCCGAAGCAATTTAGACAAATACATTTCCTTAGAGTCTAATTTAGATTCTAACCGTGTGACCATCCAGGTTGGGTTCCCGAGGGAGCAAAAGCCAGACAAAGAGAATCCTTAATTTGTTCACGCTACCGACGGATGGTGTTAAGCAAATGGCAGTATGTGGAATGTCGGGGCTTAACGGATTTGGGGGTGTCGCAGCGCCAAATTTGTTCTGGAATTAGTCGTACTTGCTTAATGTACTCGCGTTGGTCTAACGGGGATATATTACTAGGTCTTCGGTTATTATTGTCGAAATCCTTTTCGATAGTGATTCTTTTGTTACAAAGTCATATTCACGGAAGAAAAAAGCCAAAACTCACACATTCTTAATTTGAAACACTACGAAATCTTGATAATGATTGGTCGTAGTTTCAAATTTAAAAAGAAACAACAAATTCTGGATTTTTAATATAATTTAAACTTTACCCTGTTGGCATGTCGTTGAAAGTTCAACACCATCAATACTCTATTATTGAAAGTTACGGCGTTTTGTTATTAAACTGAACCACGACAAATTGGAGTTATTAATTTAGTTCTCCAAAAAAGAAGGGACCATATTGCAGGGGTATAAGCTTAACTTTCGTTTCTTGAAACAAAAAATATTTCGATAAACAGAAAATTGAAAATTTATCAAAATAAGACTTACCGTTGATGTCAAACACCTTCACGGGTAATAATTTTGGTGTGGCTATAATTTTTGTACTCCAAAACAGCATAATAATTCATTTTTCTACGATTTTATAGAATTTACGCGAAAAACTTGACACGACCTTACCGTATAAAGCGAAAATGGCGTATTAAGCTCACATAGATCCTAAGAGACCTATGGTTGGCACTAACGCGGGGCGAGGCTGACTAACTACTTCTGTGATCATATTAGTTTGGAAAAATGAGTTTAAAAAAGTTACTTATAGAGATCTTTGATTTTCGTAATTGTTTTACAGTGAAATTTGAACTATTTTTTGCATTTAAATCACGTGTATTTGCTTATGTAGTGGCTAAGTCAGCCGTGACCACGGGACCTGTAAATGGCCCGAAACGTTGGTTTGTTTGAAAAAACAAATTTATACGCGATTTAGATTCAAAATGGTTTAAGAGAAATTACAGGTAATACAGTTTATGTTTCAAGGTGACGGGCGCAGTGGCAATATCCCTTAGACCTTGCGCATCAATTGAGTAGTATTTCGGTAGTGCTAGATATAAATGGACAAATCAAATATTTGAAAAAATAAATTATGATACCTACTTGATTCAGATAATGATATTCAAGGTATTTTCAAGACTTCCCGAGAAAACTCATTCTGGAAATTTTACTTAAAACATACTCGATGCTAATTTTAATTACACAGTTTGGATATTCTTAATGAGACCAACCTGGCTCACGTCTCGTAATGAGTGAAGGCATGCGAGCGGTGAGCAGGGAGCTAGTCGGTGAATGGCTACCGACTAATTAGTAAGTACAGGTGATTAGCTGTGTTTAGCTTGTTTCGTCGGGGATTCAACTGGTTGCTGTTTGGTACTACATAGGGAGCACTATAAATTTCCGGAACTGGCCACTAACATAAACAATATTTAAAAGTAATTACAACATTTGAAAATAGAATTCTTTGGCTGTAGAATACAGTTTGTTTCATCTGACTGTCACTTGTTTTTACACCGTGGCGTCATTTAAAAATTGATTGTTTACATCACCATGGATTTAACTCGTGAAAATTTTCGTAGTACGACTTTCTACGACTTTAAGTGTAATTTAACAGCTAAGCGGAGCTTCGCTCGGCTTGAAACTGCTTTTGGCGATGAAGCACCATGCAAGACGACTATTTATAGCTGGTTTGCAGAATTCAAACGCGGTCGTCTCAGTGACGAATTTCGTGATGGTCGCCCGTCCACTGCTGTGAACAACAAAAACATTGATGCTGTGCGCCATATGATCAAAACTGACAGGCATGAGACATACCATGAGATTCGGGCAACTTTAAGCATAGGCATGAGTCAAATACAATTAATACTTTATAAACATTTGGTTGTGAAAAAGCTGTGCTCTCGGTGGATCCCACACAATTTGACTGCGGCTCAAAAAACGGATCGCGTCACTTGGTGCAATGCCATGCTTTTCAAATTCACCGAAGGGGCGTCAAATTTGGTGTGGAACATAGTAACAGGTGATGAAATATGGATTTATAGTTACGATCCCAAAACAAAGCAGCAATCGAGCGTATGGGTCTTTCTAGGCGAGCCGAAACCAACCAATGTGGCTTGCGTGCAAAGTACCTCTAAGCGGATGATTGCTTCTTTTTTAATAAAACTGGACACGTGGCCACTGTTGCTTTGGAGAACCGTTGTACCGTGAATAGTGATTGGTACACGACTATTCGTTTGCCGGAAGTTATTGACAAACTCCGTAAAAATAACCGTAAACTCCGTATCACCTTGTACCACGATAATGCCAGTTCTCACACGGCCAGACAGACTAATGAATTTTCGAAGGTGAACAACGTTGACCATATGAGCCATCCCGCGTACAGTCTCGACCTGGCACATTGTGACTTTTATTTATTTCCAAAAATTAAGAACCAGTTACGCGGTCAACGATTTTCAACACCTGAAGAGGCTGTCGAAGAGTATGAAAAACATGTTTAAGAGATTGTCACGGAGGAGAGGCATAAATGTTTTCAAAATGGGTTCATTCGTATAAAGAAAGTGCATTAACGCTCATGCAGAATATTTTGAGAAACAATAAATTCATGTCTGACCATTTCCAGTATTTTTTTCGTATTCATTCCGGAAGCTTATAGTGCGCCCCACGTATTCATACGTTTATGGAACAGAGTGAACAATTCATTCTCAAATGTAGTGGTAACTATTCTGTATTTAGTTTGTTCTGGAGGAGGTTCAAGTAGTCATTATTTGGTACTCACTATTAGTTTGTAAAATACAGTGAACAACTCAACCTCTGTGATGCTTAAATGTACTACCACCTTAGTTGTAATCTCTATGAATATTTTGTTTATTTCGTCGGAGAGATTTAAGTGGTTGCTATTTGGTACTAATTATTAGTTTGTAAACCAGAGTGAACAATTTAATCTCAATGGTACACAAATGTAGTGGGAATCTAACACAAACTTGAACTAAAGTGTGAATCTACTGCAAGTTCTTATAGAGAATTTGATCCACAAAGAATCAACTAGAAACCAATCGGAAAAAATCAATCATTGGCCTTTAAATTCAAAGTGAACTTTCAATAATTATTAAAAACAAATTCAATTAATATTGGACGATGAGATTTGTCTTATGTTTGGATTCGTTAGATGAACGAAGATTGACTTTTCATTTACCATAATTATTAAACTTAAATGGTTATTCTTTAAACTACAATTTTACTAAAAAGTTATTCTTTAAAATTCAATTAAAAAAAAGGTTATTATTTAAACGCTACGTAAATGACGTACGGTACAATTTTCAATTAATTCGTAAGGTGAGATACAGGTCTCACGTACATTGCAACTGTATAAGAGTAGTCTAATTTTCATATGGAGACGAAAAAAGTATGAGAAGTAGAACAAAAGGAATTTGTCCCAGTTCTTTGTTTCCCAAATTAAATTTACATATTTTCAGGATGTCCATTACACGCTTTCAATTTGAATAACCAATAAGTTTATTTTTAAATTAACAAACGGAAAAATGCTTTTAGCTTTTGTAATAGATTAATGATATCAAGAAGCCGTATGAATAAATTATGCTTAACGGTATTAGATAAAAAATCAATAGCCAATTCTATGTACCGATAAATTATTAAGACTTTTCCTTGATAAGAGGTAGAATTAAAATGTAGTTTTTTTAAATAAACCTATTGTGTCCTACTGCTGAGCAAAGATTCCCTCAAAATCCTCCACTGCTCACTGTCCGATTGATAGATGGGCGATTTCCCACCACTCCTTCTCAAATCCATCAAGACAGTCCTGCCAACGTTTTCTCAGCCATTCTCGCCGTCGCCTTCCATCCATGGGCATTCAAAGAGTGACTGACTTTCGCCCACATCTCGGGTTGCATCCCGCTAATGTGCTCCGCGTTTATTCATTTTCTGTTGTAAACTTGTATAAGAAATAATTTAGCTGCAATAACTACTTTTGTATTTGTCAATACGAAAACAAATCTTTTTTGACTACGGACTGAAGACTTTTCTTAGAGGTAACCCATACGCAGCAGCAGGACGTATAGAAGTTACTATATACAGGGTGTAATTGTTAAGTGTGCCCAGGCGATTATTCCATACATTTATCAGATATAAAAAAGCTTTGAACTGATATCGAAAGTGCTTTACCTAATGAGTAAATCGACATCAATAATTAAAAAATAAATAAAACTAGAAATATTCAACATTTTAACATTAGACGCTCGCATACATTCGTAGAGAGGCTTTAGTTTTCCTACTATAAGACGTAACAATAAGTTAACAGATAACAAAACTGAAACAAATATAGTAATAAAACTCTTTTAATTGAATACAAATCTAATAGCATAGTCAATTATTTGGTCAAGTGTGAGTTGTCCATAAAAATAAAATTGATAAATTATTTTTTCATGTAATGTCATTGTATAGGACGAAAAAAATCGGGACAGTAGAAGTGGGACAAACTGATTTGTTATCAGTTCTTAAAGCGCATTTGTGCTTTGAACTACGAAATGGGACCTAAAATCCATTAGAGTTATGTGACGCTTCGCACCAAAGGTTGAACATAAGCAAACACAATAATTTACAGAAAAACGTACGCAGTCAGCAAGGATGTAAATTTGCAGACGTGGCTATGAATATTTTCGTCATTTCGCCAAGCCGCCAATACGGTTGCCCGTATTTCGTTATATTTTAGAGATCCTCCCAATGGTATATGTAATAACTTTATATTAAAGTAATATTCCTTTAAGAAGCTAATATTTAAGTACAGAGTGTGCGTTACACTTTATATTTCAGGTACGATACAATTACGACGATTCAAACAATTATCACGAACAACTTATACTCGGAAACATATTTTGATCATAATAGGGGTTAAAGCATGAAATTGCCGATTTGTACTGAAAACCTAAATTGTTTATTTTTTAAATTTTTAACAAATTTATTTAATCAAAATAGTTGCCATTATTATCTATACATTGCTGCCATCTAATGGGAAGGTTATTAATGCCTTTGCGATAGGACTCCGACGATCTAGACTGCACAAACTGTGTGAAAGCATTTTGTACTGCCTCCTGGGAAGAAAACTTCTTGTCACGTAGATAATTGTCCAAATCACGAAAAAAATGGTAGTCCGTTGTAGCAAGGTCTGGTGAATACGGAGGATGACGAATGGTTTCTAACTGCAGTTCCTGAAGGGTCAAAATGGTTTCTCGTGCTGTGTGAGGTCTCGCGTTGTCGTGGAGCAATAATGGTGAAGATCGATTCATGAGTCGGGGCTGTTTTACTGCTAGTTTTGTCAACATGGTTCGGAGTTCGGCACAATAGACATCTGCCGTTATTGCTTGACAAGATCGGAGAAAACTATAGTGAATAACACCATGCTGAGACCACCAAACAGTTACCATTACCTTTTTATTGGTAAGTTTTGCTTTAGGACACTGTTGTGGCATTTGACCTGGGGTCAGCCATTGCATTTTTCTTTTCCGGTTATCATAAAGAATCCACTTTTCATCACATGTTACAATTCGATCCAATATTCCTTCATTTCTGTACCGGTTCAACAAGGCAACACAAGTTTCAACACGCGTTTCTTTCTGCAGATCAGTCAAATCATGAGGCACCCATTTTTCGTATTTTTTTATTTTATTGATTTGACGCAAGTGAGTCAATATTGTGGGTAAGGTAACGTTAAACCATGCCGCTAATTCCTGGGTAGTTTGACTAGGATCGGCTTCCACTATCTCTCTTAATTCATCGTTATTCACCTGTGTGGGCGGTCTTCCTCGTGGCTCGTTCTTTAAGTCGAAATTTCCATCACGAAAGCGTTTAAACCAAAATCGCACGGTGCGTTCATTAGTAGACCCCTCTCCAAACGCAGCATTGATATTGCGGGCTGTTTCTGCCGCGTTAGTTCCGCGTCGGAACTCGTATTCAAAAATCACTCGAATTTTCGCAGTATCCATCTTTCTTGTCTAAGTTGAATAACAAAAACAATTGAAAGTCGATATTCAAATTTTTCAAATTAAAAAAAAAAAATCACAGAAACCATTTGAAAAAAGTTTCATTCGAAAACCTCAAACCATGAAGATTCTATAAAAATTCAAAGAACCTATTGCAATAAAACGGCAATTTCATACTTTAACCCCTAATATAATAACAATAAAGAGCATTTATTGATACAAAACACATGTATAAATTTTGGACTGCCTCTGTGGCCAAACGGTTACCATGCTGGCATGAGGTCCCGGGTTCATTTCCCCGGCCGGGAGAAGTATTTCTATGGCCTTAATTTATTTATTTTCTAAGTTTGGGTGTAATTTGTAGTTGTCTATGCGTGTGTTCATAGTGCGGGGCTATGAGTGTGTGCGCTATTATCATTATTATAATATTTAACTCTCTCCCACAAACTGGCGTAGCCTGTCTTAGGAGATCGTGCCTACCAAATAAATATATTTTTTCTTTTCGTTACCGAGCCTCGGGATGAACAAGTTGTGCGCCTGGTGGTAAGCAGTAAGCAACACGCCTATCCATAACAGTTACATAGCCACTCAGATCTTTAAGTCGCAAAGATCTAAAGGGCACTGCGCTCATCACTCTGAGATATAACTTGACAAGTCTCATATGCCTGAGTACCCTTACCTTTCAAAGCCGTTCGCAGGAATGCAGTGGACGAACTGTTTACAAGTTTATGTAACTGTAATTTCACCGACGGGTGACTGGTGCAGTGGCCCTCAGATCTTTGCGATTTAAAGTAATGAGTGACACTGCAACCGTCACGGATAGAAGTGTCGCTTAGCAGCAGGCAGACTATATGTTCCACCGTTTAATATTATAAAAAAACTACGGTTAATCTATTAATCTAGTAGGTGAAGGCTTTCTACTTTTAAATCAACAGTTTTTTTTACGTGGCAGAACCAAACAATTTAAGGCGGCACTCACTTGGTAGTCAGCTCATTGAAACAGTGAATGTTTTGCCTTGCTGGTACACTCACTTGTATAGATATTGAAACGGGCTATAAATACAACCTTTCGTTTTTTTTTTACTTCCACGGAGATTAGACACGATATGAGATTTTTTTATACAACTCTTCGCTCGTAGAAGACATATTCGTTTGTTATTATTTTTTGGCCTTGAAATAGCATTGACCATGACATTTATAAAGTATGTAAGGACATAAGGCTTTATAAACACTTATTGAATTTAAAAAAATCACAGTTTTTTTTGCAGGGTAGATTTAAGATGTATATCTTAAATCGTGTCTAACCAGAATTCCAAAATTATTATTTTCGATAAACTGCACTCCTACTCAATTTTTTTTTCTTCGCTGTGCTTTTGTGGAAAATTGTCCTAATACTACCCTTAGAAAAGTTCTTAAAACCATCACATCTGTATATGGTTGCCAATCCTTAAATTGCAACGATGTTATAAGTAAAAGAAGATAGACATGTTATAAGCGTTTCAAACGTGGCATGTCAAAGGTTGGCTAGTTAAGATCGGTCTCGCGTTGCAATCTGAAGATGCAGATTGCCAGGAATGTCAGAGATAATGGGTCAAAATACAAAAGATTTTGTACAAACTACTTACACTCATTAGATACTTATTATTGTGGCGTTTCAGTGTAGTTCCATTTGTAAGAGCTAGTTTTTTTATAACATCAAGTGACGGGACGAATAAGTCGTGCGTGCGGTAATTAATATACACGCCTGTCCATAACAATTACAGTGCCACTCAGAACTTTAAATTGCAAAGATCTGAAATCACCCTGAGACATAAGTTGACAAGTGCCATATGCCTGTAATTTCACCGGCACCCTTACCCTTGAAAACCGGAACACAGTAACGCTGACATTACTGCTTGGCGTCAGAAATAGGTGAGGTGGCAGTACTACCCTGGACTACTATTTCACAAGGAGCATTACTGCTACTAAAATTGTGGCAATGAACACAACGCATCTACCTTTTTTACTTATAAAATTTTTGTTAAATTGAGCCAGTTTTTAAGTATTCCAAAAGTATCTCAAAAATCTTCACATCTAAATAAAAGACTTTAGGTGTATGTAGTTGACACTATGAATAAATTTGTATGGGCTGTTTATCAAACGACGGTACTCATAGGATGATTTAAAAAAGTAATTGATTTCATCACATTTATAGTCTTATTGACACGGTTGGTGTCAATTCATGAATTGTATCATTCTAATAGTATCCTAAATCCATAGCAGAAAAACACATCCACTCAAATAAGACTTTAGGAGTGATCGAGCGGACGAGTGATGGATAAAGAAGTTACCCTCGTCAAGGCCGTGACTGACCCTCGCGACGTTGTCCACTAATTCACAGTTAAGTGTTCTCCTATTCCTACTCTACTCAAACACGATACGTGTACGGAAAGGATTAAAAAGACGTTTTTTGAATAGATATATATAATGTATGACTCTGTTATGTTATATGTGATTTACTTTATGATATCTTACAAGGTAAGAATACTAAATGAATCACAAAAATCTTTAATTTTATTTACCCATAGGTTGTATCAAAATATTAAAATTTTTAGTATCCGAATATAGTTTGAAAGTGAAAAGCTACGCCGTAGAGGGCTACGAGCGTGTAGCACAATAAAGATCTAGCTACAATTTAAAAAATAATGTAAAGTATACAACGTTCCTTATTTTATATCTTTGAATGACGTGAACAAGTGTTCATTTTAGTTTGGAATTTTGTCAGTTACTCTAGTAATAGGTTTCATTATTATTAAAAACATATTTTTGTACAATTTGTTGAGACATACTGGAATAACACAAGACGATATCTATTTATTTGACTATAATTGAGAGTGATTCTATTTATCAATAAGAAATACTCCTTGAGGACCACTCTCGGAAAAATCAACTCGATAAATGTATTTTTATTTATTTGGGATATTCCACATAGAAAACACTACACATTAAATAATGAAACATTTAAGCTTATAAAATGATTGACTCTACATTTAAGGAACATCAAGAACAACAACAAAAATATTTAAAAATTATGATGAAACAAATAGAAATCATTTCGATCTATGCACAAACATAACCATTAAGAATATGTATGTATAATCTATTTTAGTTTGTAATGTTCGCTTGTAAAATTTATTTTAGAAATGTAGTAAGAATTGAGTAGATGTAAAAAAAGCGTCTGGATTTCTCTTTCGTAAATCGAGTGGGGTGCTTATAGTAAAATCTACTCGTGTTGTTGAGTAGAGTTAGCAGCAGTAGAACTTCCTGTAAGAAGTACGTCCAAGGAAGTACTGTCACTATACCTATTTCTACAGCTAAGCAGTAAGTGTGCTGGTGATGTATTATTTTAATATAACAAAATTTACGCTCGAGTTATAACAATTGATAACGTAGAAGTTTATATTTCTATTATTATATAACAACTGATAACTTAGAAGACACTAATTAATTCTGCTACATATTTTCAAACATACATCTCTATAAATTTATTAATAATGAATTTATAGAAATGTTACATTTTATTGTTTGTTGTCTTTCTTATAAGAAAAATAAACTAACACCTAATATACTCTCTACCACAGTTCCTTTTCGACAACTCGAGAACTATATAAATCATGCCGATGAATGTCTTGCTGCCTATCCTAAAACTTACCAAAATATTGTTAGTGCTGAAAAGAGACTACAACAACTTTCTATTCATTAGAAAGAGATGCGAAACTTTACATAGCAAAAGTTGAGCTTTGTCTCAGAAATGTGTGCTTATATTCAAAGGAATGAACGGGCAAGCAGTTGAAATGAAAGCATTTCAAAAGGCACGTACGCACTACGTCTGGCGGAAAATTTATTTGCTCTCGCTTTTATTTGTTTATCCAGATATGTGTGTTCCCTACGAGACATAATACGATTGTGTTATGATAAGATGGTATGTTAATTGTTATTTAAGAATAATGTCTATCAGCTAAATAGTCTATTTGTAAATATACGTAGACATGGTCGTACATATTTTTATAAGTTTTTATAAAATAATGAAAAAGTGCCAGTCAACAACACCAATTGCCTGGTTTCGAACTAGAGAATACCATGAGAACCACAGCAACAGAATTCAATTCCGGGGTAACACAACACACCCAAAAGGTACTCCTATTTGGGTGTGTTGTGTTACCCCGGAATTTTTGATTTAATTATCCTATCCTACTGCTGGACAAAGGCCTGTCAACTTCGACAAGAGAGGCCTTTATCCAGCATTGGGAAGTGGTGGAAGTCCATAACTGCTAGTTTGACACAATATTTATATTTATATTTATTTAATTATTTATTAATATAAATAAATACAATAGCCCTTTACACAGTAACTCTATTGCGGGTGATCAGGAGCATACAGGACTGCGCGCGGGAAAGCATGCACGCGTGCAATCGTGCGCGATGACCTGTTCAAATTTTTTTAAGCTCACGTTCTTACGCGCGCGATTGTTGGTGTTCGTTTTTGTTACAACGGAAAGAACGTTCGTGTAAAGGCTACCAGCGCAGGATAGACCGCGTGTTGGAGTGCGTGATTGTGCGCGCGACTGATGAGCGCCATCACGCGGTCTTTCCCTTTTCCTTCAAACGTCTTTTCACGTGCGCTCAATCACGCACGATTGCTGTATCACGCGTGATAGAGTCTGTCTGAGCCAATTTAGAAATTAATTTTCCAAATTGAACCCGGGTCGTCCACATTTAGCAACCTTAGTAAACCTTTGGGTCACCGAGGGTTTCATTCTAATCAATCACTTTACAATAAATTTACTCAGAATTCTTTTGAAGTCTAATATAATTTCAATATGAGAAGCAAAGATTGTTTGTGATTTACTCATTTCCCTTTCTCTACTCTCATCAGTCTAAAGCGATGAAATCGGCGAATTTAAAGCAGACAATTTGTTATTGTAATTTCCATGCAATTTAGTGGCCATTTTATGATGACCTCAGAGATATGAAATTTTTGATTAATAGTCTCTATGAATGGCAGATCTAATTACGTAGGGTTTTTCATAAATTCATCAACACCGAATGGAGATTATTTCCAATTTTGGAACTAGAGCTCTTCTTAGGTGTGCGTTTAAGATCCACTACGATTTCCTAATGCGGGTTCGAAAACTCATTTGTGTACCATGTACTTTCGAATTTGTGTATTGTGTTTCCATCACGACATTTTTCTTTATAGTTAAATTAAGTAAATATACTAAGCAAAACAAGATAGTAAAATATAGTATCTTATCGAATTCTTAGATTTTTGCAATCGTTGATACTGCCACTGCGCCTGTCATCCTGAGACAGAAGTTGACAAGTCCTATGTGCTTGTAATTTCACTGCTTGGCGGCAGAAATCGTTAAGGTCGGTGTACTTCCATGAACGAACTTTCTCACAAGGAGCTTTACTGCTATTAGTAATCGACACTCTTAAGAGCTGCAACATTATTAAAAGGGATCATCTTAAACCGGTTGCAAAGTAGTTATATCAAATTTAACGAAAAGCAGAATAAAACTTGATCGCTTCGCAACTTTCTCACCGCTTGCACTGTTAGCTTTGGTTGCGGTTGCGTAAATTGCAGTATTATTCATTTTTTGTTGTTAATTTGTTTATAACATATAATTTAGCTGCAATAACTACTTTTGCATTTGTCAAAGCAAACCCCAATTATATCTTTACTACGGACTGAACACTTCCTTAGAGGGTACCCTTGCTCATAATAGGACGTATAAAAATTTATATAGGAGTGTTTTTCGAATAAAAACTCACATTTTGTTCCCAGGAAAGTATTAAGAAATAAATTCAGAAAATATCTAGAGACTAATTGTCCCTGTGGATCAAATATACCTTTTTCGGGAGGTTTATGTTCAGCAGAGGCCTATAAATTAACTGTGCCCAATAGCGCAACATATATTTATAACTCTATCCATCCATATTTAATATACATGTTTTTTCGGCATTGTAAATAAACATTTTTATTTTGATAATATACAGGTAAGGTAATAAAAACAATAAAAGCTTAAATACTAGAGTAAAACTCGGATTTTTAAATTATATGAATACAATTGGGTCCCCACTATATACATATATAAATACAAATTTTCACATGTTTACTTTTCAAGACCTTTCTATTGTATTTCTCATTACATTGCATTATATTTCAGCTGTTTCTTCTTTGTCACGAAATCTAAAACAAATGTGGTTTGTGTATTCATTCATTCAAAACCGAATAAATAAAAGTGTTATTTCGACTATCTTTATTGTAACATTTCAAGATTCATCAAAAGAAAATGGGAATGTCAGTTAGTGTCTACATTATTGTGAAGGTATGTAATTATGATCAGAGATCGGAAGAGGATATATATATATATATAACCATCGAGGAAGTAATCCATATAGATAATCCCAGATTTATTGTTCTATGTACAATAAATGTGTGCGCGCGTGTGTGTGTCTGTGTGTGCGTGCGTGCGTGCGTGCGTGCGTGAGTGCGTGCGTGCGTGCGTGTGTATGTAAATAGATGCAGGTTCGAGTCCTGTGAGGTTGAAGGAGTTTTTCTTTGTGTTCGATCTTTAATTTAAAAATCTTTTAAATCTTTTCATCAATGATATCTAGTCAATAAATTATACAAATTAGTCGAGTAATTTCACAAAAATTGAAATGAATGCTTCATGATCGTCAATAAAAATATTAAAATATTGACACTATTATTAATACTTAAATGTATATTCTTGTTTATTTTTCATTAATAACATAACATCATTACCCTAAATATTGATGATTTTTATGCAATCATGTGCAAAAGAGTGCGTCACATTTGTTGCAATTGCGTGGGAGCACCAATGATGATATCCTGAGGTTGACAGCAGAAAGAATGGTCTCCTCTGTCTTCCGTAGGTCCACCGTGTTACACGTGGACACATAATTTTTAGTAATAATGTATTGTAATTTTTCTCTTTGTTTCTAACTAACTTAGCTCATGTTAGCATTCCTAAAATATCTTTATAACATTGTACATTAATATTAGTAATTCATTTGCATAGATTTGAGTACTTTGCTATACAGTAATTGTATTATTTAGCAAAATACATAATTAAGTTAGATTCGGCACCGGAAGTTGTGATTATTATACCGTGTGATGTTTCGCGATTATACTAGCATTTATAAAATATCTTTGTATTGTACATAAATAGTAGTAATTCATTTGCACAGATTTGAGTACTTTGCTATACAGTAATTGTATTACATATTTAGCAAAATACATAATTGTGAGATTCGGAAACGGAAGTTGTGACCATTGTACCGCGTGCTGTTTCTCGATTGTATTAGCATTTACAAGATATGTCTGAAAATTGTACATGGTAGTAGTAATTCGTTTGTATAAATTTGTGTATTTTGCTATACAGTAATTGTACTGTTTAGCAAAATACATAAGTTTAAATAAGATTAGCAAACGGAAGTTGTGATTATTTTACGCGGACTGTCTCTCGCTTGGTGGGGTAACGTGATTGCACGTGCTCCACACAGATTATTACTAAAAATTCTATGGTGAAGATTATAATCATTATACGTTCGTAATAATCAAAGTCAAGAAGTTATATCCAGTATTTAGTTATTTTAAATATCCCCTTTTTCATACTCATAGGATTGTTACTAACAAATATGGACTAATTGGTCCGAGAATAAAGGAATTTGCATGGTCTGAAAATTGTAAACTACTGAGCAAATACATCTAAAGTTTCTAGCAAATTTCAGTGTAAAACAAACATAAGTAAATTTACAAATAGTTGACGGCTGTATGAATATGTTTGCAAGACCAGAAAAAACATAAAACTTTGTATAATTATAAAATGAAAACAAAAAAAGGATTTGTAGCCACTGCTGCGATTTGCATGCGTAGCATCAGATTACAAGTAAATTGCGAGATCATCGCTTATCCCCAGTTCCGAGTCCCTCACTGTGTTGCGAGTAACACATGCCAGATACGGTAAGTACCTAATGTTTTTATTCCGGTTACCTCGTATTTTCCTACAACTGCCAGCTGTTCCCGCTCTGCGGCGCAAGAAAAATATTATCTACATTTCCTTTGGCACTCAAGATTCACTTCTCTTTACCCTTTACTATGAGCAAAGGTCGGCTCAAGAATATTATTTTTGTTTCTTGTTTCTTTGGAATCAGATATGACTGTTTGTTTATTAGTACGCCAACAAGTACAGAATAAGGCAAAAACACTTCAGCACAATTATAGGAAAATAAATGAAATTGGTTCATTTTCTAAAGTGGATATCATTCAGTCGCCTTTGTTAAATAAGTTTATGAATACACGTATCAACATTGCAATCAAATAATCTCCATAAACGATTGTTGAGTTGTCGTATTTTCACAGGGAATATTAATTGAAAAAAGGTTAAGTACCTCAGGAGTAGGAAAAGAGGAATAGGAAACCTTTTGTTTTCAATTAATATTTCCTGTGAAAATCTAAATCTTCTAATTCTAATTTTTTAATTTTGTTACTTGTAAACCTACCATCGCATTATAATAATTAATGAAAAACTTTTAATTAGCTCTTAATTGAATCCATTACTACTTACTACTGAAATAAAGAAATAACAACAAAAACAATACAAAGTTGAAAACATACAAAAGCTTGAAAATAAATTATCATTATATGTTTTACTTGTGGAATGTGGATTTCTACTAATACTGGTCGATTGTTCCAAATAGAACTGAGAACATGGAACTACTGGGAATAAATTGAGTTACTGCGTTCCGGTTTTGAAGGGTAGCGGTGCTGGTGAAATTACAGGTGAGGGCAGTGGCACAGTACAGTGGGTCCTTCTTGTATTTGCGATTCAAAGCTTGAGTGGCACTGCAACTGCTATGCGTGTCGCTTACCACCAAGTGTACGATGTGATCGTCCCGTCACATAGTATCGTAAAAATTTTTTATAAAAAAAAAATTAATTAGATTATCATATAAATGTCATTAAAACGATTGATCGCTTCGCTGTATTTGGGTAAGATAGTGTTAAAGTTATTAGATACACAGGACGCACTACAAGTTTCCGGAACTGGCCACTTACATAAACAATATTTAAAAAGCAATTGCAACATTTCAAAATGGAACTCTTTGGCTGTAGAATACAGTTTGTTTCATCTGATTGTCACTTGTTTTTACATTGTGGCGTCATTTTAGACATAGGCTACCTACATCACTGAAAATCGTGAAAATTTTCGTAGTATGATTTTCTACGACTTTAAGTGTCATTAAACAGCTCAGCGGAGCTTTGCTCGGCTTCAAACTTTTGGCGATGAAGCACCATGCAAGACGACTATTTATAGCTGGTTTGCAGAATTCAAACGCAGTCGTGTGAATCTCAGTGACGAATTTCGTGATGGTCGCCCGTCCACGTAGTGAACAACAAAAACATCGATGCTGTGCGCCATATGATCAAAACAGACAGACATATGACACCATACCAGACATATATGAGATTCGCGCATCGTTAGGCATAGGCATGAGTCAAATACAACTAATACTACACAAACATTTGGGTGTGAAAAAGCTGTGCTCTCGGTAGATCCCATACAATTTGACTGGGCTCAAAAAACGGATCGCGTCACTTGGTGCAATGCTATGCTTACCAGATTCAACGAAAGGGCGTCAAATTTGGTGTGGGACATAGTAACAGGTGAAGAAACATGGATTTATAGTTACGATCCCAAAACGAAGCAGTAATCGAGCGTATGGGTCTTTCGAGATGAGCCGAAACCAACCAGTGTGGGGCGCGTGCAAAGTGCCTCTGTCGTCACCTGTTACTATGTCCCACACCAAATTTGACGCCCTTTCGTTGAATCTGGTAAGCATAGCATTGCACTAAAAAAAAAAAAAAAGGTATAAGGTATAAGTTCTCATCTCATTTTTTCTCACATATGAAAGAAAGGGAAAAGACTTTGCCTTGCAATGGGATATACGGCTGAAAAATGAAAATAAAAAAATATAGCCAATAATATAACTTTCTCTTTACAGGAATCTGATTGAAATTTGATTAAGGCTGTGTCGGGGCAGCGATACATAATTGCGAAATAATTGCGTTCGTTTCACCCCTTGTTGTATCGTTATTACTAACGCTTTAGTCATGAAAGTAATGTACAAGATATTTAAGGATTCACTCTATAAATCATACTCTTTAGATATACGATTACTTGTAGTTTCCTCTATACAAAAAAAAAACCGAAATTATCTCAAACTCTTAGTAGGGCGTAACTATACTTCACTGAAGGTTACCAGTTTTTGAATAATAACAAAACTACATCTTTTCTATGACGTACACTTCGTACATTTTTAAAATGTATATTGGTTTTAACAATACGACGGAAATACCTAAATTCGCACGCGGTCCGCCCATATTAGCCAGAGCCGCCACGTTCCCCCGTGTCCTGCTTCGGCCATTGGACGTGGAGATTGTCTCGGCTTGGGCTTACACACGGCTTTAAACACGTATGCCACATGCACACATGTACGGAGCGCATAGAATACCTAAAATTAATTAGCGCCAAAATCTCGGTGCCCTCTTAACTAGTACTACGTATATTTGCATATATTAACACACTTTTACCTCAAGCACGAAAGAAGCTCTCCGAATAGAAACTTCGGTACTTACCTGAAAATAAAAAGGTTTACAATCAGAAATATAATACATTTCACAAAAATTCAACAAACTATAGAAATTCTTTATTTTTACACAAAAATCTCCGTTTTGATAACGAAATCCTATGATCGTTTAAATCATAGGTTCCCAAATTTTTTGGCTCACTTAGGCAAGATAAAAAATTATCAACACACCACCACAAAAAATACATTGAAAACACGTATTTCTTATATTACCTTAACACAAAAAAATCACAAGGAAAAAAACATATACATGTAGTGTAGTTTATATAGACAATTCAGATTTTTTATTTTCAAACGCGGTAGCACCCTCTGGACAGCATTAATGCCCCCGTATTGCTTCCGAAGCCACTGCAGGGACCAATTTGGGAAACTATGGTTTAAACATATATTCGTATACTGTTCTTCTTATGCCGTGTTAAATAATAATAATATGCTAGACAACCACACCAATTGCCTCGTCTGAAACTAGGGAATTCCCTGTACTATGAGTACCAGAGCAATGGAATTTATTCTGGGGTACTTCCCAGAACACCCGGACCAGAACCAATTTAAAAAAAGTTTATTTCCCAATTTGGTCCTACCGGGAATCGAACTCGGGACCGCATCATCCGGCGACCACAATATAAACCGTTGAGCTCTCGAGGTCGTCATGTTCGACTGAGTTGTTTATCATTATGTTTATGGCTCGTTGATTCTTTCTTTTTCTTCATGTGCCATCTTATATAATAATAATAACGTATACACTCAACATAGCCCCGCACTAGGGAAACCCTGAATCGCGGGTGCCATGGACACACACATAGACAACCACAAATTACACTCACGAGAGAAATAAATGTAGGCCATACAAATATTTCTCCAAGCTCAGGAATCGAACCTGGGACCTCTGCGTGGCTGTACGACATGGTAACCGTTCGGCCACGGAGGCAGTTATATTCTAATGAAGGATCATAATGGCAATCTGAACGTTGGGCGCTGCAGCTCTGAATAATGCTCGGGTGTTCATTGAACCACTAAAGATTTTTATTCTACCTTTACTCATTATTACGCATTTTTAGCAGATTTAAACGATAAAAAAATTGCGCTATAGTAATATTTTTTAATAAAAAACCTTCAGGTACCTAGCGTCTTGATGTACTTATGTTTTATTCATAAAACCGCAGACTCAGTACTTTTCACTAGCGTCTTATAATAAAAATTCGCAGACTATAAGCTTTCAAGGAGTTTATAAACTTCAGAGCCAAGACATGCAGGCTTATTGCTTCAGGCTTCTAGGATATTTAGTGTTAAGTACTGAACATTAAACTATTGTGTTGAAGGAATTAAATAATATATTGTAGCAACCATAATATAGGAGACTATAAACTATAGTATGACATTTGTTGTACTCTGATACACGCTATCGTTTTGTTCACTTCGTAGTGTATAGGCCCTCATGTATGTGTATCATCAACCTTACTGGTTAAGATGCTCTGTACGTGTATGATCAACCTTACTAGTTAAGAGACAACCTTCAGCTCGTTAAGCTAGCAAGGCCAACAAAGTGTCCTTCAGAAAAAAAGCATGATCAACCTGCACGAAATGACCGTCCTCGTCGGCGAGGATAAAGGGGCCCCTAATTTAGCGTGTAGTGATTTCTACAGCACACTATTTTGGCGGAAGTCTGCAGTAGCGTCTTCAGCTGAGGTACGTGCGCACATCGGCGCTCTCAGGCCCAAAATGATTTTGCAAAATGATTTGTGTAAATGAAAATTTTCTGCTTAATTTTCTTCGAAACTATAAGGCGTACTGAAAAATGTGTAAGAACAAAAAGTATTTATTTAAGTCCAATTTAGCTGAACTAAGCATTAAAAATAATTTACAACGAAATTTTTAAAATATTTGAAGTCCTGTCTTCATAGTGTCCCCTTTCGTACACCCTAATCCAATTTTCCAGCTTTAGTACCTAGCACTGAACACTCAAGCTTTTGAAACGTTTCGAAACACTGCGCTCTCACGTCCTTGCAATAGTGTTGGGTTTTAGTGCTATCTGCTTTATCTGTACATGTATATATAGGAAAGTCGACGAAATACCACTTAGTATAATTGTGCTACTCCACGCTGACCCTGCTACAATATTCAAATCGGTTGATACTATGTAGTAAATGAAAAAAAAATCCATAGAGTTTAGAGATTTCAGGGTCGTATTTCAGAACTTTACTCAATGCTCAAGTCAGGACTTGAGTATGATTTCTATTGCTTGAATTAAATTGCCAATGTGATATAATAACATTGGGATTTTTTAATTATTCAGGCAATGATAATTTGCATACTGCCGATTTCACGAAATAAAAATAAAAATAAACATAAAACTGTGGCAACATGAAATTAATCGATAAAGCAACTAATTTAATTTCCTAAAGCGCTGTTATTCTTTATCCGAAAAAAACTTGTTTACGAAAAGTTACGTGCCGAATCGTGCGTATATCTAAAAAGAAAAAATTACATTAGATAAAAATGTTTGGCGGAATTTGGCGCTAAACACGTACATTAAAAATATACGAAAATTTATGAGAATTTCGACGTGAGACTAATTCAGCAAAAATGGCTACCTCTGTTGTTGTTGAAAGTCATAAATAAAGGTGTGAATGTTCAAAGTATTGTATCAGTTTTTGAAAAAGCTATATAGTAGCTCTGAGTAACTAAATCATGGGCAGTTACTGCGAAATAGTGTTACCAACGCTACTGCCGTTTAAAATGTAAATTGAATAGAATATTTTAGCCAACATTTAGAAACTAGTGTAGTGTTTAAAAATATGTTTTTGTGTTATGTTGGAGCTGTTAAGCGACACTAAGGCTTTAGGCATTGTGTTAAGTGTTGTTGACAAAGAGTGTTTGTTTCACCGTGGTAACCGAATGGTTTATAATCTACCACCTCTCAAGTAGAGGTCATAGGTTCGAATCCAGCCTCGTAACATAGAGTTTTTCGGAATTTATGTACGAAATTTAATATCACATTTACTATGATCTTTTCGGTGAAGGAAAACATCTTCACGAAACCTTCAAAGAAGGTTCACAATCCTTGGAAAACGTGTGATGTCCACGACCCGCGTTGGGCCAACGTGGCGGACTATAGCCTAAAACCCTCGTCTGACAGGAGACCAGTGCCTAACAGTGGGACGTACAAATAAGTTGATGATAATATACTTTCATGGTTCATTGCTCTTATTTTTCTGTACTGCTTTAAAGAGAAGATTTATTTTATACCTCCATAATTACGTGTGCCAAATATCTACAACGAGCACGTGTACAATCGTGTGTATTTACAAGGTATATGTATGTGTTGAACAGCACGTGTGTACTCGTATATGTGTGTGTTATAGAGCTCATGCCGTATATAATATCTTAGGGCGTGGTGACAAAGTAATATTAATGATAGAAGTTATTAAATTTATAAAACAACTAAATATTAGTTATCTCCAACTTGGTAATTTATCAAACTAAAACAACGTCTTATAGGTATATTTAAACCGCCAAAAATAACATTAGACGTGCTGTCATTTCTTGACTCATTCTAAACCTTATTTGGATTAGCTTCTAAAATCAGTTTATAATCCAAAAGCCGTTTAATATTATGACGTAGCCGTAATCTGCTGCGTAGTTCGCGCATCAATCAAGGGTCTCAAGGCTGCTAATTTTAAATCGTCTTAGTTGTATGTCATTAGAGTGTCAATGGCAGAATTTTGTCCGTTTGGTATTCTGCTAAAAGTTACGAATAATGGAATGTCACTGACTAGCCATTGCGATACTATTTAATTGCCATTGCAGTTCTTTTGGCATTTTGCTCTTCAATGGCACGTCGACGACATAGTCTATCATATAATACTAATAATAATTAATATAATATTAATTACATTAATTTAATTTGAAGACTAAATTACTGATGAAATGAGATAAAAATTAAGATTTTTTTCTATAAATACAGACACACACTTTGGCCACAATCTCACCTGATGTTAAGCGACAATGTGACCGACGTTGGAACGCGTTTGCCTAAAAAATGCCTATTTACTCTATCTAGCCTTGAATAGTCCCAAATTGTACTTTTCGGAAAACACAGTAGACTATTCCAAACCTTTGCCGTATGCATCAGAAAGGAGGAAGTAAAGCGATTGGTGCGAATGAGTGGTATACATTATGGGTGGTAACATCCATCGTTATGATTCAATGGATTACTGTCATCAGTGCCATTTCACTAACGCTATTGTGACCATCGAGTATATAACCAGAAATAGAGACGAAATGTCATTTAATTTGTTTGAAAACGATTCTGCCAAATTATTACGGTGACAACTGCGCTCCGATTGGCCAGCCCGAATTCGAAGCAATTAACGTGTGTCGTCAATTGTTTCACTTTAAATTGACCAGTTTAACTTGAGAGTTGCTATAATGGACGAAAATTGAAAAATTACATGTTTAATTACCGATGAAATGTGATTCCGGTTGTTTTATAATTACATGTTTTGCTTTTCCCACACTGTCGAATGGAACAGCCCCCATTGTTAAAGATATTATTTTTATTACAAGAAATACAGAGTATTTTTGAAATATACGGAGACGTACACACAGGTCAGTTGTTGGCACTGTACGTTTGTGATTTCAGCGCAATCTAGTTAAAAGTGATATAAGGCCCATTGGCCTGATGAGTTGCCAGGGATGGATGGCCCTTATTTCTATTTCTGGTTATATACTCGATGATTGAGACTCAACTGCCATTGCAACTAGATTCTAGCAGAATAATAAATATTATCATAATTGCAATATAATCTCAGTGGAGTCTGGATAAAATTACAATGATCAGTAACTAATGACACTAATGACACGATTACTATCAAGTAACCGTGTGATTAGTATTCAAGGAATTTGTCTTGCGTTTTCAACTATTTCATAATGTTTTGGGTAATTATTTGACAAATACCACGTTCCTGTAATTTCACCAGCACCCTTACTCTTCAAAATCGGAACGCACGCAGTGATGCTCACATGCTTGGCGGCAGTACTTCCCTGGACAAACTCTTTCACAAGGAGCTCTACTTCTACTAATATACGTACAAAAGAGAAATAATTTCTAAGAAAAAGCAATCGAAAGTAATTACGGTCGCGTAGCTAAACACGAAAACATAGATGGGACGTGTTTCCAAGTATAAACGAAAAACGGCACGGCTACATTTATTTCTTGGAGCGATTTTCTTACGAAAGTACTTTATTTTCTCATTAATATGTCTACCATGAGTGAATAATGGTAATTTTACGGCGCCCTTAGCTGTCACAGGAAGAACTGTGCATCTACCACGAGTTTACAGTGACAGTTATCGGTAGGGAGCACGCGAAATACTTCACTATTTTATGTAGATGTAAAAATTGTACAGTGCTCTCTACAGGGATCACGAATAGTAAAATTTTTTTGCAAATATCACTGTGAATTCATGGCATTTACGCGGTCGTATTATTATTATTAGGGTGGCTTCATTCGGGGTCTATGCAGCCCCCACCACTGCAACCATCAACTGATCTGTTGTGATCATCACTAATTACAGTTCAGAGCCAAGCCTGACGGCATTAAAGAACTGACGTTTCTGTAACTTTCCTGGAGCTGACAGTTTTTATATCCTCAGTAGGGCTAGCACTATCGGGCGGACCTTGCGCGAGAGCAATATAAAACGCGAGACACTGCTATATTCTCATAGATGATAGCAATATCTCGCGCTTCTAAGCCGTTCTCGCGCAAGTCGCGCTTTTATAGTGCAGACCCTACTAGTTCTGGCCTGTGCTTTCCCAGCAAGGAACTCCGTACGCCCATCAGAACACAGGAGAGTTTCATCCGCCTTGTGGCAGAATTTACACTCTCTATTCTCTCTTTGCCCAATATTTGATATGTGCTTGTTCAAGCTACAATGCCATGTTAAGACTCTAGTGAGCATTCTGATACCATTCCTGTCCAAAGTTAGAGCTTCTCTACATGCTTTGTGTTTGGCAGTGCAGGCAGCTATCGGGGCTTTTGAATGCTCAATAGCCTTGCTCCACAGCAACACTTCTTGGTGTGTGCTTTCGTTCAGCAGAGTGGGCTTTGCCAGGATGCATGAAGGGTTTGGGTCCAATAAAAGTCTCACTAGCACCAGCCTTTGTCAGTTCATCCGCTGCCTATAGTCGTATAGTGGGTTGTAGTAGATGTCCTAAGATATTGAAACCCTTAATTGACCTTTTGGTCCTGCGAGCCGTCTTTTACACGTTCAACTAATAATCGCATATTTATATCGCATATTATTAATAATAAAAAAACTGAAAACTGTAATAGAAATTTCAGCTTTATTGTAATAATTATAACGCCTCTTCCATTTAAATATTCTAACTTAATGTTCTAGGCCTTGGGAGAGGCGACTCTTTTTTTTATAATATCAAGTGACGGGAGGAATAAGTCGTGCGCCTGGTGACAAGCGACACGCCTATTCATACAAGTTGCAGTGCCACTCAGAGCTTTAAATCGCAAAGATTTTAGGAGCACTGCTACTGCGCCCGTTACCCTGATACAAGTTGACAAGTCCCATGTGCCTGAAATTCACCAGCACCATTACTGCTTGGCTACAGAAGTAGGTAAGGTAGCAATACTTCCCTGGACGAACTCTTTCACAAGGAGCTCTACTGCTAATAAAAGTCTAAAACAAATATCCGAAATAATAATAATTTCTTTTCGAATTCTTAGGTTTTCGCGATTGTTACATAGGAAATGAAACTATTTTTCCGGATTTAAATCGCGTATATTTGTTTTTCCAAACAAACCGACGTTTCGGGCCCTTTACAGGTCCCATGGTCACGGTTGACTAAGGTGGTACAATCTTCAACCAGTTATGTCTAATATTAATGCAAACCACTCTATTTTTTCACTATAGTTACAATAGTTATTAATTAAATACCTTATTTTTAATTTTACAAAGAAAACATTCCAATTTACGCTACATTAAGTTTTAGAAATTATTTTATTGAATGAATTTTTATTAAGTTCAATTTATTATTAATTAATAACAGAAATTAGAATAAACTAAAACATATTAATTAGTACTGCAGTCTTATATCTGTTTGGGATTTTCCATTAGAGGAAATACTGGATCCCAAACTGGTGGTACGGGGAAACCATCTTCCCTGTTGAAATTAGGATGTTTTTTAATTTCAATGGTCTTTCGCAGCATCCTGGGTAGATAACGGACTTCTTTTGCAAGGACCTGGGTTTGGCCAAACTTCATTGAATGTGTAGGTTTATCCATGACATGCTCGCAGACTGCAGTAATAGAATAATTTCTTTATTCACGAAAAAACATTTGTACAGAGGTAAGGAAAGTAGGTACCATAAATTGCACATAAAAGTAAGTAATAGTTTTACAAATTGATTGTTGAATTCTGATTATCCAAACTAACACAACCCTGTGTCGTGGAATTATAAACAGTTCCCAAATTCCTACGCGGCCGGAGGAATCGAAAGATATCTAACTCATCCTCTATTAGCTCTCCGGGCTAGTGCAGGAGATGCCAAGCAGCAGTGTCCTGTGACAATGTCCGGATATAGCTACCGACTTAAAGGGCAACTCACGCGTCCCGTGCGTTTCTAGCTGCGCGCGAGACGTGCGCCCTAGCTACACACCACCGGGGCAGACGAACGTGTTCGTCCCTGCAGCTAACCACAAACCCCGGCGAGTCCATACCCAAGTCCGGGTTCCTCAGAGACGCCTGAGAAAGGATATCACTGGCGGATGGTTTGGCTCGGACCTCCCGCCGTACCCTGGTCTTACCGTCGAGCCTGTAGTCTCTCCGGAAAACCCTATCTCTCGGGTCAGTAGATAGGGATAATTGTCGATCAATAGAAATTGCCTAATGTGGGTAGACATTATTAATGAAGCGCAAAGTTGTGGTTGATAGATTAACAAATCACGAAATTAGGTCATGCACTTTGCTTACGGTCGTATCCTCTGGGATTGATTACGCGTTGTTTTACTTGCTCTTGTTTGTTTAATCATGTTTTTAGTTACATTCGAAATTTGTTTTTCTTACGTAACACCGTTATAATTAAAATTAGAAATGATTGTTCTGTATGAACCACTTGTAGCAATCAAAAGAAATTGCCAGTCGATTTAACTTAGCGGTAAAGTTAATGACTCATTATATTTGGCAAAGTGGCTTCAATTTACTAGAAGGACCACTCCACCCTTCCTCATTCAATGGGTATTGGGTTTTAGAAGAGGTTAATTTCAAAACTACAGATAGGAAACTGTATTATAAATTGTTTGTGCTCAGAGAAGTACTCTCATGTTATGCTAATTATACTATATATACTATAATTTTATTATAAACTGCCTCCATGGCCAAACGGTTACCATGTCGGACTGCCACGCAGAGGCCCCAGGTTTGATTCCCGGGCCGCCGGGAGAAAGATTTGTATGGCCTATATTTATTTCTCTCGTGAGTTAGGGTGTAATTTGTGGTTGTCTATGTGTGTGTCCATGGTACCCGCGACACAGGGTTTCCCTAGTGCGGGGATATGTTGAGTGTGTGCGTTATTTTTATTATCGTCGGTTTACAAACAATTTATAAACCGATCTAAAAAGTTCGTGGAATTACATCTGTTTGGCAAGTTTTATTGAAATCGGTTACCGGAAGGTGCGCAAAACTGGATTCATTCCCTAGTTCGCCATTATATGGGACTGCTTAAAGTATATTGAGAAAAAATCATCTTCAATTGGAGCATAGCAAAATCAACCATTAAAATATTTTATTTTTATTTATTAAACTTTATTGACCACAATACAAAGGGTACAAAAGGCGGACTTAATGCTAAAAGCATTCTCTACCAGTCAACCTCTGAGAAAAACGAAATTCACGAACGCGGTAAATAAACAGAATATTACGGTTATATTAAAATAAATGAAACAAATTCATAATTATATATATAACAAACTAACCTAATACCTTACTTAATAATATAATACATACACTTACATACATACAAATATACTATACATATACAAAATACTTACAATAACAGAATATGATGATGATTATTGCTGTGACAAACAATTAATAGCTCAAAAAAAAAAAAGCTCTTTATAAAATGTAGGCGCTATTTATTAAAAATAAGTCTTCATACGTGAACAGCCACCCTTAGAGGTGGAATATTTTCTTCAAAATTAAATGGGGCATCGCGGGAGTAATCGCGTAATATACATACAAAAAATCAACATAAGGTCGAATTGAGAACCTCCTCCTTTTTTAAAGTCGGTTAAAAAGGATGTATATAGTACATATGTACAGTATAATAGGCAGTTAAGCGATTGTAGTAAAGCTGTAATCTAAAATGTTACCTCAGAGAGACGCCACCGCCTACCTTATGTAAGAACAAAACAGCGTTAAGCCGTAGCTGATAATAAATAAATGGTAATACAGAGTCAGCTGAGAATTTAACCCAATAAAGCGTTAATTTAAATAATTCACGATATTAATATGGCGACAGGCGATATTAACGCCAGAATATTGCCGTATCATCAACTTGGTGTATTTTCGGTTTAACGCCTGATTTGAGGCTGCATTATGGGCTTGTCAACGGCTTTAATCAAGGTTTCAATGTTACTTTATTATGAAATTAATACGCCTGGCATAATAAGCGCTTTTACACACTGCATCCGATGCGTTATTCGTTCCGAATCCGAGACTGTACAAATCTAGTAAACTCGGACCTACTTCGGATATCGCTTATACACCGAGAAATAAATTGTTCGAGATTGAATTCGGAACTCTTACGAATCGGATGTAACGTGCAAACGCTGTAATATTTTTACAGTATTATTTGACGAATGTGCAAGCTGAATTTTACAGACGTACTACATACACATACATTTTTAAGCAGAGATTTGTAGAGCTCCTTGTGAAAGTCCAGAAATCCAGAAAAATAGTTTCATTTCCTATGTGTAACAATCGCGAAAACCTAAGAATTCGAAAAGAAATTATTATTATTATTATTATTTCGGATATTTGTTTTAGACTTTTATTAGCAGTAGAGCTCCTTGTGAAAGAGTTCGTCCAGGGAAGTATTGCTACCTTACCTGCTTCTGTAGCCAAGCAGTAATGGTGCTGGTGAATTTCAGGCACTTGGGACTTGTCAACTTGTATCAGGGTAACGGGCGCAGTAGCAGTGCTCCTAAAATCTTTGCGATTTAAAGCTCCAAGTGGCACTGCAACTTGTATGAATAGGCGTGTCGCTTGTCACCAGGCGCACGACTTATTCCTCCCGTCATTTGATATTATAAAAAAAGAATCGCCTCTCCCAAGGCCTAGAACATTAATTTAGAATATTCAAATGGAAGAGGCGTTATAATTATTACAATAAAGCTGAAATTTCTATTACAGTTTTCAGTTTTTTTTTTATTAATTCGCATGTTTTTTTACCATAAATATGCGATTATTAGTTGAACGTGTAAAAGAAGGCTCGCAGGACCAAACGGTTTAAATATCTACTATACAACCCACTATACGGCTATTGGCAGCGGATGAACTGACAAAGGCTGGTGCTAGTGTTTGGCAATGTGCTGGTGCTAGGCAATGTTAGCATTACTGTGTTCCGGTTTTGAAGGGTAAGGGTGCTGGTGAAATTAGAGGCACATGGGAATTGTCAACTTATGTCTCAGATCAGAGAGATCGCTGTATCTTAAAAAAGCTATAAGGTATCTTTATGAGTCTGTGCTGATCTTTTGCAATATTAATAAAACTCGGAAACTATAAAAATTACAATGTTATAGAAAGTTGGTACCAGTGTCAGTAAAAGTGGGGAAGCTTGTTAAGTAGTAACATAGTAAGTTCTTTTTAATAGACTATTCATACCTTGGCTTGCTTTATTTCGGTACAATTGTAAGTAGCACTCAAACAAAGTAAGCAACGATACATTTTTGTAAGTAAATCCCGAAATAAACCGCCAAACTTTAACAAAACTTCCTTTTAATTTAAATAATTGTCGATGTAATCTCAAACTTTAGGTCAAAAGGGCCAGTAGCCAAAATGCTTCAACATATGACAACAAAGTTTCAATTAGATAGACATGGCAATAACGGCTGTTTGTCAATAATGATTATACTGCTATGCGATTTTGCAATACCTGTTATTGTAAATTGTTGTCAGATAACCTGTTATTCCGCTGTTTTGTATTTTTAAACAAAACATGACAATGATAGCGAATGAATATTGTGTAGTGTTGCCATATGGTTAGATTTCTTACATTCTTAGTAACTATTCATCGTCTCGTGTAGTATGTTAGCAATTTTTGTTCTTAAGGCAATTTTCGTAACTGGAAATTCAACTATATATTTGTTATTTGTAAATCCCAAATAGTTTACAAACGCACCCAAATTAGACAAAAAAGTAATTCGGAGAGAAACAAAATGAAATCAATCAATTGGTTTTAGCTTGATTTTTCTAGAATCCTAAAAATAAAAAGTACATACTTTTATTTTTAAGATTTAGGTGAAAATTTTAGCACAAAAAATTTAACACTTGAGGTAACGAAATGCAATTTTCGGGGCTCATGAGCCCTGGCAACTCCACGGCGACACTGATTGTGTAATCTGTTATTTGTGGTTCAATCGCGGATAACGACGTTAACGCAATGAAATCAAATCTTACTGTTATAAAGCTATTGATTTTCTTGACTATAGTCAATAAATCAAAACATAATAACTGTTTCCGGTACTAGTTGTATTTAAATTGATTGAAACTAACTGTCTGTCGATATCATATCAAATATTAAAATCGACATTATTACATAAATCGTAGTTTCGAATTTCTGACTATAACAATAAAATAATAGAAAACAATAACATATAAAATGAGAAAGAGAACTTCATGTGGTGCACTGAAAGTTTATAATAGTAAGATTTGCAAATCGTAGCATCGTCCAATCATTTGATTGGACGATGCTACGATTTTATTTTTATTAGAGCCATTTCTCCCCCACAACTATTGGCTATTGCATACTTGCTTGTTCGCGTGACACAATCGCAACAGCAGAATAACAACAGCAGTTTAGACAGTTGTTCGATAATGAGTTCCACATTGCGTAAGAATATTGCATTACATTATCTACTATTGTAATAATGACCACCTCTAGTTTCATCGTTCGCAAACTTGCATTTTCCAAGGATACCTAAAGTTCCTCGACAAAAAAATCACACAAACTGTCCAATACTTAGTACTAAATTGAGGCACTTTGTGCAGACGTAGGATATTGCCAAGTTGAGGGAGCAATTAAGTAAATGAGTTGAGTGTTTCCGGTGGACACTAGCGTCAGAAACGTAATTGAGACATTTCGTGAATACATTTTCACTGCATGTGCGTATTCCATATACATAAAGTAACTGGATAAAGCGACAATCTCCAGAGGCATCATAATACGACAATCGCCTTAATAAATATTGCAATGACAAGGTGGTAGTGTAGGTCCTTCACGTTATTTAAACAGGCTGTCATAGTTGCAGGAAAAGGGTCCTGGCACACCGACCATGAATGTTGAAGATATTTCGATTGGCATTTACAGATTAAAAAAAAAGTGTATGGTCAGCAAGGTAAAAGACAATTTTCACGACACTTTTTTTCATGCCATTCGGTCCTGTTTCTGGTAAGAATCAAATGTCTAATAGGATCAACTGAAGTAAGAGTAGAAGAAATGTCAGATATTGCAAAAAACTTTATCACAGGATTTCTATCGATTTATTTATTTAAAGGAAGATTAACTGCTTGAAACTAAATTAAATAATAATAGTAACAACTGAGAGCCAATTAAAGATCCTCACAAGTAAAACTATAATAAGGAATCTGGTGGCACAATTTACCTAACTTATTATATAAAACATCAAAAAACCACAGCAGTTGTAAGCCTCACTAAGAATCTAAGAAGTGCTCACTCAGTGCTCCCATTGCCGAAATCATTCGAATTGAAAATACCCAGATCAAAAGTATTACACAAAATGTTAAAATTATTGCTGGTATGCCACATAACCTCGTTTTACCTGTAATTAGTTCGGGTCGGGGGAAGAAACTAAAGTGAATTGTTTCTAAGGTACTTAGAGGGAACCCTCAGTGATACTTGTGAATTCTATTGTGTTCTAGGATCATTTTCCTGTAGTTATGATGATTGCGGTAGCTGATGACCCGTCTCAAGTTTCTACCCTGGTTGTATATTATACATTTTCTTAGCAGTAACAGAGAATTGGCATATTCCTAGCGGAATACAAGGCATTCCGCAACTATATATTGATTTTCAGAGTGTAACTAGAGGCATAATCGAAACTTGGATTTCGGAACAGAGTAAAACCGGTCGAAGAGCATATGTCTAAGTGGCTCACTAGCCTGCGGCTCTACCGTCACTAACAAAATAAAATATAAATAAATAACCTCGCTTTTTGACTACCATTTTTCAAATACGATTTTACGATATTATTCATATAAATACTGTTGGAAAAAGCGACGAGATATCAAGTCAAAATGTTCGACATATATGTGAAATTGTTACTATTCGATTTATCGAGTGATTGCTTTAGAATTTTAAACAAAGCGTTTTGTTTACTTCTCTTTTAAAAACGATTGCAACAGACTATAAATATATCAATTATAGCTGTTTCATGACTAGAAACCTCTCTGTTAACTTTAGTTAAGTGATTCGTCTACCGTCGAAAGTTAAAATTCGTGGCAATAAAAGTTTTTCCACTAATGAGACGATAGCTTTTACTCTATTTCCGGATCTCAACGTTCCGCCACACCAACTTCAAATTGCATGGAAATTAAATTCCTCCGTTTGCTACGCTTTCAGGACCTGTTTGCTTAATCGTCGATTCGCTATGACTTTTTTCAAACTGGCAGCAGACTAAAGCGCTTTGGACCATCAAGGTCTTTCCTGCCATTTAGCGCTGATGGCATCTTGTTGTAATACATTGGGCTATTGCCACACTAAATGTGTCCGCTGTGCTCAAGCCCAGTGGTATATTGACAGCTAATTAGGAAATGCCCAAATGACGTGACTCTTTTCTTGTCATGAGTCCTATAGTAGCCTATAGGACTTCACGTACCCAATCCTACTTCGAAAGTACTAGCAAAAGGGCTGGGTTTACTTGAGCTGACGAAAGGCATAAAAAGCCAGAAGTCCTAGAATATCGGCTCCATCTACTTATTCGCGCCCTTCAGAACCCCTATGCCTGTAGAGTCTTAATGTTATTTCTGTTTAGAAAATAATATCTTAGAATTAACGGACCGAGTGGAAGACCCAGGAGCCGGCAGCTACTTTGTGCGATGTAATGGCATAATCATAAAAAGAGAGTTGTCAGCATTTCGATGCCTCACTTTCTCAAACTCGTATCTTATAAAGATTTGATTATTCATGAGATGGCAAAACTTTCTATTTATTTTAAATTTCTTATCAAGGGGGTTAATTTGGATGCATTACTTTAAGAATAGGTAAAGGCAAAATGTGAATATGAAGAAATGTGATGTGAAATTAGCCTGCAAAAGTTGTGTATACAATACATTTTTTGCATTTCAGTAACTTTGCGCTTGAAGATACGAGTTTAAGAAAGTAAGGCGACGATTTCCCGTTTAATGTAAACCTATGTTCTGTCTATCTCCGTGGTCGAGTGGCTTGTACACCGGTTTTCACGATGTCGCTATCCATTTCCCGGGTTCGATCCCCTGCCGGGTTAATGTAGAAAAACTTTTCTGTATTGTCTCGGGTTTGGGTGTTTGTGATACCGTCGTTGTCATGCTTTAGTTACATACTTTAGAATCTGAGCAACCTATGTAATGTTGTATAATATTTATTATTATTATTATTATTTTAAGCCCTTTTTTATCTTCATAGGCAACCATACCTAAATCTTTAAAAAAATGGGTGTAGGTGGATATATATTTTTTTGTGATCGTGTTTTTACACCCCATTCAGTAACAGACAGTAACAGCTGCTTTCCCGAGTTTTAAATTATTATAAGAAAACAACTTTTGCACCTTAAACCATGATTCAGATACAGATTAATTTATTTCTCAAATATTACAGTATAAATTGCACTACATGTCAAAGTATAAGCAATTATATTGAGATCATCAGACAGAAATGAAAATTAGAAGAAAAATACACAAAAAATAGAAAATTAACAGTTCATTATATAATATTCTTGTCATTAAATTACATATTAAATATCATTCTCCATCAAGGATCGTCATTAGTTGATAACAATTATACAAGAGTATGTTAATGCGGTAAAAATTAGAATAAAAATAGAAAATATTCAATTCGTTACAATCTTAAGTCCATAAATTCATTTACAGAGTATAAAGGATTTTTCAAGAAAAGGTCTTTCAGCCGGCGCCTAAACGTTTCGTCAGACGGTTCAAGTCTGAGAGTAGCGGATAAACGCTCATAGTGAATAGGTCCGATGGCACGCGGGTTTTTCTCTGCAAGTGCCATGTGTCTTGGGACTGTTCTCAAATGACCGGTACGGCGATGTGGGATACCAGAAACATTTACAGTACCAAATGAAAAAATATTATTTCTAACGTACATTATAATTTCGTATATGTAGAGTGAGTAGTGCGTCATTATGTGTTGCGCTACAAAGAGATTTCTGCAGGAATGTCTGTGTTTTACCCCAAGCAATACGCGTAAGGCACGTTTTTGCATTAGCATGACTCTATTGGCATCGGTGGAGTTACCCCATATGAGTGAACCGTACGACATCAGCAAGTGGAAATGTGCAAAAAAGACCTGTCTTAATGCAGAATCAGAAATGAGCAATTTCAGTTTACGCAACGCAAAGACTGCACCACACAGTTTATCACACAGTCTGTCATCATGGCACTTCCAGTTAAGGTTCAGAGGTCCAGAGTGAAGCCAAGGAACCTACTCTCATTGCATATCGGCATCGGATTGCTTGCTACACACGGAGGAACTGTGAGACCTCGACCCGAGAAAACCATGATGTTGGATTTAGTGATGTACAGCAGCTGTTCGTACGTGCGCGCGCTAACTATGACTGTTGTGTCATGTGCAAACAGTTCGGAAAGGCCGGCTGTGATGGCAATGGGAAGGTTATTTATAAACTGCCTCCGTGGCCGAACGGTTACCATGCCGGACTGCCACGCAGAGGTCCCAGGTTCGATTCCCGGGCCGGGAGAAATAGTTGTATGGCCTACAATTATTTCTCTCGTGAGTTTGGGTGTAATTTGTGGTTGTCTATGTGTGTGTCCATGGCACCCGCGACACAGGGTTTTCCCTAGTGCGGGGCTATGTTGAGTGTGTGCGTTAATATTATAAAAATTATATAAAATAATAGAAATAGCGTGTTTCCTAAGGCAGACCCTTGAGGAATTCCTAAGTTCACACTACTAGCTACGGACTCCAGTCTTTTACCGTTCGAGGATAATTTTACCACTTGCTTCCGATCCGATAAGAACGAGGTGAGAAGTTTGTGGCTATTACCCTGTATTCCGTAATGATATAACTTATCCAACAATAGTTCATGATTAATCACATCAAAGGCCTTGGACAAGTCACAAAATATGCCGCCATTTTATATTTCTCATCCAGACCGGAAACTAAGCAGTCAAATATTTTATGTGCCGCGGTAATTGTAGACATCTTCTGCCGATATGCAAATTGCTTATCCGTTAATAATTCATTGTCCTCAAGGTGACCCATTATGTGGGAAGATAGGATAGATTCCAGAATTTTAGATATAGTAGGAACAATCGTTACTGGTTTGTAATTGTTCACATCACACTTGTCACCCTTCCCCTTGAAGACAGGACACACCCTGGTACTCTTAAACATACAAAAAACAAAACACCCGGGTACACACTGGTATCAAAGATATTATTAAATAAGACTACTAATGTCTGAGATAAATGGCCACATGTATAAGAATATATTTAGTGATATGTCATATTTGTAAACAGTTGAACGGGTCTTTAACATCGACTGTACCACTTTATCTATAAGGCCCCGTGTGATGGTCGGTGGAGAGAAAGTTGGCACATCTGTATTGTGCAGATGTTTGCAGATGTATTTCCTACACATAGACAGATCACTTTCAATTATATATTTGGAGGCTACACTTAGAAAGTGTGAATTAAATGTGTCTTGAACCGTATTTATTGGTATATCAATTTGAGACGATAAATCTTTGATGATCTGGTTTTTATGCCTATTTCGTCATTGACTACATTCCATATTTCCTTGGATGGATTGCTTTCTACCAATATCTTTTCAATGTAGGTTTGCCGGGCACGTAACATCTCAGATTTAATAAGAATATAATATGTTATGATACACTCTGACATTACTGGGTTGTTTGGATACTGACGCCTGATTTCATGTAAATTTTCCTGTGTATATTCCAATAACTCGTCATTTACCCATGGCGCAGTTGTCACATTATTCCGAAATTTAAATGTTTTATCCTTAAAATGTATGTCAATGTAATATGTCAAAATGTTAACTAATTTATCAAATTTACTCTATAGTGTTGTCATAAATAAAATTAAAATCATAGTTACAAATGCCACAATAAAATAAATAGACAGATTCGTTTGTAAAACAACGACTTTCGATCAGCTGCTGATTTGCTTTGTTTTTCTTTCATCTGTGTTCAATTGCAAATTCATATCGCTATGCGTTTTGGTCACTAATAGCAGTATCCACCGGCATTCACGAGCGTGGTTTGTTATACCGCAATCGATGGAAGACGCGCAGTCAGCAGTCACGCGAGTGGGAAATGGAAACTATATTAAAGCACCCCTAACTACTTTGTACGTCGTCGACCCGCCGTCTCAAACTATTGTCAGATAAATAATTCACATTTTGATCACCAACTAGAAGAAACATTTTCTTTTCGTCAATGAGCTTATTCAATAATAATTCCAATTTTTCTAAATAAATGTCAATGTCTTGAAATCAAACTCTGTGATCACTTGGTTGGTTGTTGGTTTGTTAGGTAGTAAAAATACGTTGTACAAATTTCCAATATTAATAATTAAATAATAATATAAATAAATTTTATCACGACTAATTTCCGTCTTCGACGATAGGTATTTGTAATGTTTTCAAAATTTATACAAATTTTTTGACTGAACGTGTATAGCACGATGGAGTAACAATATTTCATACAAAATTTCATATTCACCTATAAAAAGGATGTATGGAATGATGTCATATTACGTAAATATTTGAATAGATACACGAATGTTGCATTCAGAGTGCACTGGACTGCATCGTCAGACTCCGTTCATGTGGGAATTCTTCGTGCACTTTTTGCAAGCTCACGAGCTTTTTACAGCGAACGCTATAACTGTTTGGATTTGAGCTCACTAGGGTGTGGAGATTGAAAAGCAGTGGAAAATATTAATCTTTATATTTTGTTCATGTAAATTAAATTAATGTAAAAAAAAAGTTTTCGAAAATCGCGTCTAGAAAGATGTACGTGGTGTTGTTTTATCTTAGTCTAAAATGGTCAAGTAAATGTATAGTAAGTAAAAAGTTGAAGTTACTGAACGAAAACGATGGAGCCATCTAAAAAGGTTTTTTTAAGGTTTTGAAATCATTTAAAATGTCGTTTTTCTTTATGTGGCTTTTAGCTATAAAAGTTTATTTTATAATTCACGCTAAATAAAACTTCAAAAGATATTTCTAAACGTAGAACATAATTATGAGCCTTCGCAATTATATTTTTCCAATTTTTCGGGAGTTTTTCCACTATTTGAAATTTTTCGGAAAATTATCCAACAATAGTAATTTGTAATTTCCACAGCGAATGAACTACGAGTTCACAATATTACAAAAATTGAGAAAAGTAAAAGCCAGTTTGAATATGGAACTTTACCTTATTGTCACTAAATAAAATCTAATTCAGATTTTACTTCGCTTCTATTGATATTAAATTCACTATTATTCTATAAGTTCATTTTCGTATTAAGACGGAGCACGGGTCTTTTAAAACTTTCGTTGAGGGGGTAGCGTGAAGTGGCATGAATGCTACAGGGTGATCCGACGTGGTACTAAAGTTGTCAATACAACAACTAAATATCTAATACGCGAGGTTAGTCACGAATACCATAGAGGGATTCATAGTGGCACTAAAATAGCCAATAGAAGAACTAAATGGGTAAAGCGTAACAACCTAAAAAAAAAAGAATCAAATATGGCGACGGCAATTCACTTATGCTTGCATTTTCCTTTCACTCCCCGGTTTCTGTTCGCAACTGCATGAACGCTAGGCGAATTCTCCAACTAACACAATGGATAAAAATTCATTCATTTGCGCTGACAAATTGCCGAGTGCGCTAATGGTGTGTTGCATGTAAATAATTTCGGCCATTTTGAGTTACAAAAGTTTTCAAACTTAATACTTTGATGAAACGTTGTTAACTTAGTTGCTTTATAAATTGCACTTGAAGCTCTTGCATTACAGAAAAGAGCGTTGAACATTGCAAATTTCTTGAATAATTACGAATTGGAGTGCACGTTTCACCTAAATGGTGCCGTGATGTAAAGATTTTTTAAAATAATATATATAATATCTTATAGATTATTGAAAACTAACTTTAATACAAAACAAATTGTGCGTATAGTAAACAAAATTTGTCCTAAACCTACAACATTTTCCATTTTCCCGAACTTCATTACTTGTTCAAACAACAGTCAGTGCTGTGATCCGGGTGTAGTGGGTCACAAGAGTGTTCCTTGTTCAGAATCCATGTGCTGTTCGGTACAAACAGCGTGAGCTGTCGACTTGTCGGCTTTACTATAGTGAATAATACATGTCTCTGTTTAACAAGTCGTTTTGAAGCAAATAAATATAAAAAACCGGAATAGTTTGTTTGTTTGAAAAAAAAAACAAATATACGCGATTTAGGTTCGAAGAAAAATAGTTTCATTTCTATGTGTAATTCTAGTAGCAGTTGAGCTCCTTGTGAAAGAGTTAGTCCAGGAAAGTACTGGCACTTTACCTATTTCTGCCGCCAAGCTGTTGTATGAGCATTACTGCGTTCCGGTTTTGAAGGGTGCTGGTGAAATTACAGGCACTTGGGACTTGTCAACTTATGTCTCAGGGTGTCGAGCGCAGTTTCAGTGCCCCTAAAATCATTATGATTTAAAGCTCTGGGGGTCCATTATGAGCTTATAACGAGCCAGCCAAGTTCCATGCAATTCACTTGACGAGGTGAAACTGAATTGCTTAAATTCGTATCATGACCTACACAAGGATGAACGGGAATGGCCTGGCAGGGTGATGAATTTTACTTTTTAAACGTTAATTATTGGCTCTGGCTGGCTAGCTGACATCTAACAAGAGCGAGATGGAACTACATATTAAATCATATGAAAGAAATAGACAGATGTACTATCCTGGGAGCGTTCAAGCACTATTAACCGATTGTGTTCAAAATGAGAATAATTATATTTTTTCATTAATTTTATTGTTAATTATACTTATTACAATGTTTTGTAATATCGGCAACTTTTCAATCATACTTTACAATTTGTCGTGCGACAAAATTACATGTTAAGTTTAGTCATTATTATTGAAATTAATAAGGTGAGTTTGTAATTTGATAACATAATTGGAACGTATCTTGTATTCGTACATTTTCATTAATTGCAATTATAGTCAAATTTGGCACTATTTAAAAAGTATTTTACGATTTTCGGTCAATAAAATTATTAAAATGATTAAAATTCCATTTAAAAATTGCAATAACATTCATGCCAATAATTTATTAACAATACTTTAAAGATTGGAAACTCAAACTAATATTTTCAAAAAACGCTCAATAGTTAATAGTATTTAGATAGCCTAAAAGATAAAAATAATTATGAAACTAAAAACATAGTAAAACTTAAACGAAACTTCTTAAAAATGTAACAAACAAAAAAACTTAGTCACGGAGTAACTTTTTTTGAATTGCTTATTTTTACAGATTTGCATGGCAAATGGCACGTCATGATACGATTTTGCTATGAAAGAAAAGGTGAACGGATTTCGAACGGGGAACGTAAACTGCATGGACTGTGAATTGTTTTTGTGAGGTCATAATACGAATTTGACAGGGCGTGACGATTAGCAACACGACTTGTTCGTCCCGTCACTTAGTTATTATAAAAAAAAAACAATCGCGAAAACCTAAGAACTCGATATGAATTTAATTACACCTGACTTACAATTTTGTACTTTCTAATTATTCCCTTCTTATGACTAATGTAAGCATAAGATGTTTAGTGCAAGGCTTGTTTTGTAATACCAAATAATAAGACGAACAACTTTGTCTCCACACATATGCACGTTATACTGTTGGGCATGGGTTTCACATCTCAGAACTGTTGAGTTTGTGTATCCTTATCCTGCATCAGTGATATCACTTAATTGTCTTAGTTAAGAAGGATCCGTTTTCGCTCCGAATGTAGTTGGAAACAAGAGGGAATTATTCTTTGTTGTTTCGGAACCAGCTTCCGATGTTCGATAAGCCTTCGACTTGTCGGCTTTGCTTTAGTGAATAAAACATGCCCCTATCGAACGCTCTTCTACTGAACGGTAATTTTAGATTCTTATTTATACTTGAGGCTATATATATTTTAAAATAAGTAAAATTGTGTATTCACCACTGTAGAAAAAAAAAACAATGAAAGTGCTTTAAGTCTCGATTTTATCGAGTCTATCAGAATTACTGCTGTCCATTGACTTACAATTATATGGACGTCGGGTCCGCGCTAAAAAGTGTCCGCACTTGTAAGGCGCTAAAATCGTATACAGAGCGCCAAACTCCGCTTTAGTCTTCATTTGTTCTACTGACAGCGCGATACTGCGATGACATTACAATTTGAATTTCGAATAGGTTGACTTGGGACATTTTTTTTCGTGGTTTTTGTATTAGACCCGTCGTCCATTTATTTGTAAGTCAATGCTGCTGTCGCCAAAACTCACACATTCTTAATTTGAAACACTATGAACTAACAAATATTATTTACTTAATTTGAAACACTATGATATAACAAATTCTAGACTGTTAACATAATTTTAACTTTACCCTGTTGGCATATCGTTGAAAGTTCCATACCTACCATCAATACCTATTATTGCACGTTACGACGTTTTAATTTTACATTTGAAATTTCAGTTAATGTGCTACCATCTAGCAGATAAAAGTGACAGTTGCATTTAGAGATTGTCTACAACTTCAGCAAATTGTACAGTCCCCCTAGTAGTAACAAAAAGCAGTAACATTGTGTACAGTATAACTTAATATTTCTCGAAAATCTTCGTGTATCGGCTGTCGTCAGATTTCGATCAATTGCCCTTTGCATTTGATGCAAGGATGCAATTAATGGATTCGGATATAGAGCAGCTATAGTGATATTAGTGAGAGCTCGGAATTATATTGTAGTAGTGTGCCGTTAGCATAAAAACTATAAATACAAAATGAAAACCACAATTTTTTCTGTAATACACAAATACCACTACATGTACAATTCCTAGATCTTGCTAATATCACTATGCAGCTCTTTATTTAAATTATATATTTTTTAGTTACCAAGTGACAGAACGAACTAGTCGTGCGCCTGGTGTTAAGCGACACGCCTGTCCTTAGCTGTTG
>NW_020653850.1:6852480-6879207 GCF_003589595.1 Hyposmocoma kahamanoa
TTACGTAAAGCTGTCGATTCGCTAAGATGAAGCTACCAAAGAATATTAAGATTATAATATAGATTTTAAAGAATGTTATGTTTTACTACATTATTATTATTATTAATGGTTAATAATATATATTAATAATAACAAATTAGTGGAGTCATTTCATAAAAAATAAAAAATAAATAAATGCCCTGAAACGTGATAATATTAATTAAAAGTCAGTCTTGCAAATCTTAAAGCGACATCTCTTGTCAAACTCTGGTAGCTGTAAAGGTCCCTGGTTGATTGAAGAAAAACTTTCATAGATTTTTCACTGTTGGCTCCACGGTAAAAAAGCCATTGAATACAAAAAACCAAAATTCTGTAACAAATGCATAGAGAAATTCGTGAGATCTGCTGACTCAATGTAATAGGGGTTAAAGTATGAAATTGCCGATTTGTACTGAAAATCTAAATTGTTTATTTTTTAAATTTTTAACAAATTTATTTAATCAAAATTGTTGCCATTATTATCTATACATTGCTGCCATCTAATGGGAAGGTTATTAATGCCTTTGCGATAGAACTCCGACGATCTAGACTGCACAAACTGTGTGAAAGCATTTTGTACTGCCTCCTGGGAAGAAAACTTCTTGTCACGTAGATAATTGTCCAAATCACAAAAAAAATGGTAGTCCGTTGGAGCAAGGTCTGGTGAATACGGAGGATGACGAATGGTTTCTAACTGCCGTTCCTGAAGGGTCAAAATGGTTTCTCGTGCTGTGTGAGGTCTCGCGTTGTCGTGGAGCAATAATGGTGAAGATCGATTCATGAGTCGGGGCTGTTTTACTGCTGGTTTTGTCAACATGGTTCGGAGTTCGGCACAATAGACATCTGCCGTTATTGCTTGACCAGATCGGAGAAAACTATAGTGAATAACACCATGCTGAGACCACCAAACAGTTACCATTACCTTTTTATTGGTAAGTTTTGCTTTAGGACACTGTTGTGGCATTTGACCTGGGGTCAGCCATTGCATTTTTCTTTTCCGGTTATCATAAAGAATCCACTTTTCATCACATGTTACAATTCGATCCAATATTCCTTCATTTCTGTACCGGTTCAACAAGGCAACACAAGTTTCAACACGCGTTTCTTTCTGCAGATCAGTTAAATCATGAGGCACCCATTTTTCGTATTTTTTTATTTTATTGATTTGACGCAAGTGAGTCAATATTGTGGGTAAGGTAACGTTAAACCATGCCGCTAATTCCTGGGTAGTTTGACTAGGATCGGCTTCCACTATCTCTCTTAATTCAACGTTATTCACCTGTGTGGGCGGTCTTCCTCGTGGCTCGTTCTTTAAGTCGAAATTTCCATCACGAAAGCGTTTAAACCAAAATCGCACGGTGCGTTCATTAGTAGACCTTTCTCCAAACGCAGCATTGATATTGCGGGCTGTTTCTGCCGCGTTAGTTCCGCGTCGGAACTCGTATTCAAAAATCACTCGAATTTTCGCAGTATCCATCTTTCTTGTCTAAGTTGAATAACAAAAACAATTGAAAGTCGATATTCAAATTTTTCAAATTAAAAAAAAAAAATCACAGAAACCATTTGAAAAAAGTTTCATTCGAAAACCTCAAACCATGAAGATTCTATGAAAATTCAAAGAACCTATTGCAATAAAACGGCAATTTCATACTTTAACCCCTAATATTATATAGCTCAGTTGGAAGATCAGTTGCTCTATATTAGCAAAATGGACACAGGTTCGCGACCCGTCAGATTGAAGGATTTTTTTGTTATTGATCTTTGACTGGTTTGACGCGGACACAAACTGAACTGTAACTTTAATGCAATAAAGTCTGTATGTAAAAGCTACCAATTCCTACGTCTTAAGGATCATGGGAGATCATTCATAAAAAACATAGTTCTCAAAATTTTATGTAGGGTAGGTCATATTAATTGGATGTCAATTGGCGTCTTTTCATTTAAGATTCTCAGGATTTTTTTACATGTCAACATGGCTTACCTAGCTAAAAAGGAAATATGATAGTAAAATTATACTTTGTATATTCACAATGAAAATTTTTAGACCAAGGCCTCGGAAAAACAAGTCGTTGAAGTGGAGAAAACCGTGAAAATTTCGCCTGTAAATGAATAACGAGCTACGTCCGGAATTTTATTACCTACCCTCATTAGGCGAAGAGTAATGCCAGTGATGTTTTCTCTATAATATTCAAGAGAATAAAACATAAAATTTATTTTGTGTGCCAGAATATAATCGGCTTGGTTAAGAAAGGAATAAACGTGGAGAAAAAAAAACAAATTTTTTTTTAACATCTCACAACGGAGGAAGTGCAAAAAATGTGTCGTAATCGTAGCAAGTAGAGTTTTTTAAGACAACAAATGACGGATGAACAAGTCTTGCACCTGACCATAACACTGGCGTGCCACTTAGAGATTTAAAACGCTTAGATCAGAGGGACACTGTTACTATCACCGTCACTCTGAGACATAAGTTGACAAGTTCCATGTACCTCCTTGGATCAACTCATTCACAAGGAGCTCTACTGCTACTAAAACTGTATGTGTGCATATAACTGACAGTTACTTAGATATTATGTTTTAAATGATTCATTAGTGTTCCATTATTGCAAAGACCTGTTTTAATCTCTGGAGAATTATTGCCGCTGAGAACTGGGACAGACTGCGCACAATATGGTATTATGACTCGGAAAGTTCTGCCCAAAATAATAGAGATCAAAACAGAGACAAAGGACTTTGTTCCTTTTTTTTGACAAAAAGGTTTAAATAAAGCCAACACGAAGAATAATTCGTTGTAAAGAAGAAAGGGCAAAAGCAATATTTCTTACTTAGTTGATAAACCACATACTGAATTAAGTGAAAGAAATTTATTTTGAAAAGCAATTCTGTTTAGGATTAAAAGATCCGGATTGAATTTGTTTGTATATCGAGTGACGTATGAGCAATTTATTGCGTTTGTTGAGGGGAATGCCAAGTAACGCGGTAGCTTTTGTTTTTACCCGAATGTTTTTGGGGTTAAAGTATTATAGCGTTTTTGTTCGCTACAAACTTTTTATAAAAGTTTGACTGGGTGACGGTTTCCTTTTATGGAGTATAAAAATCCGCTTGCAACTTTTTAGTAGAAATATTTAAGTCCTTTATATCGTCAAACTTCGAAGACATTACAAAGTAATGTCGTTCACTGCCTTTACTCACAATTAGTTCAATGCGTGGTAATGTAATATACTAAACTGCCTCTGTGGCCGAATGGTTACCATGCCATCTCCACGCCGAGCATTGAAGAACTGAAGGACTTTCCTGGCTTTGACAGATTTTATGTCCTCTGGTTGTGGCATGTGTCTTCCCAGTATGAAGCTTCGTACGCCCATCAGGGGTAGCACTTGGTGAGAATATGAACAGGAGTTTCATTCGTCTCGTGGCAGAATCTACACTCTCTATTCTTTCTCTGCCCAATATTTGGATATCTTTGTCAGACGCACTATAGTTTCAGATGAACTATTGAAACTTTTGAACTATTGAACTTTTTGTTTGAATAAACATTGAAGCAAAAAGTTAACAATAAATCCCACATATTGCGAAATATAATATGCACAAAATTAAAACTTCCTTGAACAAATTATTTGGCTCTAGTTTCAACTAAGTATGTTGCCTTGGCTACAAGAATACTTATGCAATATTTAGTTACTTTAAAAAGGAAATCCAACAAATTAAGTAAACTATTCACTGAATTGGAGCTAGTTTTTCTGAAACGGGAATCATTTACTAGAGCTATTGAAAGGAAATAAAGTTCAACCTTATTACACAGAAAGTAAGATTACTTGTTAAGTGCCTCAGTGGCCGAACGGTTACCACGGCTGGACTGCCGCGCAGAGGTACCGGGTTCGATTCTCGGACCGGAAGAAATATTTGTATGGCCTACATTTATTTCTCTCGTGAGTTCGGTATAATTTGTGATTGTTTATGTGTGTAAATCGTAAAGTCATAAATATAGTCGTATAATCGTATAGTCGTCAAGTCAAACATAGTTCAAGTTCTTAATCAGACTATAAGTCAAATTTCATGAGAGAAAGTGGGCCAAACTCCGATGCAGATCATTAGTCGACAATTACACAGAGTTCAAGCCAAAGATGAATGTACAAAGTTGGTCTGTTCGTCAAATCCGGTTAATTTAGTCGCTTTTACAACTTGCGCTACCTTATTCCGGTCTGCTCGGGAGTGAATTCAAATGAAGGCCAGAATTTCTATGAAGAACAGTACACACGTTAATTTAGGAAGACAGAGAGTCTTGAAGAACAATAGAGTGCAAACAAAATCCTGTTAAAATTTAACATACATGGTTGCATTAGTATGAATACTTATATAACAGGTGTTCTACATAATAAAGCTGGTAAAATTAATAGAAACAATTATATTTTGTTATAATTATTAATACAAAGATATTTTGTTATTAACACTTAGAAAAAAGTCTTTCGATCCGGCTGGATTCGAACTGACGTCTTCTAGCAAACCGTACGGACGCTATGCCAACTCAGCCAGCGGACCTTGTATTTGCGGCCTTTGTATTTGGTTTTCAACGATTCTTTTGCCGTAGCGCTATCTATGAGAAAACTATGAAAGTATTTCGTCACCCAATTAGGTAACTTTACAGGTACCAGCCCTTCTTCCTTTTTTTAAGTGTTCGATCTATGTATTAATAATTATAACAAACTAGTGGAGTAATTTCTCAAAAAATAATTGAATATTCATTCAATACAAATTTAATATTTCTATTTTCAACATCTGCAACATCACGACGATCCATATTCAACTGTCAGCCTTCTATTGGACAATTCGTATAATAAATCACTTTGATATATTGGTCATTTTAATGCTATGGATCGGAGGGATAATATAATCAATAGAGATATTATGCACACTTGATTTTGATGAGACTGCACTTGGATTTACGTGTGTGAGGCTCTATGTTTCTTGGAGATATTGATACACTAGGAAAGCTAAAAGCTAGCTAACTTGCTGGTACAGTAGCAAATTGACCAACATCCTACTGATGTGTTCCTTTATTTTGAAAATAGTAATTTGAATAATAAAATGGTGCGCATTTCACTTCCATCTCACCTGATGGAAGTGACAATGAGGTCGACGGTGTAGTGTACACACCTAAATAATGCCTATTCACTCTCAAAAAGCCCAATTTATAGCGTAAGGGAAAAAGTTTGCAGGCAGGAACTTCCACTCCTTAGTCGTTCGCCATATAAATGTGGAAGCGAAACGATTTGTGCGAAGAGAATCAGATATAGGGTGGAACCCCAGCCTGTGTTTAGTCCTCCGATGATGGAAAGGGGAAGGCGGAATTAAATCATGCAATTCCATCGCACACTTTCCTGTCAAATAATTTTAATGATGAACGGGACAGAAGTTGCATACCACTCAAATTTTTAAATCACAAATATCAGAGAAGTAAAGCCCATGCACCCGTCAACCTGAGACATAAGTTGATAAGCATTGTAATTTCAGTAGCACTCTTACTCTTCGAAACCAGAAGGCAGTAATGCTCACGTTACTGCTTGGAAGAAATCAATAACAAGGAACGCCACTGCTATTAAATTATTATTATTAATACACATCTCATTCTGTGCATGAATTTGAAAATAATGGTGCTTTGTTAGAAACTGCATAGTAAGTGAAATTCAAATCTATGTTCCAATTTAAAGAGTTCAGAGGGCAAGTTATACTAAAAACAGTACAAATCTCACACGGATTCGATGAACCTTTCGTGCGAATGTTCTTATTGCAAATTTGAAAAGAATCAAACTCACACTAGTGTAAGTTTTCCCGTTCCAACAGGACAAACTCAATTCCTGTTTGTCGCGGAAGGGATTTATTTCAATGCTGTAAGAAACTTGTCTAAACTTACTCAATGCTTCCTTGAGTCTCTTTGATAATATTTATAAAGGAACAAAGTTTATTTTCCGGAGTTAGTGCTAAAGTCGCTGTTTTTTTCTCATTTGCCTAAGCTTATAGTAACATTTACAGTACATTATTACAGAGGCCGGGAAGTAAGGGATCGCTGGACGAGTATGAGTTAAGCGACGAAGGACGAGCGACAGGCCTTGTATTAATACGAGTCAAGAAATTTTTGTCAAACAATTTGAGGAATTAATAAAAGACTAAAGAGAGGAAGTTGTATGATACAAAAAGTAAAAAAATATTAATATTAAAAGTAATATTTGACGTGTTAGGACAATTGCTAAAAGAAAATGTTATTGTTTTTCCAGGCACATTAATAATATTAGTCTGCTGAACTTTTGATGACGAGTTTGAATGTGTATCTATTGTTGTATTTTCGTTATCGCTCTTCTCACTAGCACTAATTTTTGCGACCAAAACACAAAAATACGAAAAAAAAGTAACTATAGTAGAACACTTTAGTTCAAATGTTACCGCCATTTTCTTTCTTTTTTTTTAAATTTATTAAGGCTTAGGCAAAGCCATCAGCCTAAACATGAAGTTTAATTATGTTTCTGTAAATATGGCCGCCACAAACAGGATAGGCAATTTGAGGCGGCGTGCTTGGATTGACTCGGGATTCTTTAGAACGGACCGATACGGGTATTTTAGTTCGAGATTCGTATAATTTCGCGTTTTAATCTTCGTTTAAGGCACAATAGCACTATCCTATTCCACTTTAAACTAGATTTCACGAAATAATTGAAAGTCAAAATAAAAACGACACTTTTTCCTCCAAAAGGTCCAGAGCGAATGATTTTTCTTTTTTTTTTTAAGTAAGCGGTACAGGCATAAGAGGTATTGATAATTATCGTAAATAATTAATTCATAAGAACACTGGACAGTTGGCTGTATGAGTTTTTCTTCTGCCTGTTTACATAGTTCATTATTAATAGGTAGACTTCAAAGTTTAGAGAAGACGGCAGTAATGGATTTTTATACATACTTTGCAGGCCTTGGCCGGGAAGAAGTCGCATGGTCCATAAACGTTAAACTTGCCGTGTTCGTTTTTTGAAAGTAATGCAAACATTGCCGAGCATGTTTGAGAAAAATATAATCTATGCTGCTGTTGCGGTTGGTGATTGTTTGTAGTATGTCGCAATAAAGCCCATAGCCACGTCTAACTTCAACCTCGGCTGAGAGTTGATGGTTTGGTTTTGAAAAGCTGAACAAAGAATTTAGCTCGCTTGCTCGCAAATCTGAAGCATGAAGTGGTTAGTTTATTAAACGACCACAACCTTTTTTGCTGTTGTAAATTGTTATTTACTTTATTTCGTGACCATTGAATATTTTCTCTTCTTAAACTGTTTTGTACTTTATAATTTAGAAATGTAATAAATAAAATATCAGTACAGTTTACTATAAAATTCACGGACTTACAATAATTGCCAAGTTTTATTGAAATCGGTTAACAGAAAGTGCGCGAAACCGGTTTCATTTCTAGTTTGACACCCTTAGAGGTGGAATATTTTCTTCAAATTTAAATTGGACCAATACTGAAGTACCAGTCTTTCCAACAAAAAGAATCATCAAAGTCGGTTGACAAATCCGGAGTTATCGCGTAACATACATACAAAAAAATACAGACGAATTGGGAATCTCCTAATTTTTTTGAAGATGGTTAAAAATCGAGTCTAGGTTAAAAAGAGTCAATAGACTAGATCTGTTTTTTATTTATTTATAATATACATCGCCTATAATAAGTAAAAAATCGACTCATCCGTAGAACAAAGATCTATGTGCAAGACTACTTGTTCTCAGGACATAGTACATTTCGGTCGTTCTTCTTCGCTGTGGATGTCAGATCGACCGTTATTCGATTTTATATTTCCGAAACGAAATAAGATATATAAGTGATCAAAACACCTTTACATAGGCTTTAGTTGCAATAACGAAATTCTTCTCGTAACGTATTTGTTCTCTTCTCGCTATATAATCACATCGGACTCTGTTCTTCGGATGAGTCGAAATACATAAAACCTTGCCGCACAAACCTATTACAGATATGTATTGTATGCTACGTATCATATTGTCAATAATAAACACAAAAATGACTTTAAGATATTCCGATACTTTCCATCCGTTCAAAAAGATGTTCTTTCTGTCATAAATATTATACGGTATGTTCAATACCTAGTAGATTATTCTAGTTAGTGGTTTTCATACCTTTACAAATATCTGTTATATACTTCATTGTAATTCTTTTTACATATATTACCTGTGCAAACATAATTATACTCAACGTAGTATTTGTTGAGAAACTTTTAAGTTATCTATTTTTCTATGATATTTTTCTTTTCCTAGCGATAAAGAATCACCTACGCACTTTGCCCTACTCGCATCAGTGTTGTTACTAAAATGTTCTCGGATCGCAAGAAATAATTCATCTCGTCAACTGCAGAGGGTGAGATTGCCAGCGTCTGAAAAATTAGCTCCAATGGGCGTAACTCGAACTGGGGTACGAATTATGGACTAATTTATTAACACGTGCTAATTGTTACAATTATTTGTTACTTTAGCGTTTAATGTAGTGGAATCTACTTTTTGTTCAGATAATGTCGTTTTGAAACAAATCCAAGTTCTCTACTCAATAGTGATAAAATTGAGAAAACGCGATTTAAAAATTAAAAAAGTACTGAATGAATCTTATTGCAAATAATGAGATTATTTTTAATTATAAGGAAAATATAAGTGGATAACTAAATATCATAATATTTAGTCAGTAGTTTCCTTTAAGGGCCTTGTGAAATACTTGTTATCTACCTATAAACGAGAATATATTTCTACATTAATGTATTGTGCAAAAAGATTAAATAAATAAAAATAAATTTATTGTTAGTCAGTCGTGACCATGGGATTTGTAAAGGGCCCGAAAAGTTGGTTTGTTTGGAGAAACATATACGCTACCGAAAAAATAGTTTCATTTCCTATGTGTAACAATCGTGACAAATTAAAAAAAATCTTTTTTTTATGATGTCAACGATGGGACCAACAAGTTGTGTCTGGTACTAAGCGATACGCCTATCCATGACTATTGCAGTGCCACTCTGAGCTTTAAATCATCTGAGGGGCACTGTCACTGCGCCCGTCACCCTGAGACATGATTGGACAAGTCCCATGTGCCTGTAATTTCACCAGCATCCTTACCCTTCAAAACAGGAACGCAGTAACCTTTTAGAATTGATTAAGTGATTGGCGAATTCTTCCACTATAATGGCGAATGGCTTAAGAGGGAGCAGAGGAAAAATTTCTAATCTTCGATTTGATTTTAGAGGGGTATATCCACTTTAAAGTTAAAAATAAAATATTGTATGAGTAACTACACGATATATTCAAGCATAGACATTAATCAAAAACATAAAACAATAAAGTTTATTTGATAGATAAAAATCACGAAATGACCTCTAATTTTAACATTTTTTCGATTTATCCTCGAAATGCTACGGGTTATTAGGACAAAAATTAGATAATTAATTATATTTATGCATGATCGACAACTGTCAGTACGGATTTTTTTTAATCCCTTTAGTTTTAGAGTTATTCCACTCAAAACGAATTTGGTACTTTTAATGCGCAAAATTCGACATCTCCTGTCGCATGTCACGCGAACTTCAGGCATATATTTGTTTCACAAATTTGGGCGGAGCTAACGTCAAAACTTTTTTGGCATGCTCCCTCTTAAATCTAAACCACCAAAGAGATCGTACGGCATACTTATATTCGCATTCGAAATTTAAAAAATCTAAGCAAAAACTCGGCTATCGGGAACTTTTAACGGGCAGGTGTACCACAGTCGGTAAACTTGCACAAGATTATTTAGCCTAGTTAGTAAGTCAGCGGTTATTTTCAGAGTGAAAAATACAGAGTTCTTAGGTTTTCGCGATTGTTACACATAGGAAATGAAACTATTTTTCCGGATTTAAATCGCGTACATTTGTTTTTTCAAACAAATTTGTTCGTTTGAAAATAAAACAAATATACGCGATTTAAGTCCGGAAAAATTGTTCATTTGCTATAAAAATATAGAGTTTTAATAAAGCTGTCGAGTCGCTAAGATGAAGATACCGAAGAATAATAAGACTATCATATTGATTTTAATGAATATTGTGTTTTACTACATCATTATTATTATTAATGAAAATTCATTGGTTCTATTCAATAATTTTTAGATTTATGATTTGATGATTTAGATTTCCAATGTGTAAGCAATTGCACAAACCACAGAGCTCAATTTAAGATAATATGGTATATAAGTAATCTTGCTTCCTGTGTATTAAGGTTGAACTTTATTTCCTTTCAATGGCTTTAGCAAATGACTCCCGTTTCAGAAAAACTAGCTCCAACTCGGTAAATATTTTACTTAACTTGTTGGATTTTCATTTTAAAATAACTAAGTATTGCACAAGTTTTCTTGTAGCCAACGCAACATACTTAGTTGAAACTAGAGCCAAGTAACTTGTTCCAGGAAGTTTTAGTTTTGTACATATTATTTAATATCTAGGATTTGATGTTAGCTTTATGTTTGAATAAACTTCAATAGTTAATCTGAAACTATAGTGCGTCTGACAAAAATATCCTTTAGCACATTTTAAATATTGGGAAGAGAGAGAATAGAGAGTGTAGATTCTGCCACGAGGCGGATGAAACTCCTGTTCATATTCTCACCAAGTGCCACCCCCGATGGGCGTACGAAGCTCCATACTGGGAAAACACGTGTCACAACCAGAGGACATACTCGCAAGATCTGTCGGAGTCAGGAAAGTCCTTCAATTCTTCAATGCTGTCGTCGGCCTTGTTTCTGAACTGTAATTAGTGGTTATCACAATAGATCAGTTGATGGTCGCAGTGATGAGAGGCTGCATATGCTCCGAATGAAGCCACTCTAATTAATATTAATAATAATAAGGTATCCTTATACATCTTTGCTTGAAAAGCTGCGGGAAAGTGATTTTTTTCCAAAATATTGACAATTTTTTTATACTTCAATCTAATCAGGATGACCTCGGTGGCCATACGGTTTATATTATGGGTGCTGCATGCGGAGGTCCCGGGTTTGATTTCCAGTAGAACCAATTGGAGAAATTTAATTTTTAAATAAGTTCTGGTCTGGGTGTTCTGGGAAGTACTCCAAAGTTAATTTCGTTACTTTGGTAGCCATAGTACCGGGAATTCCCATGTTTGAGACCAGGTATTTGACGTGGTGGTCTGGCGCAAGTTATTATTATATTATATTAGATTTCTCATAAATGGCGCTACGACTAAAAAGTCGTTGAAAAACCAAATACAAAGATGCGACAACAAGCACATAGAAAAATTCGTGAGGTCCGCTGGATCGTTCCGTGGCTTAGTTGGTATAGCGTCTGCCACGGTATGGTTGAAGACGTCGGTTCGAATCCGGCCGGATCGAAGGAATTTTTTCCGAGTGTTTGCTCTTTGTATTAATAATTATAACATCACATACGTTACTCTGATCCCAAAGTAAGTAGCTAAAGCACTTCATCGTCATCATCACCATCATCAGCCTATCGCTGTCCGCTGCTGGACATAGGCCTCACCCAATGCGCGCCATTTCGCTCGGTCCTCAGCTTGTCGCATCCATTTCCCGCCAGCAACCTTTCGCAGGTCGTCACTCCACCTGGCCGGAGGGCGTAGTGTACGTTTGCCGCGTCGCGGTCTCCACTCTAGAACTCGTTTTCCCCATCGGTTATCGGTTCTTCGACAGATATGGCCAGCCCACTGCCACTTCAGATTGCTTATTGCACTATTGCTATTGTTATGGAAATCGGAAACAACGACGATACCAGAAACACCCAGACCCGAAACAATATGGAAATTAGGTTAGTTTCTACATCGACCTGGCCAGGGATCGAACACGGGACCTCAGAGGTGGCGACACCATGAAAGCCGGTGTGCAATCCACTCGATCACGAAGGCCATCACGGATGTTTACCAATCGTAAATTTCAAATTCGTATTATTTTGACTATAATCGAGAAGTCGGTAAAAACAGAGCTAGTCAATTAAATGACATAATATAATTGTCGTCTACAACCGGCAGATGCCATTAAAACATTAATTACTGTTTTTATGAAAAAAAGCCGTCGAGACTCTCACGAGAAATGTATTAAGGAAAAATAATTTAAAAGTCGTACGCTCAAGATTGGAAAGAATATTACTTTAATATCTACTGTAAGATATTTACATGAAGAAATCTTTGCGACTGCTTTATACGAGATTGGATGGAGAAAATATTTCTCTTTAAAATAAGATGATTAACAAAGTTAGCTGTTTGAAATAGAAATTCTAATTTTATTTTGCACATGAACAAAATAACTAAAGGCGCAGTTTTTGCCGAAATCTCACCATCCATACTCTGCCCTCAGAACGATAAAAGGCACAACTGCTGTATAAAGTACTGTAGTCTAGGCTCTACTCTATGAGTAGAATCACTGGCTGAGTGAATAGGTTTGTAAATAGAATGCTTTGAAAATGAAGTGAGAGAAAAGAATGGAGCATCTTGACATTATTGATGTGTAACCCAACGCCGAAATTATGTGAAAGTACATAAAGTATATTTTGAAGATTATTCCATTTATATATTTTTATTTGTTTGATTAGGATGTGGTCATGGTCTGTCCTTTTAGATAGGTTTTTGGCAGACTAAAGCCATAGCATTTAACTACCTCCGTGGCCGAATGGTTACCATACCGGACTGCCACGCAGAGGTCCCCGGGTTCGATTCCCGGGCCGGGAGAAATATTTGTAGGGCCTACATTTATTTCTCTCGTGAGTTTGGGTGTAATTTGTGGTTGTCTATGTGTGTGTCCATGGTACCGGCGACACAGGGTTTCCCTAGTGCGGGGCTATGTTGAGTGTGTGCGTTATTATTATTATTATTATTATTATTATAGCCTCCTCGGTGGTTACTTGTTGGTAAGATGATAGTTTCCGAGCAGTGTGTGGCTAGCCTGTAGTAAAGGCTGATCACTGATGTAAGTTGCCTATCATAGGTAGAGCACCAGCTAGGGATATTCACCCCTTCAGCTGTGAGGAAGAGGGATGTAGTCTAGGCTCTACTCTATGAGTAGAATCACTGGCTGAGTGAATAGATTTGTAAATAGAATGCTTTGAAAATGAAGTGAGAGAAAAGAATGGAGCATCTTGACATTATTGATTTGTAACCCAACGCCGAAATTATGTGAAAGTACAATAAAGTATATTTTGAAGATTATTCCATTTTATATTCTTAAAAGTACCTCTCGCTACGCATAAGAGCTACCCCTCAGTACAGTACGCATAAGTTGTGCCTTTTTTCGTTACGAGGACAGTCTGTAGTCCTGATGTCGAGTGCCTTAATCACGTACAATAGTTTGATTTTCCTTAACAGTCTAGGAAAACAAGAACCCTCCATGTTTGATACGTATCGCAAAACTATTCGAAGACGTGTTAATTTTCCAAACCGCATCAAACCAGTATAGTGCCATACCGCAAACCTTTTTCCTAGAACAAGCCCGGTAGTGGTATGTATAAAGCCCAGGACAAATCGCGAACGAAGCTAGCTTGGAGCTTGGGCGTGAAGGGAGGCAGAACGGCGTCATATATTACATAGCTAGCGGATCGTTGGGTTAGTTTAGTTAGCTCGGTTGGCTTAGCTCGCGGTGGTAAATAAATATGAAAAGATGCCTCGGCTACGTGAGCTAAGCTTAGCTTCGTTCGTGGTGTGTAATAAGAGTTGAAACTGATACCATCAAACCACATTATCAATTGACTATATCCAATGTTTCACATATCAATGCATAAGTGAATTTCTCGCTCATCTCCCGAAGATTCAAATTACTTGCTGTGATGAAAAACACCGGGAGAATTTATTTTCATAAGTTTATTTTGCTACTTCACATCGTTGAAATAGTCAAAATTTACTGAATAATATGCAGCCAATTTTACTTAGAACTTTTATCTGGGATGGAACAGGGATCAGTTTATTAATACGTGAGACGTACTATGAGTTTCCGGAATGAATAAGAAAAAAATACTATAAACGGTCAGAAATGAATTTATTGTTTCTCAAAATATTCTCTGTTAGCGTTAATGCACTTTTTCATAGGAATGAACCAATTTTGAAAACATTTATGCCACTCCTCCGTGACAATCTCTGAAACATATTTTTTATACTTTTCGATAGCCTCTTCAGGTGATAAAAATCGTTGATAGCGTAACTGGTTTTTAATTTTTGGAAATAAATAAAAGTCACAAGGTGCCTGGTCGGGACTGTACGCGGGATGGCTCATAAGGTCAACGTTGTTCACTTTCAAAAATTCATTTGTCTGTCTGGCCGTGTGAGAACTGGCATTATCGTGGTGCAAGATGATACGATGTCTACGGTAATTTTTACGGAGTTTGTCAATAACTTCCGGCAAGCAAATAGTCGTGTATCAATCACTATTCACGGTACAACGATTCTCCAAAGCAATATTAGCTACGTGTCCAGTTTTGCTAAAAAAAAGAAGCAATCATCCGCTTAGAGGCACTTAGCGCGCCACTTTGGTTGGTTTCGGCTGATCTCGAAAGACCTATACGCTCGATTGCTGCTTTGTTTTGGGGTCGTAACTTTAAATCCATGTTTCGTCACCTATTACTATATCCCACACCAAATTTGACGCCCTTTCGTTGAATCTGGTAAGCATGGCATTGCACCAAGTGGCGCGATCCGTTTTTTGAGCCTCAGTCAAATTGTGTGGGACTGTTTTGATCATACAGCGCACAGCATCGTAGTTTTTGTTGTTCACAGCAGTGGACGGGCGACCATTACGAAATCCGTTACTGAGATTCACACGACCGTGTTTGAATTTTGCAAACCAGCTATAAATAGTCGTCTTGCATGGTGCTTCATCGCCAAAGTCAGTTTGAAGCCGAGCGAAGCTCCGCTAAGCTGTTGAATTACATTTAAAGTCGTAGACAATCATACTACGAGTACGAAAATTTTCACGAGTTAAGTCCATGGTGATGTAGACAACCAATTTCTAAAATGACGCCACTATGTAAAAACAAGTGACGGTCAGATGAAACAAACTGTATTATACAGCCAATGAGTTCCATTTTCAAATGTTGTAATTACTTTTTAAATATTGTTTATGTAAGTGGCCAGTTCCGGCAACTTATAACTTATAAACGGCAATCCCGGGCGTGTCACTCCCTTAACCTGTGCCCTCTAGCCGGGTGTGGTGTCAATGAGTAATGAGCAATTTAATTAGTTGATTTGAGCATATTTACGAAACGGCGAAACTAATTTCGATGCGTTTTTCGGTAATGACGTTAGAATTCATATTTTATTCCAACCCTCAAGTGGAGAAACACCATCATAGGATCATTAAAAAAAAATTGTTTTCATGTTGTAAAAAACTCGGTAACGGAAAATAGGTTAATTTAGTGCTTAGTAAATAATATGTAAATAGGGCAGTAGATAATCTTGATACAGATGTGCCGATTTCAAAGTGTAATATTATGATGAAAGGGAAAGTCATATGAAGCGATGTCGTTCAATTGAAGTGGATTCTACGCTCTATAGAGTGCTCTTTAAGACCAAAGATCGCAGTAAAGGGAGGTCCCTTTACTTCATTCATGGAGGTCATCGAGGTCGATGCCAAGTAAAAAGAAGTGACTGAAGCTGTTTTAGTGCAAACATAAAAAGAGAAAAGTTAAGATGTAAAATTTTTATGTTTCTGGAAGCGACCCGAGGTAGTCTGCAGCTTGACGTCGGGTATAAAAATGTGCGGAAAATGACATGAAAAAGGTTCTGCTATTTTGGAGAAAAATGGAAACCGATGTAAATAACAAGCAGAATGGATAACTAAGTTTAGATTATGTACAGTATGTCATTATAATCATCATCAATCCATTTTATACGTTACACTGCTGGGCACGGGTCTCTTTTCAGGCGCGGGTTTACGCCATGGTCCGCCGCGCTGGTCCCATGCAGGTTTGGGACGTGCAGGTTTCATCACGATATTTTTCTTCACCGAAAAGTTCAAGGTAAATTTCAAATTAAATTTTGTACAACTATTCCGAGCATTTAGAGGTGCGAAGAAGGATTCGAACCCACCCACGGCCCCTGCGGTAGGTCAACCCAATAGGTTATAATAGCTTGCAGTATGTATTACCGTCAAATTTATTTTTAAATGAAAATATCTGAACAAGTATTAAAAATGTATTTGTGATATTTGAATAACATGAAACCTTATTTGATTTTTAATTCGGGACTTAATCACGTATAAAACATATTTTATTTTATTTATCTCGATGTTTCGGACATATTGCAACGTCCATGGTCTCGAAGGGACTGAAGAGGCGGGTGTCAGCATCTTCTAACCATGTGAGTTTTTTTTAAGTACCCGCACTTGATCTTCATTATTTATTTATGCAGTTGAGTTCTCACTAGACAGACACACAACACTCACGACATCCGGCGACTTGTCGGGCGATACTTGATGTCTTTTACACTTGCTGATAACTAGATCCCATGACGGTGAAAGCTTAAAACCATCTTCTCGGTTGAAATTACGGTGTTTTTTAATTTCAATAGCTTCACGTACGATTCTACTATAGTGATGACAGTAGAAAGGATCTTGGGATTATGAAGCTCAATCCAGCAGTGGTTTGATCGTGATTCCAGCAAATGCTCGGCTATTGCGGACTTATTGAGCTGACGGTTCCTAACAGCCGCGATGTGTTCTTTAACTCTTTCCGCTATGGTGCGTTTTGTCTGTCCAATATAGGAACTCCCACAACTGTAATCAAATTTTGTAAACGCCCGGAGATTGAAAGGGGATTACATTCTTAGGTGATCCAGCGTTCATGCCTTACGTGAAAGGAATAACGGAAAAAATCGGTACAGTACTAAAAAAGTACTCTATAAAAACTGTGTTTACGCCGTTATTTAAGGTCACGGGACATGTCAGATCACCTAAGCATGAAATCCCCTTTCAATCTCCGGACATTTACAAGATTGATTGCAGTTGTGGGAGTTCCTATATTGGACAGACAAAACGCAACATAGCGGAAAGAGTTAAAAAACACATCGCGGCTGTTAAGAACCGTCAGCTCAATAAGTCTGCAATAGCCGAGCATTTGCTGGAATCAGGACCAAACCACTGGATTGAGCTTCATAATCCCATGAACCTTTCTACAGAACGTCATCACTATAGTAGAATCGTACGTGAAGCTATTGAAATTAAAAAACACCGTAATTTCAACCGAGAAGATGGTTTTAAGCTTTCATCGTATTGGGATCCAGTAATCAGCAAGTGTAAATGACATCAAGTATCGCCCGACAGGTCGCCGGATGTCGAGAGTGTTGTGTGTCTGTCTATTGAGAACCCTAGTGCACAAATAAATAATGAAGTAATTAGAAATATTCGCGCGGCTAGAAGATGCTGAAACCCGCTTCTTCAGTCCCTTCGAGACCACGGACGTTGCAATATGTCCGAAACGTCGAGGTAAATAAAATAAAATATGTTTTATACGTGATTAAGTCCCAAATAAAAAATCAAATAGTGTGTAAAAATCGTGAAAGTTTAACATGAAACCGTTTGAAGGCGTCTTAAGTCAGACCTCATTTACGGGAGCACTGACATAAAATCACACAAAATTCCATGCAGGGTGTCGCAAAACAGTAACATTAAATTTCAGACGTTCTATAGTCACGGTGTGTAATGTAACTTGGGTTTTCCTGTTTATTTCAAAATTATTTTATTGATCGAAGAAGTGGAATGTTTTTGTCAAGAAACCAACCAATTTAGTGTTCCAAGAAATGGACTTAAAAAAGCCTGAAATATGCTCATTCAGAAGTGTAGAAAAATTATTTCATCTTTGTGGGGTGATGTAACTGTCCGATTTAATCCGTTTCCTTGTTATTATAGTTTGTTCTGAATGAAAACGTTCTACGATCGTTACAGGTACTTACAGGCCCCATGGTCACGGCTGACTGAGATGGTAATCATTAAACAGTTATGCCTAATATTTGCAAACTACCCTATTCTTATTACTGATACAAAAAATATGGAACAAACACAAAGAAAAATTCCTTCGATCCGGCTGGACACTGTGACCAATGTCTATTGCCTCACCGTAGCTAGCGCTCTTATAACTGAGTACAAATCGAGTCCTATTCTTTACATAGCCTTTATGTTAGTTCTGCAATTTAATGTAAGTTCATAAAATGTTAAGTATGGCAAAGTAACGTTAAAAGGTTATCATTATTTATCCTAAGGAGTTGATTAATATGTAGTATGCGAGGGAAGAGATGCTTTAAGTTATTAGTATTTGAAATGATTTTACGTAACCCCGAATGTATTTCACAAAGTTTCTGTAGAAAATTGGCCAGTTTTCTTGGGCTCAGCTTAGTAGAAGAGAATTTGCTTAATAAACCGTTGGTGTGAAAATTTCAGTTAACGCCCAAAGATTCCAATGGTAAGATAAAGGCGGTGAGGAGCCATTATTCTTTAATATCAAGGAAAAACCAAAGTACAATTTGTATTTTCGCAAATAACAAAGTTTGGGCATGGAACGGAATTACTTTGTTGAAAAAAATATGAGGCCACTTTTTAAGCTGGTAGAGTGTTTTAAAACTTGCTACGTTTCTTTTATTTGGGATTTTCGTTAGCGTGGTTTGTTCGTCCTGTAGACGTAGTTATTTATGGGCATTATATTTTTGCTCCAGGCCGTTGTACAGCATACAATTACCGTTGTATTTTATATTACGAATACAACATACATATAATTATCTTGGACATCGTCCGCTCGTAAAGATAATTTCTTAATAAAATGTCGACTTGAAATTAAATATTTATTTATTTTATTTATAGTTTTATTTATCCAATTCGTGACTGTCAGTGACTTTTTAAGTATGGCCAGTTCGTTTCTACTTCAGCGATAATACCTGATTTATAACATCAATTGCCTCAGAAATTAAATACGGAATCTACAAGTAATAAAAGCTCTTTGAGCTTATTAAAATTATGAACATTACTGCACTGTTTACTGAGCTACCAAAAACTTTGTGCAAGTAAAAATAAGCAAACAATCGAATGAAATGCTGAAAGTTCCGAAAAACCTTGCTGACGTAATACTACTCTACTAATATAAATTATATTTTACCAAAAACTATCATTAGCCGTTATATCGCAAATCATCTCGTTGTTGTCGGCGCCTGTGTGTGTCCTTGTAATGCGACAAGTGTGGTTAAGCTTGCCCCCGTGGCATGCTGCCGCGATAAAGCTATTATATCTATATTTAGTTGTTCAATTCGACTGATAAAACGCCATTTTAAAATTTTATCACAATAGCTAACATAGCGAGTATCGTGACGTCATATTGATGTCACATCGGAATCGCCGTGACAAATGACTGCAAAAGAATATCGCAGTGCCAAACATGTCCGCAAGGTGACAGCTGATTTTAAAATATTTTGATAGTTTTGCATAGTAATTTTATCAACGTAAAAATTGACCGTGACAAACAAGATGAAAGGAAACTGAAAGTATATTTTTCTTTCGTCGTTTTCGCCGCGGTGATTAAACGACAAAGATAGTATCAAAATGTATAACAATAGTTCATTACCAAATAAACAAAAGAACGAATGACTCTAATGAGGTATTTTACCGATTCAATATTCGTAATAAAAAACAAATTTTAATACTGGCAACATGTCTTTAACAAGTGAAATAAATATGTCACGGGGAGGTTTATCAAACGTTGCATGTGATAAATACTGCCATGTTGCGGCCCCAAACCGATTCTGATTCGATAAGTGTGGTGAGTCCCGAAGTATGTATGTATCTTATTATGCACTGCTCTAAACTGAAACAGCGATTATAAAAGCGTATAATTTATTCGAAATGTTCCAGTCAACCTTAAGCAGCAAAAATCTTCTCGAACAATAAGCAATAAACATGTTTTGTTCAGAATTAAGTTCAATCATAAGTTACGGTTATAAAACCGAAAATTGCGGCATAGGACAACTTCGATGTAATGTCTTTCTGTGGAATCTTCCGACTTTAATTAATTTATAAGCCTACGACGTGGGTACTTTAATGACATTGACCATAAATCTATTACATTCTATTAATTAATTTATTCTACAAAACGTCTCACCATTGGGATCCTACTTTCAGGAAGATTTATTTTAGTGCTTTTAATGTCTTGGGTTTTTTTTAATAAAATTCTGTAAGTTGATACGTATAGAGTCAACATAAAATATGTAAGTGACGGGACGAACAAGTGGTAAGCGCCTGTCCGTAACAGTTGCAGTGCCACTTAGAGATTTAAATCGCAAAAATCTCAGGGGCACTGCCATTGCGCCCGTCACCCTAAGACATAAAGTTAACAAGTCCCATGTGCGTGTAATTTCACCAGCCTTACCCTTCAAAATCGGAACGCAGTGATGCAGGTATTACTGCTTGGTAGCAGATTTAAGTAATGTGGCAGTACTGCCCTGGACGAACTCTTTCATAAGGAGCTCTACTGCTACTTCATAATTATATTTAGAAATATATGTAATTCGAAGTAAGTGGTACTATGTTTTAGTTACAAATATTGTCATTTTTGTTGATTGATGGTGTTGGATTGAACATCCAGATAAATCGATTAATAAATTATATGGCGTAATAATCTCAGTACTCTCAGAGTACTAAAAAACCGACCTCAAAAGTCATTCATCCCTTAGTTTGCCACCCTTAGAGGTGGAATATTTTCTTCAAAATTAAATGGGACCACTTCTGAGGTGCCCTCTTTCCAAAAAAAAGAATCATCACAGTCGGTTCACAAATCCGGAGTCATAGCGTAACATACATACAAAAAAATCATAATTGAATTGAGAATCTCCTCCATTTTTTGAAGTCGGTTAAGAATATGTTTTGCAGTAATTATGTTTTGAAATAAACATAAAACAGATTAAAAATTCTGAGAATCTTAATTACAATTGGAAAAAAATCAAATACTTAAATATATTTTTTTTAAACATGGGTACTTACGTTTCAATCCTTTCGATGTGTACCTAATTCAAAAGCTAAAAATCTAGTAAATTCACGCACAATATTACTAAATTTTGAAGTAGAGATGACGAATGGCAATTCGCCTACAAAATGTAAATGTGTGTGTGAGGTCTTTAACCGCTACTTTCAACATGCTACATTTTTACGACTTTTTGATATATGTAAGAAAAATATGGTTCAAACGTTTGGTGAAAGTGATGTGATCATCTCAAATTGCTACTTTTACATGCCAAAAGTTCTAGTGTCTTTGAATAAGAGTTTTATCTAAAATCTTAGTAAAGCTAAAATACATTTCGTTGCAAAAGAGTTGTACGTGTCGACATTATTATGAAAATCGTTATATTGTACAGATTAGCAAACTTTTTTGCAACCAACGGCAGTAGATTGAAATCTAATTTGGTGTTATGTGTTCTACAATAGGTAGTTGAAGTAGTGGTCTATTTTGGAACTACTTGAAATAGTGTGGTAGGTTAGGTTTGAAAATATGTTTGAATTTGGAATAATTTGATTGGAAATTTAATGGCTATGTTTAAATGCGACTTTTCGAGACAAACTGGCAATTCCTTTGTTTATAATTAAAAAAATCACGGTATTCCAACTTGAACGTCATTGGTTGTACTTTAAAAAAAGTTAAACATTCTATATTCGAATGGATTGGAATTCTTCATATTACCAGTTTGAACCCCGAAAATCCCGTTTCTAATGGAATTTTGATCTAAGAAAGTCTAAGTACATGCCAAGTTTTGTACTCTTTAGCTTACTTTCGGACTGCGCTGTGAGACCTGAGAAAATAGCAACTGATTAGTAGAGTAATATTGAATAAGTTATCTAGGTTACCTAGTTAGGAAATCTAGATGGAGTATTCTGTGAATAGAAATGTAGCGGAGAGTTGAGTAACAGAAAAAATAAATTGAGTAAATTATGTTGCGAATAAATAGTAGAAAAAGTGTTCCATTTTTAAAATACACTGAGCTATTTTCGTTACAAATGTAAAAACATAAAATGGCCAGAATGATGTGATTTGTAAATCAAAGGGTTTTAATATTATGTTTATAAAATATGACGATGTTTCGCTACCATAGTATTTAATGATTTTTTTGTGAAATTACTTCATTAGTTTGTTATAATTATTAATAGAAAGATCGAAAGACTAATAAAATTCTTTCGATTTGGCTAGATTTGAACCAGCGCCTTCAGCATGACGTGGCTGACGCGCGTAACGGGTTTTGTTTGTCTGTGAAATAAGTGAAATCAATCTCATTCACATAATGTTTCTAACTATAATAAATTTAATGTTTCTATTAAAAATCTATTTTCATGGATAACTTTGGAAAATCATCGAGTAAACCTAACATTTACATCAACAAACTCTTAAGGCTCTTTATCTTGAAAACTTATGCATGCATTGTTGATGTTAAGCGTGAAAAAGATACGATTTTTCGAAACAGAGACTTTTTTGAGTAAATAAACGCATCTGTATTCTGGTATGAAGGGAGAATAGACCGTAAATTTATTAGAAACATCAGTCAAGCGCCTATCGCCCGTGGTGAATAACCGGTGGGCAACCGGTGAAATATTATAAGGATAACAATGAAATAAGAAATATTGATGGATGCATGCGTAATCAATCACACGACTGTGGGATTCTGAGTGAATGTCTTGGAGTGTTATTGCTTTGGGGATATGTCAAATCGTATAAGTAATCCATAATATGACTAAGTAACTCGTGTAATTTGTTTTTCTAGAAAAAGATAAACAATAAAATCGAGAGACAAAAATAACAGCAGTTATTTAAGGATTCTTTATTTGATTATTCCATACTGTATATGAAATACTATGGTAGGTGGATTGATAGTATAATAGTTAATGTTTAAGGCGTATTTCTTATACATACGAACAGGCAAACATCACACTCGACTGTAAATAATCTATGGTCTAAAGATTACGACGGTAAGCTCGAATCTATACTTTATAGTATAACGACATAATGTTGCGTTTTCCTGTATAAGAATATAGAAGTTTTAAATGTATTTTACACCAAAAGCTCTGTGGCACCCTTTGTATCCGTGTCTTATCGCGCTTAACTGGGTTTCCTTTATACACCACTTTGAACCTCGATGCTTGTCAGAATGGGTCACAACCTATTATTAATCTAATAATTATGTTAAGAATACAGTTTCCATATTTTAGAAAATGCTTTTTAAACGTAAACAATAAAAATGTCTTTGAATGTGTGAATTTAAATGAGAATTATAGTCGCGCAACAAAGTAACATAATTATCGATGCCTTACTTTCTGTAACTTGTATCTTATAAAGAGTGATTTTTCAGGAAATGGCAAAACTTTCTATTTATTTTAAATTTCAAAGCTTTTAATTTGAAATAAGAATAGCTAAAAGCCAGTGTGCGAATATGAATGAAATGTGATGTGAAATCAACCTGCAATATTTTTATATACAAATATTTTTTCGCAATTCAGTAATTTGTGCTTTACGATAGGAGTTCGAGAAAGTAAGGTGAGAATATCGCATCCCTGGTGTAATAAGGCCATGTCTGCAAAATCGCAAATTTTAGAACAGACGTTTAAAGTTCTACAAATGAAATTAGTCGATGATTTTTTTATTTTTAAATAGGAGTTATTAAATTTCACATATCCGTAATTTGCATCATGAAGTTTGTATGCAAGACAGCTCTTCACAAGGTTCTAGTGTGCAAGCTCATACAATCAAGATCCGTGTCTACAAAACTGTAATTAGACCGGTCTTTAAAAAAAAAAGATTTCCTACACGTTCCTCATTTATTTTATAATTGCATTGTATTGCTAGGTTTATTTCTCTAGGTGTAAGTAGTGGTTGTCTATGTGTGTGCCCAAGGCACCCGCGACACAGGGTTTCCTTAGTGCGTGGCTATAAAAAAAAATCATTATAATCATTCATAATAACTAATTTTATTTATCATTTCCACACTGCTTTTTCATGTAACAAATAAAAATTTGAGTCATGATTTACTTTCGTAAAATATTACTTTAAGTCGCTCTCTTATAATGTTTTCCAAATTTACGTCAGACGTTTTATCTTTCCAGGGTCGACATACAACAGTCATTATTTTTTCCATTTTTTCATGACGACCTTGATAGGTCAAAGGTTTACATTAGGGCATTGATTGAGGAGGTCTCGGGTTCGATTTCCGGTACGACTAATACCGGAAACCAACTTTTCTAAATTGATTGTGATGTTCTGGGTAATGCCCCGGATCGAATCCCGTTGGTCTGATACTACCTAGTTATAGTAGTGGTAGCTTATACCAACAAACTAAATAAAAAAATAACTTTTTATAATTCTAAATAACGTTCTAGCATATGGAGTTCAATATTTGGTAGCATCAGATCATGGTTTTAGTTTCATAGAAGAAACGGTTACTTCGTAAAAATAACGATCTCCGTGATCGAGTGGTTAGCTCACCGGTTCTCATGGAGTCCCTATCTCGTGCCGGGTCAATGTAGACATAGTTTGTCTACATTGACCTTTACCTTGATCTTTTCTGTATATTGTCTCGAGTCTGGGTGCTTGCGGTACCGTGTTGTTCCCTGTTTCCATAACACAAGTGTGTTAGTTACTTACGAGTACTTTGGGATCGGCGCGACGTATGTGACGTCTAATATTTATTTATTTGTAACAATTTAAGTTAAAACTGAAGTTTTGTAACCTACCGTGTGACGCACGCATCTCGCGAACCTACCGTGAGACGCAGTTCTGGCATTCTGCGAGGAGGTCATGATGCAGAAGGAGGCGGCGGAAAGGGAAAGGGAAGATACAGCCCCTGTCCCGATTCGCCGTTGAGAGTGGGTCGCAGAAGGAGAGGCTATGGTTCTCCAGCTGCCGACATAGGTGGGTAACGAAACGTGGGTCGACATGGCGGCGTATGTATTCCACGTCTGCCTCTCAAGACGGGGAGATAAGAACTCTCCCCGAAAAGTGAGTTGGGGTTCGGTGCTCAGTCGGACCAATCACCGTCGGAGTCAGGTTTTAGTCGGTAGGAGTCCGACATAACCCTTCGCCTCCTCTGGGCGGAGGGTATTCGTTTCCTGACGTTAAAAAAGTCTCCGTCACTCGCTCAAGGATACGCGGTAAGTGCCTACCGCTGAGTGTACCGACGTCGGCACAAGCGTTCATACAAATCTTTCATTTATGAGCATTCGGCTCCGCACGACTGCTTATGGCGGGCAACGTTATTTTTACTTCTCTGAGCGCGTGCTTAGGTTCCTTTTTCCTCGTAGTGAGAGCCTGATGTCATTAGTTAGATTTAGTAGATTATTATAGCGTAGATGTTTTTGATTTTGTATGAGAGTGTCGTATAGAGCCTGGATACTATTTTACAACTCTTCTGAGTTTGAATTAGATGCTTTTCTTTTTTTTTATACTCCTATTTATTGACGAATGATGAATGTGTGAACATAATGTTGTTCGTTACAACGCGAAAGTTTCACAAATAAACCGTGTTTGAACCAGTATGAGCTGGTTTATATCGTACGGGATTTATGTGCCGTTTTATTGCTTGTTCGAAACTTTCCGACACAAATACGGAACCCCGAATATGGTGTTGGTAATGGAGCGAAATGGGTTCATATTGGACATAATGCGTATGTTACTGTAAAGTGTCCGTAGGCAAAGTTTTATAGGCTAAGGAGATTTATGAAGGTGTTTGAAATGTATAGCATGCTCCTCTGCCTTACAGAGGTCCCGGGTTCGATACCTGGTCCGGGAGAAATATTTGTTTGGCCTACATTTATTTCTGTCGTGAGTTTGGGTATAAAATGTGGTTGGCTATGTGTCCAAGTACCTAGTACGGGGCTCTAAGTGTGTCGTTATTTATATATGGATTAAATATATATTGGATTAATGTTATTTAGTATAGGTCGCAAAATCAAATAAAACGTATTAGAACTGAAAACGAAATAGACGCAAGATCGATGTCATAGGAAATATTATTTTTATATTATGTCAAAATATATTGCAATGGAAACATTAATGCACGTTGGTATGTCACTATTTAAAGTACGTGTAGAACCTTCTCAATAAAAATACATAAATAAATAAAAATATTCAGGTTTTTAAAGGTAAGTTCTTCTTTTATTCTTATTACTGAAAAGGCACATCTTGACAAAAAGAGAATCTAACACAAATAAAACTCTGCCCGTCACCTTACACCTTCTCTGTTCTATGACTCATTCATTTCTTTTCCTCTCATTATTCTTTCTTGTCGAAAAGTTACATTCCTAATTAATGAATTTTGGCCACGTCACTAGATGTAAAATTTTCTACACTCATGAAAATGTATTAAAGAATAAAAGTCGTCACGAATATAAACAAAAATATGTAAAAAATGTGTAACATAAACCAAAATGTACATCGGTAAAGAGAAAAGGCAAAAGTTTAATTAGCCATGTAGGGTACCTAACCGGAGCTAATTTTAAAGGCTCAAAGCGACTCTTAAACAAAAAGCACGACGAGAAAGTAACGAATTACAGGATTACTGTTTCGTCAAAAATGTACTCCGATTGCTACGAAACCTGGGCAGATTGACGCATAAAAAACATCCTAATTGTTGATGTATATGACGGCGGCGTCATCGTACGCTTTCTCTTACGACGCAAAACTGTAA